>NW_021137833.1:0-547490 GCF_004193835.3 Ostrinia furnacalis | reverse complement strand
TACTTACTCGAACTCGCGGGAGTTGTAAACAAACTATAAGGCGTCCGGATATGAGCCTTATTGCGTATGCGCTAAGGGCGGTTATTGCGGGCGCGCGTGCTATCGCTGTCCTTTGCGCGCTCGCGCTGTCTCTGTCTTTTGATGTACTTGCCGAGCGCCGATGATTTATTACATACCTATAGGTACGTATAGGTATTTGCTGCGGTTTCTTTTATCTTTTTAGGGTTCGGTAAGACGAATCTGTAGTCGTCCTGCACATACTCCCGCCGTGCAGCGACGGACTCGTCGATGCAAAAAACAGCTAGCAGGACGGCTGCTGTTTCTACTCGTTGAAACGGTGACGGAGATAACTGCTTCGGTGACTATCTGTTGCTCCCGCCGGTACTGAAGTCTTCATTCTCCAGTTCGTAGCTGTATCTCTCTCTTGGCGTACGGACGACGGGCGGCTCTCGCACTTTACACGGTGTTGCTCTGTTCTATTACTACGCCATGAAGCCTCCCGCCGGTATGGAAGCTCCGATGAATTCAGCTGGTTTCTTTTTTCTGATGACTCCCGCCGGTTACGCGATGATCTTCGTTTTCTATTTGCCTTTGAACAATGGTTTCGGTTAGCGCCTGATCGATTTTTATCCGCAATTTCATCGACGTGCGTAAGTGAAACTATTGCATTCACTTTTTCTGTAGGCGCAGCGGTTTCGTGGTGCAGTAACTTATGGTGGGTTTTTCTGCACCCATTTACTTTGCACAGTATCCCTGGGCATCTGTGTGCTCTTGTCCAGGGACGAAGACAACGGTAGCATAGACGTTTCTGTCTTGCGATATCCCAGCGTTCACTGCTGATGGCTTTTCTCAGCTTGCCACAGTCGGTAACGGAATGGTTGCCGTCGCACACTGGGCACGACGATCTCTGCTGTACTCTCTTCTCTTCTATGTGGAATACACGCTGGGTGTTCTGCGGTTTGCTGTGTCGGTGACTGTCTTCTCTGTACATCGGTTCGGGAGCGGCGAATTTGGCACACTTCTCGGCCTCGAGCTCGATGAAGCGGCTGAACTTTCGGAGGCCAGATAACTGATCACTGGAGTGAAGAGCGGAGTGGGCTGTACGGATGCGGTGAAACGGAGAGCGGTGGACTGTAGACTGTAAAAGCTCCGCTGACGGTGTCTCCAATCGCTGCACTACTATACTATAAATCGGTGGTGGATCGTTGCCACGTCTTCGTACCTCGTGGCTTCTATACTACGTGCGGTGTGACGCTATTCAACGGTGAACACGGTGCGGTCGATGTCACACGCTGTAGGAGTCCGGTCAATACGGTATCCGAAGTCGCTATGCTATAACGGTGTCCGAGGTCTATGCTGTAGTCGTTGTACTATTCACTATCTTCACTATGCGCTCTTGAGACTCTTGAGTAGACTTTCTTGAGACTATTCACTCCGGTTGATTTCAGAAGACTATACTTGGTGCGGCCCGGCAGCCGGTTTATATACCCATAAAATCCCGCCTGTTTTCTAGAAACATACGCGGTCCGCCCGTATTCGGGAATACGCTAGTACTTACTCGAACTCGCGGGAGTCGTAAACAAACTATAAGGCGTCCGGATATGAGCCTTATTGCGTAGAACGTAAGGGCGGATATCGCGGGCGCGCGTGCTATCGCTGTCCTTTACGCGGGCGCGCGTGCTATCGCTGTCCTTTACGCGCTCGCGCTGTCTCTGTCTTTTTTGGTACTTGCCGAGCGTCGATGATTTATTACATACCTATAGGTACGTATATTTATTTCCTGCGGTTTCTATTGATATTTTTAGGGTTCCGCTCGGCCGATTAGAGTAGTCGTCCTGCACACCTATTATTATTAATTTTTGGGAATTTTAGCTAGTTGATGTGATGATTATTTTATAAGATGTTTATAAAAGTTCCGACACGTTCGTGGTCGCCATGGTTTTGACAAAAGCATTTGTACATAATAATTTACGTTCGCTACTTTTAAAATGTACACATACATAATAATATTGTTAATTTACTTACACCGATGTTTTTGCCTTCAATAAAATGATTTATAACTTCCGTGTTTCCCTACTACATTTAAACAGAACTTTGAGATGTTTAAAGAAATTTAAAAGAAAGCAAACGTAAGAAATTCAACAGTTATTTAATTTGGAACGGTCTTCATCAATAGTACAATTCAATAGTTAACAATATCTTTAAGAATATAACTTACACATTTTTCAGTCAAAAATTTACATGACTTATAAAACTTAAATTTTGATTGTTTTAAACTAATCTCATGAATACCATACAAGCAAATGCTATGACAAATATTCCACCAGCAAAAAATATTCCATAAAACATGGTGTCTGTTCGCGCTTCCTCAACTGCATCTTTCTCTGACTTAGGGTCATCGTCTTCATCTCCTGAACCTTCTTCTGTGGTTTCTTCTTCTTCAGCAGTGGTTGAGGCTAGAACTGGGGCTGACCATGGAGCAGAGCCAAGTCCATTCACACCCCGGAGACGAATCAGGTACTCAGTTTCAGGCTCTAGCTCGTCAATCTTGACCTTGGCAACTAGAATTTAAGGTTCATATTTAAGTAAACTCGAAAGAAAATTAACAAATTAAAAAGTATTGCAATTACCTCCATCGTTGTCAATGTCTTCAACCACGTACTTGATTGGTTTCGATGATTTCCAGTCGCTTTCTTTTACCCTCGTAGACTTAAGTCCATCAGCGTTCAAATATTGGACTTCCATTACTGAAATCAATTAATTATGTGAATTTAAATTACAGTTTTAAGTACATAATAACTCAGTTGTTGGAAATACTTCTAAGGGGTCATCCATAAAGTACGTCACACGTAAAGAGGGGGGGAGGGGGTTGACAAAGTGTGACATGGTGTGACAAGGGGTGGGAGGGGTCCTAAGTTTCGTGACATCACATTTCAATTGTTTCAAATATGTATTTGATATAATGTTGATTTCATAAAAAAAAAGTACTTAATTTAAATGGAAATAAAACTAACTTCGGAACTGCTGTTAATTTAATAATTTTTCNTTTCAATTGTTTCAAATATGTATTTGATATAATGTTGATTTCATAAAAAAAAAGTACTTAATTTAAATGGAAATAAAACTAACTTCGGAACTGCTGTTAATTTAATAATTTTTCGATGTGAAATTGCAAAACATGTGACGTCACACTAGGGAGGGGGGGGGTCTCAGAAATGTGACCACCTGTGACAAGGACGGAGGGGGGGTCAAAAAATCATGAAATTCGTGTGACGTACTTTATGGATGGCCCCTAAGATAAATGTAAGAATTTGCCTCTGTAAGAGTTCTGCTACAAAAGTGCTTACTGTTTATTGGAAAGGCGAGTTCCACAGGCCAAACTACGGTTAATTCCACTTGATTCGCAGTAGCATTGTAGACGTTTATCTAAAAATAATAAATAAACAATATTAAAACTATTAAAAAATATTGTGTATGAATGAACCAATGAAATACACTGGTTTATACAGACAAAAAGCTTTAACTAAAAAATTTTACGTTCTAAAACACATGAAACAAAAAACTAGCAATTACAACGCATAATGTTTTGTCATCTTATCTTTTTTACATCATTATTGGATCCTTGGAGGGATATAACGAAATAAAACAGTTTTTTTTATTTTCCCGCCAAGGTCATAATTTGGACTTAAGTATTTAAGGTAATTTTAACACCAAACACTTGCATACCTCACTAGGTTTTCTAGGCTTCTCCAACTTTAGAACAGAAAAAGTTTTTGACATTTCACCGAAATTATTTTTCGCCTCACACACGTATTTGACCCCATAAGTCAATGCATTCGCAGTTATGGTCACTTTGCTTTTTGTGTCGTCGTCGGATAATATGACCTTTTCTGGAGGGTAGTTCAATAATGTTTGCTCTTGAAGCTCATAAAACCATCTGTATGTAGGCACGGGGTAACCACTTGCTTCACACTCGAATTCGATACTAAAAGTTAAAAAGTATTGTTAAATAATATTAAATTGCTATTTTTAAATATCTAATTCACAGCGATACTAACCTGTCGTTTATTTTAGCGAATAACACCGTTTCATTACCATCCACGAATACAGGAGCATCTAAAAATAGGCACTAGTTAATTACGCAAATTAAGGAAGGCCATAATATTTAACTTTTTGTACTCACACCTATTACATAAACGAAATCATATTACTGTTACCAAGTGAATTGTCAGTGAAGCAATTAAATTTGTGTGCCTATAACACTAGTTTACAAGGTTTTTTACCCAGAGATGAAACTGATATGTATCGGTAGAGTTATTAACCCTTACTTAAAAACTGAACTTAGAAAAAATTTAGGACGTCAAATTTTGTAAATATTGATTATATGAATTTTTATCATTTTTATACATTTATCTCTAAAAACAATCAAACCTGAGTCGTGTTACTCCTTCTTTTATACTGATTAGTATCAGTTTCCCTTATTATAGACCAGCAGCAATTCGATAACATATTTTTATCCCAAATTCCTTGGTATCTTTCCTCAAAAACCTTCAAATCCTGGTGAAAACTTTCGCCATACTCAATACTCACGCTTTCCAGGTTCTCAGGAAAAAAATCCAGGTGAGAATGTAAAAAATGAATTTTTAACGACTTATTCACACCCATTCCTTGGTAATTCCTCAATAATTTGGAAACAATTTCCGCATAATTTTCAGAAAAATTAAAGTTTCCCAGGAAACTTCACTACTGCTATAAATTAATACCAAGCATCTTTCCCTTACTGGAATTAAGTACTGGGTAATGACGGATAAAGAACTTCTTCAGATTGTAGCACAGGTTTTGTGCCTGATGCAACATCAGAATATTGTATGTTCTTGGTTTTTGTTGTTAAAATCTGTAGTTTCATTGAGGCAGAAGTAACAGTCATTAGTGTGATTTGTTGGTTCTCTCCATAACATTGGGGTGCCGCATCGTATATGTTTTCTTTTTCCTGCAGCCTTGTGCAATAATATACTTCTCAAATTTTCGCACACTACACCAGGAACCCATTTTTTATCAGGTTTGTTACCGAGATTTGAAAGTAATAGAAATAGGACCGTTTTACGGCCTCAGTGATTGGTCTCTTCGTTTTTGACAATATAATTTGACCACAAACTTAGCAAAAGTTATTTGGGCTTAATTTACACTGCCTTGGTGACATTTTAAAACAAGTGAAAATGTTAAAATAATACTTAAACGCATTTAAAATAAAGTAGAAACTCCGACACTGCTAACAAGACAGCTTACTTAGGTTAATGTGGATATCTCAAAAACTTGACGTGATAAAAATATGAGACATATATTTTTGTAATAAGAGGGCTGGTAGAAAACACATCCAATATGAATTATCTTTGGGTAAAAGAAAAACTTTTTTTTTGTAAACTAGTGTAATTAGCATTTTTGCTGGTTCTTGTAAACTGTAGGTAATCCAAAATGTGAGTGAACCTTTTTACAAAAAAAGGTTTCTGCAGATTTACAAAACCTGACACTAAAGGAATTTTCTTATGTGGAGTCAAATTATAATGTTTCGAAAAAAATACACATCAAAGTTGCTTAAAGGGGACGCTATCAAGTGGTGTATTGTGGTGGTGTTAAGGTTAATTACAAACTGTTTTTATACTTTGGGTTAGTGACTTCAGTTAGCAGACATAAGCCCGTCTTCACCACCAATTCCTAACTTTTAAGTGACCCCTATGGTAACACATAACAGGCATTTTGGTTTCATAGGGGTCACTTAATAATTGGGGAAAACGGGCATTATACTCACAATTGACATGCATAGTGATGTTCCAGGTCTTGGAGACGCTGCAGTCCTCCATATCCTCGTGTTCCTGTATGGCCTCGCATGCGTACACGCCGGCGTCTGACGCCTCTACCGACATCACGGTCAGCATCCCTTGGAAGCCCTGATTGTTGAACTTCGTCATCACTTTGTACTTCGTAGAGTTGTTATCGTCTGTAGTGCAAAACAATCTGGCCTCACTAATGTGAAATTATAAATCCGTACCTATATCAAAGCACGCATATTACACCGAAGTGAAAAGCATTAGGAAATATTAGGCTGTACTTATAATAGGACGCAAACATAGAGATATAGAGAGATGCCAATTAATGCGCTGAGTTCGAAACGCAGTGTCTCATTAGAAATTCACACACACAAAGTAATCAAAATATGAGCTCATTATCCACTGCGGTTTCAGTACTAAACGTTCGAATAATCTTTAGTACTACGCAAGCAATATAAACTGTTTACATTATGACGTCGCTGCTTTCGACGATCGTTGCTTTCATGAGCAATGTGTTCTGTTTTTGGGCATATTGCTGCGACACCGACCTTGCCCCCTTGTCACAATATCTCCCTTTAGTTTCTGTGATCTGTGGTCGCAAACTGATTGATGAGAGATGACCTCGTAAAGTTGGCAGGAAGGCGCTATATGAATTAGGCTGCTACCTAGACCAGCCTATCTATAATAGAAATCATTGGGCGAGACCTATATTCAGCAGTGGATGTAGATGATGATGAAACACATTATAAAAATATTTAATTACCTGCGATTTCCTCTCCATTCCATGTCCAAACGAGCCTGGGCTCAGGCTGTCCCCTCGCTTCGCACGTCAGCGTGTAAGAGCGACCCTCGTCCACACTGACTTCGGCTGGAGTATCCACGAAAGTTAGGGGGTCTAAAATATGATAGTAGAAGATGAGGTCGATATTTCGATAGTTTAGTCATTATGTAAGCTTATTTTCAATGTCAGAACAACATTAATGGTTACGAGTTTTTAAGTCTGCATTAGTATAATTCATACGCACAAAAAACAGTATGTGACAATTATTATCATATACACTACAAAACATGGCAAAATATTGCCTATTTTAGGGTCGTATTCGGAAATGACGAGACACTCAAACCCAAATCTAACTCAAGAATGGATTCCGCCCTGTGATGACAGGCGTGAATTTATTTGGAAATTCATGTTTGAATTATCTTTTACAGTCTCTACTACGCAGTACCTAGCTACTTATCATTATTCTGTATCTCTTGACTTGAACAAGTTTCTCATTGACTGACTTCAAAAACGAAGGAGATTTTCATGATTTTTTTACTCACCAATGACACAAATAGATATCGTCTCAGACAAGTCTCCAGACCGGCACTCGTACTGGCCGCTGTCCTCGACCCAGGCGTCTGTGAAAGCCAGGAGCAGGGACGGTATCCTGTCTCCATGAAGCATCTGGGATAGATGCTTTTGCGCAAAAATCCTATTCGTTTTTACTTGAGATATAGGCTTTCCTGAAGGATCTATCCATTCCACCTTAAACCAGAACAGAATCTCATTACTATAGTAACTGAAAAAAAGCTTTTGGGGACTTATAATTTCTTGAAATTCACCATTAAAGGACATTGGATGTACTGATATTCTGGGTCATTAACCACGTTTAAATCCCACTAGCAATTTCGACGAATGCCGATAAACTTACCTGTTGATTTTTATTCGAATATTTACAAGCTATCGTTTTGACCGAACCGGGAAGAAAATAATTCCCATATTTTTCATACTCTACGGGATCAACTGATAGACTATTTATTTCCTTGACTTTAGCGCCATAAACTGAAACAGGAATTTTCCATTATCATCTTAACAAAATAATGTGGTAAATCTACAGATTAGTTATGACAGTTTCTACCTATGAACCAATATAAATACACGTTTTCTTTTCAAAATCTATGAAAATATCAAACACAAAAACTAAACTGTCTTTCTATTTTAGACAAAAACTAAACACTGAAAAAAATCTCTTACTAATAACTTTGCAAAAGTTTTTTCAGTCTACATACCTGCTCTGTAGAACATGTAAACAAAGACGACTACGTAGAATACCCACTTCATTTTGTGCCTAATTTCTCATATTTAATATTCACAAAAATTAGGAGCCCGTGATATTTCACCCGGCTGTCGCGACACACTGTGTCCACTCGCGAATATGGAGTTTCCACGATACATGCTTTTTAATTGGGACGCAAATTAACGTTAATACGGGATATGGCGAACAATGTCAAATGTCCGGAAGTTCTGATGTTTTACTGTCTATGAAATTAAAAAGGTCACCTGTGGCTGTTACGTTATTATAATAATTTGGTAACTTTTTTCATTAAAAAGTTTCGGGTTATTTCCAAATTATATGTAAAGAAATTAGGCTTAGGCTTATTTGGGTTGGCATTTAAAGATAGTAGGACCAACCATTATTTCTAGTGTTGTGCATTAAAAATTCATAAAACTTATTTTATTTTTGCAAGTAGGCTTTTAAAAAGCACTTTTACACGTGCGTCCCAGCACCACTGCTTCGGGACAAGAAATGGGCCAGTGCTGAAGGATCTTATTATATATATAAAATATTAACTTTGATACGTTTTACAATTCGCAGATGTGCAAAGTATTGCTGGCTAATGTTGATAACACCACACCATAGTGTTCGTAGTTTTGTCCTAATGTAGTTGACATTGACATGTTGACATTTTGTTAAATGCGCAATAAACGGTTTGCCTAACTGTTGTCACACCGTCTATGCCCATTACCTACTTGCTACTGGTAAATCTTCTCTACATTTTTGTCTATAATACAACTCTAGAAAGTGTGGTTTTGTACAACTATAGACATTGACTTTATTACTTTAATAGTTTTTGCCCACGGCTTCACCCGCGTGAAATTTAGTTTGTCACAGATCGTCATAAATGATAGCCTTTAATGTTATTCTGGGTTATAAACTACCTACTGTACAGTTTCATCAAAATCCGTTCAGTAGTTTTTGCGTGAAAGAGTAACAAACATCCAGACATCCATACAAACTTTCGCATTTATAATATACATTATAGTAAGATGCCCGCTAACCCAGCTAAGCTAAATATGAATGTATGCTACAGTAATCGAAGGGGATTAACGTCAAAAAGATTTATTCCCATTTTCACCATCAATCCCTAATTTTTGAGTGACCGCTATGGTAACACATAACAGGAATTTTGTATTAATAGGGATCACTTAAAAATTAGGGATTGATGGTGAAAACGGGCATTAGGATATTAAAGGCGAACATATGTTATTACAATTTTATTAAAAGTTTAAATTTTTATTTATTTTTATGCTAGACAAGGCAGGTATTTGACCGCAATCGCACCTGGTGTTAAGTGAGATGCAGTCTAGGATGGAACATATTTGCCCTGTAAGTGCCTATTCACTCTCGATGCCTAAATGTATGTATGGACTTGATGTAGAACAGTTTTTTATTTTATTTTATTATTGACACAAATTGAAGTACTCTTAATGCAGTTATGTACATAATAAGATATCTTGGTTGACTGTATGATTGTCACTAATACCGTAAAAAAACATTATACATTCATACAAAGATAAGGGTGTAAGTGCAAAAAACTTTTTATCCGAAGGTCAGTGTAGTAAACAAAATAATAAGACATAAAACACATCATGTTATTACTTTTCTTAGTAAAACTGGTAAACTTTTGTGAAGCCAAAATTTCCAGCCAGCTTCAATCCAGCACGAGCATAAGAATACGTTGCAGGGCAGGCAGGGCACATAGTACGCAGAACTGACGGCCGATGGGGCAGAAAGGTTCTGGAATGGAGGGCGCGTACCGGAAAACGCAGCGTGGGACGTCCACCTACAAGGTGGACCGACGACATCGTAAAGGTAGCAGGGAAGCGCTGGACGCAGACCGCTGCCAATCGATCAACATGGAAAGCATTGGGGGAGGCCTATGTTCAGCAGTGGACGTCCTATGGCTGAAATGATGATGATGATGATGATAAGAATACGTTACCTAGTTTCCAAAAAATATTATATTCGCCAAGTCCTATCAATATTAGCTGTCATTGTACTTATTATTATAAACGAGCAAATATTTGGATTGAACTAATAACCAACCCTTTGATATTCAAATAATAATTCCCTTCACGTTCGCACTCCGTAAATCATAACTTTATCCCGTAAATTACTTGTTTGCAAGTAACTTACGGGAAATTCCGGCTTAAAAGTTGGACGCAAATTCGGGAAGTCGACTTCAAATGCACATTAAAACAGAAGTTTGGTGACAATTTGAGTTTTATTCACGAGTGTATTTTTAGCAGGAGTAAAAAAGACGGAAGTTTTCTTTATGGGTGTGTGACTTCGACAAACTTCAGGAAAATGTTTCCTTGAACAACTCCTGCCGCGTTGTGAAAAGACACTCAATAATTCAAAATTCAAGTGGGTACAGATTCATGTCCATGCCTGTTATTGGTTAGTTTTCAATTAATTGTAAATTATAACAAAAAACTAAATTAGTAACTATAGTTTTCAATAATTATTGCAATCACAGACTTGACTCTATTTTTTCTACCAAAAGTTTCGGGTTGAAATTGAGAGCCTGAGCCTGAGAACTACATTAAGTACATAACGCAATTATTATATCACGCTATGTGAATATTAACCGCATTATCTATATATATAAAAGAAAGTCGTGTTAGTTACTCCACTTATAACTCAAGAACGGCTGAACCGATTTAGCTGAAAATTGTCAGGGAGGTAGTTTAGAGCCAGGAGAAGGACATAGGATACTTTTTATCCTGTTCGAAATTAAAAAAAAAAGTCTGCTTATTTACTGCCATTAAGGCGGAACAAAGTTCGCCGGGTCAGCTAGTACTTAATATAACGGATAATAAAGTGCTAACACAATTTTATTATATTGCGTTAATTTTTATTAATGTACCACTAAGTTTGCTTCTGTGTTTAGCACGATGAGTAGGCTCTTCAAGTGAACGGACTGTCATAAAATGATACTTGAGTGTTCGTAAAACAAGTAGCAAAGTGTTAACAACTACTAATAGACCTAAAGAGTTTGAGATCAAGGTGAGGCGAGAATGTCTAGCGGGAATTACTCATCTTTTAAGGTGGATTTACACTGCCCACTTGAATGAATAAAAAGATCTTTATAAAAGATCACAAAAGACACAAGTGGATCAGAGAAAAGACGCGGGTCAGTCAGCGACCGACGTGGTGGAAGAGATTGAGAACCGTAAATGGAGATGGGCAGGGCCCATTGCACGGATGAACCAAGATCGCTGGGCCAGAAAGACCCTGGAGTAAAGACCCCACTCCAGGGTCAACAGCACCCGCGGCGGTGGACAGACATCAGGCAGCAGGCTGGAGTAAACTGGATGCAAGTGGCCAGAGACAGAAGTCGGTCGAGGGTTGAAGAGGAGGCCTATGTTCGAAGGCGAACCCCCAAAAGGCTGTTATAGAGGTAGATAGATAAGAATACCTATTTGCCATATTTTAAAGAGTTGCTATGGTTTTCTGAATAAAGAAAAATAAAATAAATGCTAAATTCTGAAATCCATCATCGTTTAGTTAGACTAAACGTTTCATTGCAAAATGAACACTGCTGACTCTACCTTCATTCATGACCTACATACGCTCATCCGCAACATAGTTTTAAAAGTTAATCAGTAATTAGCACTTAGGTATATTGACTTAGATTTCACACAGTTTTACAGATAATTTCATAACAAAATAATATTTATAATAAATGTTAAATTATGATAATTTTCCTGTACGGAACAACTGTGATAGCTAATTAAAACAATGGCAATTTATCTTAATAATATTTATTTATAGATCTTTGAATTAAAAATAGCGTGGCAGCTATGACGAACGCCCTTGTATTTTTCCACTCAGTAGCATGTGCGCTAGTAGCTTACTATGTATGTTTATCGGATTATTATTAAAAAAAAATAGTTTTACAATTTTATTAAGTAGGATTCCTTAAGGATTTACGATCTTTCATTGTGATCTAAAAAACTCACCCGAAGGTAAACAGAGGTAGGGTTGATAAGGGTTATCATTGTCAACTAAACAAAAGACAATTTTGAATATACATAAATAATTTGACCACTGTACTAGATTTATCATACAAAACATCTTGTTGGCTATCTTAATAAATAAAATAAACAAACATACCATATTTAGGTTTATTTTAAATACGAAAGAGGTACTAAGATTCAAAAGACACTGTCAAACTTTTAAAATTTCAGTTTAAATAAAAGTTTTTCTAATAAATAAAATAACTTTTACTTTTGACAGCCCTACTACAAATATTTACTAAACCGGTATTTCGTTGCGCACGCGCAGTCGTTCGGTTTTATTTGTATTGTTTTTATCAAACCACGATGCTAGCCTAATAAAAATAACTGTTGCATTTGATAGTACAGTCGCTGCACGTGAAATTATAAATGTTGTCCCAAACTAACTCCTATCACAACTACAGTACAACTTGATGTGCCGCCGTCCGTACATATTGACATGAAAACTTAAGCCAGTTTATTTAATGTTTGGTACTAAACCAACATTTTATCTTTCTTTCTTTCAATAGTGCCCTTCCTTAGCCTTCATACAATCAGGTTTAAGAGCAAGTTTGGTGAAAGTAGCTTCAAAACTTTCCAGTGTATTGATGCAATTGTTTCAGTTGACACATATTTATTATACCGATATTTTAACCCCTTCATTAAAATTCTATGTTTTTTTTAAATATATCGAAAATCGGATAACCTAATGATTTAACTAAAATAATCTCTTCCTCGTTAAAATCCAGAATATCGTTTCACAGAATATGAAGCATTCAATTAACAATAGCCTCAACAATAGCTAAAACTGTGGTTATAGTGACGTTTCGTAAAAAAAGGTTATTGTGTTTTATGGTGCCCGCATAGCATTGATAAAATCAAAACATAGTATCAATTGAATGAATGGGCCATGCATCGCCATTACTCGCCAGTGCTACTCGGTCGGTGGCGGAGCGAGCCTGTGTCACTTTCTATTCTCGATCCGCGTTCAAACTCGCGCGTCGATAGCTTTTGTTTTCAATTAGTTTAAGTGGAATGACAAGTGAAGAACGCTGTTTTATTAAAAAGTAAGTAATAAGAAACATTATTATTCGTTATTTTAAAAATAATTTATTTAAAGGTAGTTATTTTAAAATAAAATTGTGACGCGGAAAATACGAGCTTTTGTAAATATAAACACATTAATTAATTTAAATTAAAAATATTATTCAGGGCGTACGAGTATTTTCCTCCAATCACGAAACAATAACAAACCACGTGTTAAGTTACCCTCAAAATCGTGTGACTCAACTCGAACTTTCTTTTTTCACGTGTTTTTTTTTCATAGTTACCGTCTTCGGTTGTGTATATTAATTTCTGCGTCTTTTTAAACGCTTTTTATTTTGGTTGACCCAATTCTTAGATGGAAAATAACAGATTTAGAAAGTGTTCTGTGTGACTATACTATGCCATTTTATGTAAGTAAGCACTTGATGTTACGATTATGCAACTAGAGTCGCAGACGCAAACTTTTAAAGATTGGTTCCTATCGGTTTTGCAGTTATTAAAACTGGTTTATAACAAGATATACTTAGTTAAAATCAATTAACTAGACTTATATTACGCAATAAAAATATTTATAAGTGCTCCAGTTACTCTATAATAGTTATTAGTGGAAATTCTGTTGGACCAGTCGTCGCTTAATTAAAGTAATTTCATAATTCGCGTTTTCTTTATTGTTTAGGTACCTACTAATTAGGCGCGCAAACACAAATTGTCGTTTGAATTTTTTTTTTTTTTTTTTGGGGATGGAAGTCGTTTGAAGAAATAACAAATAATTAACTGGCATTATTAATAGTCACATCATAATTAAAGTTTGTTAGTTGTTTTGTTATTTATTGTCTAGAACTTTTTTTATTTATTTTATCCTTATACTTATAGTACCTATATTGTGGTATTGATTGTGCCTCACGCAGGACCATAGGGCGCTTATGTGTTATAGGGATTTTATTTACTTTTTAGCAAGAAAACACAGCGTTTTCATAGACGTCAAAAATATAATCAAAGACAAGATACAAGACAATACAAAAGAGTAAATTAGTTTTAACATATCAAGAGGAGGAAAGAAAAAGATTCGCTCATTTGATATCTTAATTATAGGACAGTGGACGTGACAATATTCATCTACACGTTAATAAAGAATCTTGACTATAAAAAACACATTACTTTATATCAAAACTAATTTAATTAAAAAACCTATTACCACAGATAATATGTATAAGTAACAGCACATCTCAATAAATATAGTTGCATCTTAATGTTTTTGTAATAAGTCCTATTTTGCTTTAAAAAGCCGATGTGCTGTCGACTGTACATTTGCCATTGATTAGTTCTTTAATAGTTTCAGTCAGAACAATGAATATGGCTTCAAACCACGATCGATATTTTCAAGGGCTGGTATGATACAATGGCAGCTATGTAATAATGATAAGTACATAAATAATTCATATTATTATTGTCTATTAAGGTCGCTGAAGTCATATCATACACCTACAACATAATGTTTACAAATTATAACATACGTTAACAGCACGTTTGTCTCGATATTAAAGTCCAATATTTCGGCAACGCGACATACATTGCAAAATGCAATATAATGCATTTATTCAATAAACAGCTGCAATTTGGCAATATTGCCTATTTAGTTTATCTTGCAAAAGCGTATGCAGGCACCAATCGGCAAACGTTTCGAAACAGCCACTTACTTATTTCTCATTTATTCGATAATTTACGAATTGAGTGTTTACCCCAGGCAGCTGCAGTTCGAAATACAAGGCGCTTCTTGTTCAATTCGCAATCTGTATACATTCATAAGTACTTACTAATATTATAAAGCTAAAGAGTTTGTTTGAAAACTTTTTGCGCTAATCTCAGGAACTAACTGACCCGATTTAAAAAAATAAGACTATTAACATCATCCAATATCTAATAGGGGCGGCGCAGTAAAGAAAAATGTTGAAAAACCGGGAAATGTTATTGAAACTATTTGCGTTGCGGGCACAGCTAGTATAGAATATTAATAAAGATAACCATACTTGCTCACCTTAACTATCATAACACAGGTAAAAATGTTAAGTAAATATTTAGTTTGTAGGGAATTCCCTAAAAAAGGTGATCCCTTCTAATCATTATTTGCCTATAAAGCCTACCTACACAGCGACCAAGCCAAGACCAAATAGGACATGATATCATAGGCCTTGATTATGAGATTACATTTAGAATGTTAACTATCAAGTGCAAAACTATTTCACAAGCTTTCTTCTCATCCTGAGACATAGTTTGGACGCAGTTATAATTATACAGGGTGTTTGGCGCATCGTGTGCCAAAATGATTTGGCGGATAGAATGGGTCATTTCCTATATTTTCAGCCCCCATAACACGTTCCATGCCAGGCGGCTACTTTTATATTATTTTTTTTAGTAATTTCACCAAAATACCCAAATCGCATCATTTAATTTCGATTAAAAAAAAAACTACTAGGCGTAGCCTCAAAGTAAATATTTTGTTTTGATGTGCATTGATGTAGGGTTGCATCAAATCTAAATTTACGGGCAAATATCATCTAGTTTTTTTTTAATTCAGCTTTGAAGTTTTCCGAAAAGTTAAAAATGGACTGAACATTTAAGTTTACATGGCTATAAAAAAATAAATAAAAGAGATAGCGATCTTCGGATTTTATCAAAACTTCTCTAGTCTATCCCCATTCAAACGGTATACTAATCTTATTTAAATAATAACAATAACTTCACAAATTCCTTAAATTAGTGCATTGACTCTACTCGGACTGATTTGCGAAATTTGTGTTTATAGCCCCTTTTTGTGTAATAGCACGTTATTAAACACCTAACAGGTAAAAATTATTTATCTTATGCAATGTAAAAACCTTTTCCCTATCGTTTTTCAATGTGGATTTCTTGAATTTAAAGACGAAAATAATTATTTTGATCGTTTATTAATTATTACAAATTTTGTTCAAAATGACCGCCTCGGCAACGTATACACTCACGACATCTTCTTCTAATTTTGACTGTTGTCGTATGCAGCCACATTTCTCTTTTTATTACTACAAAGGCGTTTTCTATTCGTTGTTGTAGTTCTTCTATTGTTTGAATCCGTTACGTACACCAGTTCTTTAGCTCGTCCCCAGACGTAAAAATCTAACGGAATTAGGTCTGGGGAACGTGCAGGCCACTGTATAGGGCCATCTCTTCCAATCCACGAGTAGAAAACGCCTTTGTAGTGATAAAAAGAGAAATGTGGCTGCATACGACAATAGTCAAAATTAGAAGAAGATGTCGTGAGTGTATACGTTGCCGAGGCGGTCATTTTGAACTAAATTTGTAATAATTAATAAACGATCAAAATAATTATTTTCGTCTTTAAATTCAAGAAATCCACATTGAAAAACGATAGGGAAAAGGTTTTTACATTGCATAAGATAAATAATTTTTACCTGTTAGGTGTTTAATAACACAAAAAGGGGCTATAAACACAAATTTCGCAAATCAGTCCGAGTAGAGTCAATGCACTGATTTAAGGAATTTGTGAAGTTATTGTTATTATTTAAATAAGATTAGTATACCGTTTGAATGGGGATAGACTAGAGAAGTTTTGATAAAATCCGAAGATCGCTATCTCTTTTATTTATTTTTTTATAGCCATGTAAACTTAAATGTTCAGTCCATTTTTAACTTTTCGGAAAACTTCAAAGCTGAATTTAAAAAAAACTAGATGATATTTGCCCGTAAATTTAGATTTGATGCAACCCTACATCAATGCACGTCAAAACAAAATATTTACTTTGAGGCTACGCCTAGTAGTTTTTTTTTTAATCGAAATTAAATGATGCGATTTGGGTATTTTGGTGAAATTACTAAAAAAATTAATATAAAAGTAGCCGCCTGGCATGGAACGTGTTATGGGGGCTGAAAATATAGGAAATGACCCATTCTATCTGCCAAATCATTTTGGCACACGATGCGCCAAACACCCTGTATAAATAATTATACCTACACACTTTTTAACTAGCAAAAAACTAAGAAAAAATCGCACTTAAAAACTTAACAGAAAAAAATTTAAGTTACCTACTTAGTGTATTCTACCTAAACATCCATAACTCCACTCAACACGTCATGGTATTTGAACCCGCAACATGGCATTTCGGTCTGCGAATCAACCAACGTGCAGCCGTCGCCAAAAAATCCTGTTAATTTCTCGCAGGCAAGACAAACAGAGGTTAGATAAATAAATATTTTGCAACCTAATTACCGAGGTATAAATAATTAAATATTGCAAGAATTACAAATTTTAATTATGTACAGCACATTAAGCTCGACATCATCAACATTACCGACCTTATGCTCA
This sequence comes from Ostrinia furnacalis, assembly GCF_004193835.3. Taxonomy (NCBI): domain Eukaryota; kingdom Metazoa; phylum Arthropoda; class Insecta; order Lepidoptera; family Crambidae; genus Ostrinia; species Ostrinia furnacalis. The sequence goes on along the minus strand of NW_021137833.1, from coordinate 530,155 downwards.
GTTTTGCAACAAAATGCAGAATCCGTCTGAAGTACATCAATCTCTGTACCGCTAACATCCAGTACCTAAATGCAAATCGGCGGAAGATCGTTTTCTACGAACGCTGAAAAAATCGACCGGGTTCGATCTACCAATCATTAGCTGTGTTTGTTACACCACTGGATATCCTTCGACCTCTGAAAGAACTGTAATTAGCGAACTAATATACGTGTTCACACCAGTATTGTGCAAGCATTCAGGCATTTAGGCTGTGTAAAATCTTTCAGGTTACGGCCACGCATTATGCGTTGGCGCTCTACTTATTTACTCGTAATTTCCTTTTAAGAGAGACGTTTTGTTTTTTTTTACAATAAATTTAGATATATATTTATAGAAATAGACAAATTTAGTAAAAAAAAAAAACATTGAAACAAATCATATTAGTTTCAACTTCACGCTTACCATTTATAATTAAACGATATTTAGATTATTGGGTTGAAAACCAAAAAAAGTTCGATAATTTATTATTTAGATTCCGATTAAAGTAAGTTAGTTTCAAGGAGAAATCTATAATTCAATTAAACTGTAGAAACATATCGATAGACTCGATTTTATAATTATAATTAGGTTACTCATCCTAAACAAGAAATATCTTGTTTATTTATTAATTAATTGGAAGGAAATAAAGGAGTATTCAGTAGAGATCTAAACACGATCGGAATTGTTAGCAATGATATAAACCAATCGCTTTATACAAGGCTACATTAAATCATAAAACTGATGCCAATTGATTCGCAATGCGTCTGTGCTCAATTGCTTGGTTATGAATTAATCAACAGACGACACCAAGTTTTAAATTATTTGATTTCCAATTACGTTCGATAAAGAACACTGAAGACATAGACCAGTAATTGGTTTCACGTTAATATGAAAAAGACTTTAAGTTCGACTTTGCTGTATATATTTTATTGGCTAAAATATGATAACAATAATGAAACAGTTGTTACACTTTTTTCCGCAATTGATTAGGCTATTTCACATTGTGACAATCACAATATCAGTGTGGTGTGCTTCATATACCGCATGCGTCTATTGAATGAAGCCAGCATAAAAATCTATAGAATATTACATTAGGTACATGTTCAGTTGCTTTTGAAAATTAAACGGGAATTAACACGTTAAGAACTTTTTTCTTTCATCCTTGAGAAGTAATTTTAGTTGGTTTAAGTTTCGCGGCAGTCACTTTTCAACTTTTTTTTTTCAAATTTTACAGGTCCAAGCTCATTAAAACCCTTAGTAGAAATTAACAACTGGAACGACTAAACTGGAGCCCCGCGAAAAGCTTTGGATCCTTTTAAATACCTCATTTCCTTTTTAATTATAGCATTTTATGCATGACACACTTTCAGAAGAATAATAAATGCTACAATTTATATAGGTACCCTTATTCGCTGGTTGCGAAGTACTGGGTGAGGGTAACATAATCTATCGCAGCGCTCATGGTGGTCAAAAGTAGAAATAATATAAGCTCTGTCATCTGTATGCCTACCATGAGTTTACGTTAGATGTGCTCGCTAGCGACTGCGTAAAAAAAAGACATTTAAATATATGACATATTGTGCAGCGCCCCTAGCGGCTACTTTCAAGAAATAAAATCTTCATAGAATTTTTTGACGTATTCGCTAGCGAGCTCACCTAACGTAAACTCATGGTAGGCACACAGATGTAGGTATCTGTCAATGGCAAAGCGATTCTTCATAATACATTTTAATATTATTAATTAATCACATGAAAAGGGTCCTACTGGGAACTTAAATAAAAGAGTGGACTGTATTTCGATAGGGCTGGTTCAATAGCCGTTTACAATTTGGAAATAACTAGACTATACAACGTGGTAGTACAAAAATGAGTCACAGTAGTTGATGTGCACAGATGTTCGCCTTATGATGAGAGCGTGAATTATTGAACTCTGCCCTTGTTTTGTTCTTAATTCTTCTACATCTCGGACTTGTCCAGCCAATACCTTTTTTCCACCCAAATCGTGGTATCACAACAATTTATTAGTCGAAAATATTTGTTATTTTTTCATTTCGATATTTTTTCACAAATAACGACCTAAATGTCAATGTGACAGAACCTACAAAGTTGTGGACGCTAGTTGGCGCTGTAATCGTGCACAGAGCCAATACTGGATACCCAGTATCGGGAATAGCTAGGTATCCAATATTGAGGTAACTACCTATTTTTACGAAAACCGTTACGAAAATTTTAACCTATTCCAATTATCGAGAAAACGCATTTAATATGCTTCAATAACTTTATACCTGGCTATAATGTACTATCACTAAAATAAAACATCACTTATTAGTACTTCTATTGCCTCCTGAAGTCAATATCAAAAATAAAACGACGAACGAAAAACGCACTTTAAAATTTGATTGCCAAGTAAAGAGAAATATGGCGATGCCGTTTAGGAAACTATCCCCAACATTGCATTGACCAACTGGTTTTAAATATTTCATGAAGATAGCGTTGTTACTTTTTCAGTAATTGGAGTATCCAGTATTGCGCACGTATCCAATATTCGGTTCCGCTCCTCTAATTTAACATATGATGAGCATGTGATTTTGAGTGCTTAAGGCTGTGTAGAAAATTTTACATTCAAATCTAGCTAGCTTGTAAAGATTGACTACTTCATAGACTTAAGTAGTCGCTTAAAGCAATGAGCTTTGAATCTATGTGACCAAACTGATAAATATAGGTTAATCTCTCTAACTCGAACCCAGACGCCCCAAGTAGAGTCTCTCGCCTAGCACTTGACCATGAAGCAGTCTAACGCATTATTCTATATTTTTTTCCTTTGATCCTATTTTAAAGTACCTACTTTACAGTATTATTGTTTGTAGCTCAAAATAACATACAGGCGTTTTATGACGATCTGTGACAAACTGAATTTCAAGAGGGTGAAGCCGTGGGCAAAAGCTAATTAATATACAGGGTGACTGGAACTGAACCCGCCATAGCTAATACGCGTATAGACGAGGTCATTTGCTAATTATTGAACCTTACTTTCTATGACTAAAGTTTTATAGTTTAGGAGATATGACAATTTTTATACTTGTTTCAGATTTTCCCGAAATTTGACCTAAAAACTGCTTAAATTTTTTTTCTCGCATGATTTTAACCGTTTTTTTTATTTGATACTAATATCGAATAAACTTTTAGTCAAATAAAATAAATTTCAGATCTAGATAATGATTCAATAACTAGTTACGAGCCGCCAAAGTTCAACAAAAGTACAAACCACGATAAAAAATTCAAATTCGATTTCGATTTAAGAAATAACTTATGGTGATAATGGATTGCCAATGATCTTAAAAATATCTCTACCTTCTCTTCTTTCCAATGATATATCATACGTAGTAATTAGATATTGAAATTTATTAAAAATTCAAAGTTTATGAAAGAAAATGGAGTAATTTACGAAAATTATCCATACAAAGTTTCTTCAAACAACTCATATTTTCTGCTATACTCCTTTTCATAACTATTTTCGTGTTTTTTTTTAAATGAATTTAAAAATAATAATCACATTATAAAGAAAAAAAAATTAAAAAAATTCAAAATCAACTTTGTATGGATAATTTTTGTATTATTACTCCATTTTCTTCCATAAACTTTGAATTTTTGATAAATTTCAATATCCAATTACAACGTGTGATGTATCATTGGAAAGAAGAGAAGCTGGAGATATTTTTAAGATTATTGGCAATCCATTACCACCATTAATTTTTGTTTCAATCGAATTTGAAGTAGAATTTTTTATCGTGGTTTGTACTTTTGTTGAACTTTGGCGGCTCGTAACTAGCTATTCAATCATTATCTGGATCAGAAATTTATTTTATTTGAATAAAGACATGTTCGATATTAATATCAAATATAAAAAACTGTTGAAATCACACGAGAAAAAAAATTGAAGCAGTTTTTAGGTCAAATTTCGGAAAAATCTGAAAAAAGTATAAAAATTGACATATCTCCTAAACTATAAAACTTTAGCCATAGAAAGTATGGTTCAATAATTAGCAAATGACCTCCTCTATACGCCTATTAGCTATGGCGGGTTCAGTTCCAGTCACCCTGTATAACAAATAATATGTTCCACTTTGGACCCTTGCATGTTTTCCTAATACGACGATAGCAGAACCAAAATGCAATGTTAGCATTGCTCGAATTGCGCAAGCAACCGTGCAAAGTCAGATTTTGAGGGGCGTTAGCCGTCTAACCTAGATAACACTTGAATCGCAATAGCTGACATTGTTATTGACATTGTGGTCTAATTTCTACCGGAATGTAACATTCATAACATCCACAGCACGCACGTACTCGTCAAAGTACGTAATAACGCCGAGTATTAAGAAGTTTCCAGAATGAAACCTCCCACGAAAAATACATGTGGAAATACTAAGTAGGTACAGTTAGAGCTTATTTCACGGTTGCCAGAGCAACTGAGTGCGCCAGAATTTAGACTAAATTTTAGTCATAATACAATAATCAAGAGATGCTATTTTAGACAATAGTTAAAGGTCGTTACATTGACCTAGAGCACTCGGGTGGATACATCGCTACATTTTACTTAACTGATTGCTGACGGAAAGTAAAGTAACTAACTGGCTGATAAGTTTAAGCGCCATATTAAAAAATATTTTGTATGATTCAGAGGGCATTGTTTTTTCCTGGTATCACAATACCAAGGGTAATGTGACTGATATGATATAAAAAATACATTTAAATCAATATTACCGCTGCGAATTTTTTTTAAAATAAATTGACTAACCTTAAATATGTTGATATTATGATATATTCAAAGTGCATGGGCATAATTGTATTGTTTTATGATTCCTTTTATGTGCCCACTACAGTTCCTAGTCACATAAAGGGCAAGGGAGTATGTCTCATAGAGGTGTCAGCTTACTTACATTAATTAGCATTAATCGGAACATACATCCCTACAGAGAGTATAACATTCTTACATAACTTGATTCATTAATCCTACCTATCATGATAACTCTACTCATCGAGCGCGTGTTGTGATGAAAGTTTTCGCAATATAAACAGATAACGTTTACTAATTATTAATTATCAAATGTCTGGCATAATGTTTACAAATAACGATATCTAATGTTTTTTCCAGGGACGCTTCGAGTGGATTATTACTGACAGGAACTCGATAAGGGACTCGAACTAGAAGATTCTTTCTGAATCACTGCCGCGAATGATAAGCTGTGAATGCTGTGATCAGTCAGAGTGGAACGGTCGAGTGGGGCGAATGGGAATGCGAAGTGAGAAGTGACTCGAAAAGTCCAGTCGAAGACAGTGCAGCGTCGAAAATGGCGCCAATAGACTTCGACGAAACCGGCAACAACAATATCGTGCCGCTTCTTCCGAGAAACACAGTGCAGCTCGAGTTTAGAAACATAACATGCTCTATGAATTCATTTTCAGTCAACAAACTTCGTTTCGGTGAGTAATTGTTGTGTCATTAGTACGAGTATTTTAAGAATGGTTGAGCATCACATGGAACGGCTAAACCAATTTGGATGATTTATTTTAGTAGTTTTCATCATTATTAAAACTAGATTTGTATGTAAAGACAATTAGAAGTCGAAAATGTTAATGATGATGTAAGTATTTGATTTAAAAAAACTATCTTTTAATTATTGACGGATTTTAAATGTCAATAGATTGTTGCAATTCTACTTAGATTCGGTCATTATAACATATTTTTATGCCCTCAGCTGGCCTCGCACCTGCAACTGATACTGACATTATCGTGTCAATGTCGCAGGCAAATTGTATGATTCCGCATTTTACAAACGGCGTCGTCAGTTTATAAACGCTCGCTGTTCTATGAAATGCCGAAGGCAAATTGGCGACTCGTTCAATTGATAAAATTTCGACTATGATTGTTGCAATAGGGTAACCATCATAAAACACATGTTGGACAAATCAGACTTAATTTCAGAAATCAGGCAGGTATCTATTCAGGTAAGACAAACCTAAAATACTAGCTACTCCTAAAGTAATTAAAATATTTTCGTAATAAAAACAACACTACACTAATTTAAACTATTGACGTACGTACCTATAGGTACTATCGGGGACTCTTCCGCCTGACCACTTTGTAGAAATTTTAGCGTAAGCGCATCGCTCCGGTCACGTGCTCACCGCGTCTCTAATTGGTTACGCATTTTACTATATTTTTACTACGACCAATAAGAGACAATCAGGGCTTAGGTTGCAATACGAAATACCATTGTGCACTTTATTGTCATACGGTTAAGGTTTAAAACGAAATGTTTCTTTTTCTTCAATCTTTCTTAGTTTTAGGCTGAGTTGCACCACCTAACTTTGACCGTAACTATAACGGTAACCGGTCCTTTTTGTATGGAGTTTGACAGAATTTTGACGTTTGTTAAAGTTAAAGTAAGATGGTGCAACTCAGCCTTAGAATTTTAATAATAGAATTTGGTTACAAACAAATAGATATGTATTTTTTTTAATATTGTGTTTTTATACGAGGTCTGTCTGCTTTTTGCTTTGGCGATCTGTCGACATATTCTCTCCTTTGTTTTTTTGTGAAGTTTCGTGATCAATAACCGATTGATTTGTGTTGACCCGTGCTAGTAATTGGACTGTTTGATTGCCTTTTTATTGACCTCCGCTCGATTACTGAACCATGCCTCTCAAAATAATTCTTATATTTACTTACAAACTTATCTATTCATTGTTAACTGTTTAAGTATTATTTAGTTTGAAGTTTAATTGTTATTGATTTAAGACCTTGTGTAAAGACACTTAATGTGCAATAAAAAATTGAATTTGAAATAAAACTAACTGAATATTATAATATTTACGATAACCAATTACCTGGATGTGAGATGTTCCGTTTTAAAGATAAGTGTTTCTTTAAAACGGAAAACAAAATATGCATTAAAAATAAATAGAAACCTATCAGGTATAAGTTTTTATTTACATTCAAGGATTTAAGAAAGTTATAGCCAGATCTTACAATGATTGTTTTAAGCCACAAATATTCCTTAACACTTTACTAATTAATTCAATAACATATTGTTTAAATAAGTTCCGAATAAATTAAATACCTATTAAATAAGTAAAATTCGAAAGCAACTGTATGATTTTGTATTTCTCGCCCTAACTAGCTAAACTAATATCATGAGATTTACACTCATAATATCAACAATAATTGTAGAAAGGGCTACTTTTTTCTCGGGAAATTGCATAGTTACCTCGGAATGTGCGATAGCAATTTTGTGACCCGAGCGGGCAATCGCTAGTTCAAATTTTACACGAAGCCTCATATAATATTTTGTAGCGATTCTTTATTGGGTTTCAAATTGACTAAAATGCGACGTTGCCAAACGAGCGCTACGGATGCGGGTAATAAGCAATACTCAATCCTAATTGCTTTACATAGAGCTTGGTTTGCTAGGGCAAACATCTACAGTGGTGCGCCGACGCTGCTTAGACCCGAAATATGAATGAACGGGGGCGGAGCAAAATCGAGCGTGTGTGTGCAAACAATTTAGGCCCTTAAGGTGTCAAGGCGTTCGAGTCAGGGACTCCTAGTACCTAGGTACATAAAACTATGACATAAAATAAGTTTCGATAGTCAGTCCTTTAATTCTTACATTTTAATTATACCTAGAAGAAGTCTAGAAGACAACACAATATTTTTTTAAACCAATAATATTCCGCAGCAGTCCTCCACCAGTCCGAGCACCAGATTCCATTGTCACCTTAGCGTTTTTTACGTACCGGATAACCTCAAAAACTATTTCATTTTTCCATAGCTTTTTCACTGCTCCTATTTATGAATCGTAAAATATTTTTAATTCACTAAGTATAATCAATGCCTTTCTATGTGAAAAGTCCTTTGAATACGTAGAATTTGCACTGTTTTCTGTATCACAACACCACGACTCGACGCCATTTTTCTTGTTTTGATTAGCAGCGCCTCGCGTGGTAAGAAAAAGAACTAAATACTTGAATTTGCCGCGGCATTTTGTAAACAGCAATTGAATTGGCTATCAAATGTTTTGGCATAATAATATTATAAAGTGCCCAGGCAATTTACATTTTGCCTTCGGCATTTCATAGAACAGCGAGCGTTTGTGAACTGACGACGCCGTTTGTAAAATGCGGAATCATACAATTTGCCTGCGACATCAATATAACATTTTTGAATACGAAATAATAAAAGACTAAGGCTGGGTTGCACCATCTTACTTTAACTGAGACAAACGTCAAATATCTGTCAAACTCCATACAAAAAACACCGGTTATCGTTATAGTTACGATCTAAATTAGATGGTGCAACTCAGCCTAAGCGTGTAAAAGTTAATCTACTCATGTCATGCGACTCATAATAATGATTTTTACAATGTACGGTAACGTTCATCGAAATCTATAACATAATAAGACTATTGTAATTATTTTGCAACAAAAGTGAAATGGACAGTCGGTATTTGTAATGATAACGAAAGTTTCAGAAGTAAACATTCCTGTTTCGGATTTGCATATTAACAACAATCCTCCATTGCAAGTACACATTGCGGATTTATATTAACCTTAACCAGCTGAACTCCGTACTAAATCGTCAATGTTGACGTCGCTTGTCAATTTGGTTTCTTACAAACCGGTCGCCTAAGATGAGGCAAGGAACGCTCACTTTCCAGCTGTCAGTGGGTTAAGTAATACCATATCGGCGCACGCGCAGTTTTTGCGTGATCCGAAAACAAAGACAATAATATGCGTCATCGTCTGCACTTTCAACTTTCTTTGCAATGTACACAGAATAGACACACATAATTTACATAGTTACTCAAGTATTGCAGTATTTGTACATAGAATAGAAAAATTTACTTAGTTATTCAAGCTTTCGCTTTCAATGTTGCAACATTGTTTCTCGCTACAATATCTTCCTTATACGTGTATCTACATACACATGACTATTTTTTCTGCTTACATCGAACACAGATTAAAAAAAAGGTTAAACTTATTTGAACTAATAACAAAACTTCTTTCAGGTGATTGAAAATATAAAAATCGGGAGAGTAGAATAAGTTTAAATCGAGTTTTATTACAAAGACATAAAATATTACAAACAACAACTAACAAGCAATTAACTTTTGTAGTCTTTTTAAAACATCATTAACTTAACCTAGTACAAGGTCTCGTCAACTAACGACATTAAGGTTAACACGAAGTTACAAGGTTACCCTTTACTCAATTATCTAATTGTTTTATCGAACTTTTCATTCATGCTAATATAAATATTTGGAAAAATACCGAAGAAAGTCTTATCAAAATGTAAATATTTACTCATATCTATGACCTAACTTTAATTAATATGTTCTTATAATCCAGCAATAATATTTATCAAAGTAAGCAGCTGTACAAGTACATAAATAAATGTCATCTTATTTACATGCTCGTACGCATATAAATTCTTAAAAAATGTTTTTGCCAGTCTATTACTACCTTTGGACCATAATAATATGTACTTACCGAAGAACTGAACTTTGGACAGAACCAAAGAAATGGGAAAAGACAAGTTAAGTAACATTTTCAATTAATTTTAAAATTTACGTATAGAGTTAAAAATGTAAAATCACCTTTTTAAGAACAACAATAACCTTAACCGGTGTTTTTGTGTGGAGCTTGACAGACTTTTAAGTTAAAATAAGTTGGTGCAACCCAGCCCAGCCTTATTGTACGTACGACCAAAAAAATATTTGACTAAGTTGGATACCTATTAAAAAATTGCACCTAGAGACCGAATGAAAATCATTTTATTCATCCTTGCAATTTGCTACCAAAGCATGAATTTAATTTAAGCAAATCAATACAATGAAACATATTATATAAAAGTGATGTACCTACTACACGATACTTCAAATAAGTGACAACTTAGAAATAAAGTTTAGTACACACAATTTGAGACAATATTTGTGACATGTACACACGTTGTATTTAATTAATCTCGTGCAACACTTTGTTAGGTATTCCTTGACATTGTTACTCGAGTAGTCAAATATTGACAGTGCTACCGTTATTATGTGGTAATGGTGTGAATTTCCACGCTTCTACATAAAATATATCGTCGTTAGTCACGCTAACATACCGACACACTTGTTTTTATTGATCAAGCATTCAAAATAATTGACACGAATATTTAGGTAGGTATTAAATAAATAGAAACTTTACCCCAAATATTAGAAGTATGTCATAAAACCATTTCTTTGCCTATCACTTATGTGAAGATTTAATAATCTCTTACTGCACCAGTGTAAATTGTAAAAAAGTGGGCAAACATAAAGTATTAAAACATTTTTTTCCGAAATGTCACAACATACATTTACGCGTTTTTGTTGGTGTCATTTTGCTATGCATGTTGACGGGATTACAAAACATATCTATGTCGACAGTTAATATTATGCCTGAGCCACTGTGAAGAAATATTTCTCATACTGCTGGGTATTTATCTATCCATTATGAGTCATGTCAACATAATATTTCAGAAACCTAGTCTTCGTGACCATTACTTAGCAACTCTTTCGTTGTGCAGGCCGCTAACATTTTTAGTTCTAAAATAAAAAAAATACATAACACTGGCCGCAAATACTGCACAGCCATGATGGAAAAGAAAAAGTAACAAAAAAAAACAAAATACAACCGATGAAACTTAACAAAATAAAAACAAAATTTTAAACGCATTTTAATGCGTATGTAAGTAATAATAAAATTGCACTCAAATGATAAGATTATTTAGGCCGAAATTGACAATGATAATAATTAATTGCAATCATTGACGTGAAGAAAGATTATTTATTTACCTACAGTCTATTAGTTAATAAAATAAATTGAATTTATGTAATACTAGCGGCCGCCCGCGACTTCGTACGCGTGGATGATACCGTTTTACCCCCTTCATCTATCTTACGCGGTTTAGATTTTTCATACAAAAGGATTTTCCCGCTAATTGCCGTTCCAGTGGGAATTTTGCAATATCCTGTTGTTACTAAGCTTTAAGTTTACTAAGGTACCTGCATGCCAAATTTCAAGCGTCTGACTTAAGCGGTTTAGATTTTTCATACAAAAGGATTTTCCCGCTAATTCCCGTTCCTGTGGGAAATCCTAAGTACGAAGAATAATTGTACCAAGTTTCGTTAAAATAGGTCGAGTAGTTTTTGTTTCTATAAGGAACATACAGACAGACAGACGAAAATTTTACTGATTGCATTTTTGGCATCAGTGTCGATCACTAATCACCCCTTGATAGTTATTTTGAAAATATATTTCATGTACAGAATTGATCTCTCTACAGATTTATTATAAGTATACAAAAAAATTAAATTGCGCGATGGAAAACCATGTGGTAAGATTATTTTATTACTTTATCAGTTAAATTATGTTATTGATGTAAGATGTAATTATTTTAATACTAGTGGCCGCCCGCGACTTTGTACGCGTGGATCCCGTTTTACCCGTTTTTATAAGGATTGAATTTTGCAAAATCCCTTCTTAGTGAACACCTACGCTCTAAAAGGAACACAGTGTTTATGTTTTAGTAAATATTCTTTCCGATCTCATAGCAGCTGCTTTAAAGCTAGACCTCTTAGACCTATCTTTTGTTTTAGATTCAAATTCAAGCAAGATCTATATTTTAAGCAAAATCCATAACTGCACAGAAACCGTAACCACACCGTAACTTAAACAAACCACATGATGTAGGTATTTTAATTATACTAGAACCAAAATTTTATATTTATTATAACGTGGGCTATAAATTTTATACATGGTCTACGTGACCATTTGCTTCTCAACTGTATCGACTTTACCCATGTAAAAGAATGTCTTATTCTTCTGACATAAAATATATTATGGAATGCAACCTGTTCCTAATAAAAGGATTAGGATTTTTTTATGGTTCCTGGTCAAAGAATTTCTCATAGCTGCGTATACGCACGTACACACATGGCAGACAATATTACTATTTAACTGCCAACAAAATAAATATTCAAGAATGAAGTTTCATTGACATGAATCATACTTGTGAATGTTTATTAGTATTACGAGTGTGCATGCCAAAGTTGTACATACTTTAATACTTATAATTATTATTTTTATCTGGAACCGGTCTACGTAGATGTCTAACATCAAGGCATCATTGGCTTATTATGGTGGCATTTCAATAATATTATTAATGTATTTTTCCCGAATAATACTTAGTTCTCAAACCAGTTCTTTCGATATTTGATTTGATGATAGTCAAACATAATTTTTTAATTGGATTCATACGCTATTATTAATATTTCGCAAAGTCTGCAACGCCGAAACACGCGGCTAGTGGAGCCAAGGGTTTCGTATCGAATCGTATAGTTACTGTTGTACTCGTGTGTATTGCAAATAGTGAAACGCATCAATGAGGACTGATGCATGCAATTCTAATTAGTGTTGCAGTTACCCAAATACATACAAATGCAGCTAACCAGAGAAAGGGATTCGATGAGATAATGGACCATCATTTATTATAATATAATGGACCCGTTGTAATCGTGATAGCAATCCTTTTACGTTGGATACGGCGCTTTATATAGGGCGCCCTTGACCTAAAAGGCTTTCTAGAATGTATGGAATTTGACAGGTACCTAAGCAATAACTTAAATTAGAAACAGACGTCACTACCAGACCTGGGGAATTAGTGTGCTACTGTTATTATTATTTCATAGATGATATACTTTTGGAATATATATTTTACTAGCTTTCCGCCCGCGGCTTCGCCCGCGTGAAATTTTGTCTGTCACAGAAAAACTTTATGGCGCGCGTCTCTGTTTCAAAAACCGGGATAAAAACTATCCTATGTCCTTTCCCGGGACTCAAACTATCTCTATGTCAAATTTCATCAAGATCGGTTCAGTCAGTACTTTCGCATTTGCTAATGTATCTCAAATATTTAAATAAATGTCATACTTCTTAATAAACATCCCTTCCTGCTATACGTTTCTTCATACACAAACTTAGGTAGTTATATCTTCATTCCTTGAATACTGTTGTATGTGACTAAAATTAGCAACACTCTCAAAACGTAGCCAATCAAATGCTTAGCGGTTGCCAATTTCTCGCTTTGTTTGTGTTGGACAAATGTCTGCAGTTGACTAATCGAGGAAACAATACTATAATGTTTATTTACTGTTTGATTTCCTTATTTAAAACCGACGTCTTAACTTTATTTTTTGTACATGCTAATTAAATTATCATTATCATTAAATAGCACGAATCTAACGAAGCCCTTGGACTTCGAAAAAAATATGAAAATATACCTACTTAATCACATGTGGTTTGCTTTGATGTTTTAATCGTTTACCCTACTACTTACTTATTTTTAGGATGTTCAAAACAATGTTCTTGCAAGTTATTTTAATTCACATTTTCATAGACTAAGTTATTATTATTTTTTAGTTTTGAGTAGAGACCATCTCTACCGCTCATGGAAGAGATCGCACATGGCATCACACATAAATCAGTCTTAATAAGTCTTACTTAATGTATATGTATTAACGGATAATATCACATTCACATTCATCTGATTATAAACAGTTATGGAAGTAAACATCTCAAAGTAGATACGGAAGTAGAATAATTTATTGTCTTCAAAGAATGCGTATAGGCTGCCTGCCTATACTTATTTATAACCTAGTCATTTACTCAACTTTCTAAGAAGTGGTCGTTAAGATCAGTGTTGCTTTTCAATACAATAAGAAACTAACTACCTACACGCTTTATAATACTGTGGGTGAAAAAGCCCTATCTATTTATGAGGCGAAATAAATGTATTTTTAAGAATCTGAAAATCAATTAATGTTTCATGTTACAAACTTTTCTAGCATGAACATGAAGGGCCTGTTCGGTCGAGTCCCTTTAAAAAACCTTTCGATAATATTTCAGGGTTAAATGATACTTAATCGTTTAATCAACCTTACAAATGGTAATACGTCCCCCTTATTAATGACTCGTTAATTGACATCTCAAGAAAAAATTACAGTCTTGCTACAACGTTGTTAATGAATAAGCAGTTGTTTTCATGACCGTGTATTTTCAACGTAGTCATTGAAAAGTTTAGCACTATCGTCGCTAGGACATAAATTAAAAGACAGTTAACTTCCGTAAATGATTTGCAATTACCTTAGGTATCTTGATGGACTACCTGAATACAGGTATAAGTGTATTTTCCATTACGTTTGGTTATAATTTCAAATAAGTATAGGTATAACCACTTGGTTATTTTATTTTATATTTGAAATTATAACCAAACTTAAAAAAATTAAAATAGTAGGTACTTGAAGTAAGTTCTGTCAAATTGAAAAGGTATTAGAAAAAGCCACATTTGGAACATTTATGAAATATCATACTTATTTGTACTAATAATAGAATACGATTTTATTTTAGTTTTGACACTTGTCTATTGTATGTAAATGTGTTTATTAATATTAGATAACTAAGAATAGATACTAAACTTAGACAACAATATTTTTCTGATATTTCAACATACTAGGCGCTATAAAAGCCCTTCGAACTTTTGGGTTATGACTTTTGTTTCAAGTGAATCATGTATTGTTATACATTGCGAATACATCAATATTTAATAATATACCTAACTAGCTGACCCGGCGAACTTCGTACCGCCTTAGCGTAGAGATTTTCTTAATATTTTTTTCCGTAAGAACCATCCTTGGACTTCCACAAACATTAAAAAAAAAGAATTATCGAAATCGGTTCAGCCGTTCACACGTGATGCCGTGACAACGCGAAACGGGTTTCATTTTTATATATATAGATATATTTTATGTATTAGAACCCTACCTACAAAGTGTTTATAAAAATGAATGGCAAAAAAGGATTTAACTTGAAACCGAACTGTCATTTGGATATGTCGTTTTAGAATAATGTGACAGGGTCGAATAAAGGTTGATATTATATGAAAATCAGATAATTTAAAGCTTGACTTTGAAATTGAAATTGTTATTTTGACAGTGTAGGTACCTACGTTAGGAACTAACTCGTAAATAGGCACAAAAAGACGTCTAATTTGTGCATACGTGCATTTAATTTTGTAGTTCAATCGAAGAATTCACGAGCGTCTAAATTTACATAAGTCTGGCAGGTGATTGGTTTATGGCGTTAGCGCCGCATCGTGTTGGTAATAAATTAAATACCATGGGATCTTGAAGGCACTTCCTTTTTTTTCTCAAGATTTAATGTTTAAACAAATGTCATTATTTTATTTTTAATGCAAATTAGGCATGTCACAGGTAATGAACGCATTTTCAAATTCTGAAAATTCAAGAGTTAAAATACTGTACTGAATTTTCCAGAATTTTCCGATTTCAGTTGGATAATAACTTTTGTTTCTTATTTAGTAACGCAACAATGCTATAAATTGCAATAAAAGGAATATAACGTATGATTATGAACAAACAATAAATGCAACCTTTGTACCTAATTGGCCTATAAAATATCGTAAAACACGATTGCAGCATTACATTGACTGCCCATCTACAAAAACTAGATAAACTTTTAGCACGTGCGGCCGTGTTTTTGATATGTAAGCCAAATCGTTGCTGATATTTAATTGTAATTCTAAGGCCGTATCTCGCGGATCCTTGACGTCAAATGGCACTGACGCAGGTGGATCCGATTCAGTACACGACATAAGATCGATTACGTTACGTTATTATACCTGTTACTATCCAATGCGATCCCATGAACTTGTGAAGCCCCTGGTAACACATGTTAATGGTGTCATTGGAGCTTTAAATTGAATCAAATTTATTACAATCGAGTATAAAGGTGACCGCAATGACGTCTAATTCTCGATTTGCTATTTTGTCCTCGTCTTTAATTGAAAAAACTTCGAGGCATTTTTTTAACTGTACAGATCATACACGCGATATCTATCCTCCTTTGTTTTTATTTGGTGACTAATGTCAATGACTCGTTTCTTCTGGCACCTTTTTCCTCGTAGTTTTCGATAAAAAGTAAAGAACTAATTTATATTATGTCGTATATCATATTCGAATTCCGATAAAGCTTGTAAAGTTTCATCAAATCCCTTAACATAATTTTATCTAGTGTGACTATCACTCATCCTAAAATCCCTACCTATCATGTTAACACAGACGAACGAAGATTAAATTATGATTAATGCGTGTAACTTACGTAACAATTAAACTAAACAATTGCATGTGTATGCCAGTGAGCTAAGTTGAATAACATTAATAATCGCTTAAATTAATTTAATATTGTCAACCTTCCTTGATAGTTCGAAGATAAATAATAATAGACCGTTTTCGTAGGATGTCAATTTATGGTTTTTCCAATTGCATATTAATTGGTTGAAAAATCTGTTCGCCGCGGTTTTTATATTTAAGACAACGACATTTAGTAACCAAAAAATAAAACTAATTGTTTCAGAACGAAGGGACATCCTAAAAGGTGTCGATGGATGCTTCAGGCCTGGAGAGCTGACCGCGATCATGGGTCCGTCGGGCGCCGGAAAAACCACGCTGCTTAATATTCTGGCCGGCTACTTGTAAGTAATTAATCGCCTGCTAATTGATTAGTTAACATTGCTTTGACTATGACACATTCATTATGGCTAATTGGCGCTCGATTATCTACCAAAACCAAGGACAAAACCGGCCCTCAAAAAGCTACTGTTGTTTTCGAAAAAAAAAAGAAAAGAGTGTGAAAACCTTGAGGTGTTTCCCAATTTAAAAAGGAACAGCACAGGATGACGAGCTTTGTGGCGCTTTTAAGCTTGCGTAGTTTGCGTCATATTATGCTGAATTAATAATGATATACATATAATTTCTCCCATAAAGAATCTCATTCGTTTTGATGATGTCAGTATTCAATGCATGTAATTATTCCGGCACTTTATGTAATTGTTGTTTTGTCATCGAAAGCCCTAGACTTCTTATGAGTATTTAGTCATTCAATTCAATTACGTCCAATTAAAGTGAATCAGTAAGCAAAACTACTCATACCATAATTATAATAACACCTCTTCACCTAGCTCTATGTCTCGAACGTGACGTAACATAAATCATCGGTTGCTTTCTTTCTTCGAAATGGCCGAGTTGTATAACAAGGAAAGTTGTCTAGACTTGTAAGTAGTATAGGATATAGAACCACTGGTCTAGCAGGCAGGCGACAACAGCTAGAAATGCTAATAAAGCTAGCCACCTACAGCTCGTATGATGTAACTGTTTTAATTTCTTCCTTGTCTGTCCCAAGACCTAGAAAAAACCTAGTTTCTTAAATTATAGGTATGGGCTTTATTATTTGTTTATGCTTAAAAAAATACCATTACTTATGTTGTAATTTTAAAAACAAGGAAGAACGCAATTTTATAGTGATCGCAAAAATCCTAGAGCTAATATAATTGTGTTTGTAATAAAATCAGAAAAATACGTTACGCATATTAGATTAGATGACATTCAAATATAACAATGAAAAAAATAACAGATAGTACTATCAGTCCCGTCCTGTGACAAAGGGTTTGCATTCATAAACATGCCTCATATGAAGTTAATGACTCAAGCAAGTGTCACTGACAAGGCCGCGTCTACCAAGGCTACTAAAGATAAATACTTATCAAAGACCCTTGCAGGATCCCAACCCGTGGACGGTCTTTGTGGTCTTGATAACGAACCAGACAGTTGATTTATAGTAGCGATAAATTATTCCAATAAAAAGAGAGTTTAACACCCTTTAATTACTATTCAATGTTAAACCCTGTTTCCACCAAAACGGCGATTTCGGAAATTTCCCAACCGAAGCTGAGCGGAGACTGATGAGTGTAATAAAACGAAATATGGGTAGTTATTCGCTTTGGTGGAAACTGAGCCTTAGATTTAAAGTAGGCAAATCTTATACTGTTCATTATCAGTTTAACTATACCAAGTATAGTATCGTCTAATTTTAACATAACTTCCAATCCAGAACCCGAGGAGCAAAGGGCGAGATCTCAGTGAACGGGATATGCGCGTGCGCATCCAAATCGTCGGGCCGCGGCGGCGCGCGCTACATTCGGCAACAGGACGACTTGCGCGCGCACCTCACGGTATACGAAGCCATGTCCTTGGCTGCTGCGCTCAAACTAGCTGACTTCACTTCACAGGAGAGAAAAGAAAAGGTAAGTGCCATAAAAAGCCATAGCCAATACAATATCTATTCATCATCATCTCAGCCATAGGACGTCCACTGCTGAACATAGGCCTCCCCCAAAGCTTTCCATGCTGCCCGGTTGGTAGCGGCCTGCGTCCAGCGCCTTCCTGCTACCTTTATGATGTCGTCTGTGTGAATATCCATTAGATGATCATAAGTGGATACCTAACCGTTATCATACCTCAACCATATCTATCAGACACAATAATATGCTAATTTCTTGACTTAGATTTCTTAAACATTTTGGGCAAAGTTTTTATACTTACTACATTTTTCCAGGTCTACGAAATCCTAGCGCTGTTGGGTTTAAGCGGAGCGGCACAGACCCTCTGCCGAGACCTTTCAGGAGGACAGAAAAGAAGACTTGCCGTAGCCTTAGAATTACTGTCAGATCCTTCCCTCATGTTCCTTGACGAGCCCACGACGTAAGTACCTACAGATAACACTGCAATTTTAATATTTTATTTCAATTTGCCTTGTATCAACCTTCAGTAGACGATGGCACCGATCGCGATAAGAAAACAATGAAACGGGAGAATTTCAATGTAAAATAAAGGTCGTTCTAGTGCAAAGGCGTTCCATAATGAACAGCCCTGCACTGCCCGCATCCAGGTTCTTCCCGCGACATTCACCAGATCGTCGGTCCACCTAGTAGGAGGCCTGCCCACGCTACATCTTGCAGCCCTTGTTTGCCACTCGAGAAATTTTCTGCTTTAGCATTTCTGCGAGCTATGTCGGAAAGGATCTTTGTCATGTAATTACTTAATATTTTTGTTCACAGGGGTCTAGATTCTTCAGCGTCTGCTTCTTTGATAGCCTTACTAAACAGCCTTGCCAGAGGTGGCAGGACACTAATAGCGACCATCCACCAACCTTCTGCACTACTATTCGAGAAGATTGACTCGGTCTACTGTTTAGCTGCCGGCAGGACTCTTTACCAAGGATCCAGAGAACAGTTACTACCAGCATTAGCCAGTGCTGGCCTGAGATGTCCTCCTTACCACAATCCAGCTGATTTTCGTAAGTAATATACTTTCTCTCGTCGTCGTCGTCGTCGTCGTCGTTTCAGCCGAAAGACGTCCACTGCTGGACAAAGGCCTCCCCCAAGGATTTCCACAAAGACCGGTCCTTTCTCTAAATGAAAATAATGTGTAGAAAAATATGACGAGGCATATGCCACTTTCGAAATTAACACTTTCAATACAGAAGTACGCTATGTTTGCAAAAATGCTTAAAGTACCTATTGTTTGCATTATGAGTAAAGCTATCAACTATTCGTGCAAATATCTTGATTTGTGTGTTCGGCAGCAAACCTTGGAAGTTAATGCTAATAGTACAAAAAATACACCCGTTATAAATGGTATTACGAGTAGGTATATGTAATGTACTAACTAATGGATGTGTAGAGACAACAGTTTGGCAATACTAATTTAATAAAAAAATTGATCTTTCACAAGTTTCACTGAACTTATGTAAATGATAACTGATAAAATGATAACACTAAGCAAAAGTGAACAAGTAATTAACGCTCATTAATTACATGAAACTAATTAATTACGCAACAGCGGAATCGATCTGATGACGAAATGATCCCGGAGATTAGCGGGATCAAGATCAAATCATTTCACTATATAATTAAGTCGTGTTTACCGCTGTCTGGAAACAGTCCAACGTCTAATTACATAAACATTTCATTTATAATATCGGTGTAAACAAAAGTACTTATTAGTTAAAGTTCACAGCATAATTATTACATAAATTAAAATTAAGTCAATATTAGAAATACTGGTAAAATAAACCGTGTGAGTACCTACCTACTATAAAGTAAGTTTTAGTAGGTAAATGTCACTGATTGAAAATACACGTTTCCTGATAAATGCATCATTTATGAATTTAGCACTTACTTACATTATTAGAAAAATATCATTGTGGCTTACTACAATGATATTTTATTGACACTTTCTTGTATTGAACTGACACATCATGTGGTAAGCCACAAGTATCTACTCGAATTTAGCGCACTGCCTAGCACATCTGCATAAAAAGCTGCACATGTCACGAATCATCGTCAAGATATCGTGAAAACAACTTATTACTCGTAATATCGTGGGAACTAACTACGCCATGCAAACATTACATAAAAACTATGACACAATAATAGGTTTTGAGAACAACGCTAAGGCGGTTACCGTGTTTAGTAAACTCACGACAGTTCTTCTCATCAAAAGATTCAAGAAAAAATATCATCATTCGTTGTGTCTACGGCTAACACGTGGAAAAGGTTTCCAATCTAAGTCTCAGGCACAGAGAAATAATACCTATCCTACTTACTCGTATGTAATCTTAATAACAATATTTTCAAATCAGTAGTCCAATACCTTAGTATAATAAAAAATGTAAACACCACATTGATAAGATAATTTAATGTGCATATTTGATTGAAACGAACATCGCTTGAAAAATACCTTGGAATATTTAAAATCTTAGAGTCGCTGTTTTATTTATTACTTGCATTGTAATATTAATTAAAACATAGCTGCATATTTGGGAATTAGATCCTTTGAAAATATTCAATTTCAAAATGTTTATTGCATGTCACATTACAATATAGGTATAGTGGTGTGGTGTTACAATAAGTAGCAATACAATACAAGCAATAATAAAGAAATATAGTAAACATAGTTGTTATCTTACCTCAGTGTTATTACAAAAGACAATAGATGAGAGTTTCACACTTCTTTTATAATTTTATTGACTAAGTAGAAAACATCATCAATAATTCGTTCAGTGCATTGATAATAACTTGTTACAATCGATTTGTAAAATTACTCTAGTTAAATAGTATACTTAATACTTATTTTATGGTAATTAAAAATCATTCAGGTTCGATGCGGACTCGCATACGAAGGGTTCAGTAGAGTTGTACAAAATTAAATAGATTGATAGGATTGCTTGAATTAAAAATTAACAAAAAAGCTCTAATAAATTAATATAGTTAGTTTTGACGTGACTAAATCAGCCACATCATGTGCTATCAAAACGGAATTATACTATTCGGCTGAACCATTTAAGAACCTAGTAAGTGCAGCGGAGCAAATTTTACAGGAGAGCGAAAAAACGCATTTTCATTTGCCCTGCTAAGATGCTTAAAGATTTGGATAACTTCCGATGTTTATATTAAAGATTAGTTACTAAAGTATACTTTATGGAATAAAAGAATATATTTAGTTAAAAATTGCAAGTTTTATGCTCTTTACTAACACTAAAAATTATTTTTTTGACAAAAGTGCCTCGTAAAAATCAAAATAAAAATCGAATATGAATCAGTACTCATGTAGTCCCCAGATTTTGATATGGTTATCGAGTGTCAGCCAACAGAACTCGAAATAATATTTCAATTACAGTAGCATTTTACCTCTAGTAAGTCACATTGACCATTTTGAAACCTAGTAAGTCCATGCCCTTACTAGGTTTTAAATGGTCATTGTAACTTGCTAGGTTTTGATAATGGTTTTTGCAGATTTGAATTGCACTTACTAGGTTTTTAGCAACGCGTTTCTCCGGTGTTAAGTGTAATAGAGCGATTTCTGTCTTCACATCCTGTGGAGACCTTAATTCTAAGGTGATTTATGACAAAAAACGAAAATCTGAAAAAGTGTCCCTTACTAGGTTCTTAAATGGTTCAGCCGTATTCCATAATATTGTCTTAACAATGCATTTCAAAGTAATAAGAGAAAATAATTATACCTTTAGAACAATAGTTGATTGATAGTCTATAGTAATAGCGCGATAATAATGTATTTTACGAGAATTTTATACAGGGTGGAAACGATAAGTGATCTCACTCGATTATTTCTAAACTATACAAGATATTAAAAAAATAGTTACTGATCCTGAAAGTGCTTCATGAGCTCTATCAAACGGTACTAATAATAGGTTAAAGAGTAAACTGGATCTATCCGAAAATTCAATGATTCCAGCTTCCATACATTTGGTACAGCCTCATAATATTAAAAACTACAAAAGAGATCGTAAAACTGGTTACTGATCCTAAAAGTGCTTCACGAGCTCTATCCAATGGTATCAATATTAAGTTACAGAATAAACTGGATCTATCTAAAAATTCAATGTTTCTATCTTCCATACATTTAGTACTATCACAGATGGCACTCATTTCTTGATAATATTATAGCAAATTTTATAGCAAGGAAAGCCTAAAAGTAATGTTTTCCATAATTAATTTTAAATAAGAATGCAATTTACGAGTTTATTTTAAGTTTACTTATTTAATTTTAAAAAAATACACTTCTAATATTCTGTGTTTGGCATACATTTCTCGATATACTGTATAGTTTAGAAATAATCGAGTGAGATCACTTATCGTTTCCACCCTGTAGATCTTCTAGTAGAGCGGTAATGTATTCTACGATCATTTTATAGCTCCTCCAGACTATAATTTTAATGGCACTGCTACCTTAATAAGGTGTTATCCATATTATTATTACGAGTATATACTTATTAACTTAACATAAACTTCTTAAACTAATATAACTTCTGCCCCCTTATTCATAAAAAGTTAACCTAGGATAAACACAGGATTAATATGATATTTCCATACTAAATGACAACTTAAGCCAAAATCCAACTAGGGTGTAACTTTTATCAATAAGGGGGCTGAAGTTTAACAACTCCTGTAACTGTACTAAACAGTAAAGTGAAAATTTCCATTTTGCAGTAATGGAGGTGGCGTCAGGTGAATACGAGGTGGACCTCGTAAGGGCAGCGAAGACCATGGAAGTGTTCAGGTCGGATCCCACAGCCACGAGGACGTATGAGGCTCACGTACCCACCATACCTGCTTTACCAGGACCTTTAGGTAAGTTGTTTACAATTTTTTATCGCCATTAATAAAAATCTAAACCAATTTATATATGAGCCTTTAACCGATTGAGTCCCAGACGGCATTAATTAATGTCATAACAATTGATTATCTATTGTGTCTAGATTCGCGGAGCTTGAAGGATTAAAAAATCGTCTTACTAGCAAAACATTTCAAGGGATACGTACACTTATAGGGTTGAATGAGCCGATTATCGGGAAGAAACATTTTTTTTTTTTTTTTGGCTTTGGGACTTGCGTCGGGAGAAATAATAAAAGAAGACCATCTGACAACCCTAAACCCACTAAAGAGAGAATACCTATTTAAAGTTGATTGAGGCTAAGTAGGTCATGAAGAAGAAAATTAACTTTGAAAATTCGACTAACTACAACTATTAATGGCGAATATTTGTCTTATTTTGTTTTTGGACTAATCGATAGGTATATTAACAATCAGACTATTTGTTAATACATGACAGAACAATAGGACTACTGTAGTTCATTAGAGCATATTTATTAGCATGAAATAACAGAGGTCGTTATGAACAATACTCGACATTTGAAAACACGTGCGTCTCGCCTGCATTTACATAAGTACTACGACACGGTTGTTTTGATGTTAGGCACCGATAACTAAATCATGGCTTTACAATGGGATCTGCCGTCTAAGCCGTGGGGCTTAGTGGTAAGGATACTTACTAAACTATAGTGAGTTCGATTCGTACTGGGGGCCAAAAGATAACGTGATAACTTTAAGGCTGCGTTGCACCATCTTACTTTAACTTTGACAAACGTCAAAATTCTGTCAAACTCTATACAAAAAGCACCGGTTATCGTCTGGTACCGTTAAAGTTAGGTGGTTTATCCAGACGTGGAAATTTTAAAGTATTATCTTATGATATTTATTTTGGATCTATTTACATTATTCAATCCGTTAACTTGTCGTCTTTGGTAGGTACATGATATTGCAAAAATATATGTGTTTGTTTGAAATAAGTAATTTACTAACGTCTTAATTTAGATGACACCAAAAAGCAAGTTTTTGGTAAATATGGACATTATGAAGATTGCCATTAGGTATAGGGAAAACTCAAATCTTTCAAGTATCATAACCATTAACAAACTAAATTTTATTTTTCCTTATTTCAGATATAACCTCGGAGCTAAAACCGAAGCACCTACTAGTGAATTCAAAACACCAACAAAAAGCCTCCAAAAACATTTATAGGCCATCCGGTCTCCTCAGGCAAACGTGGATCCTCTTATATAGAAATTATTTAATGACAACAAGAAATTATGTAAGTAATTTTTGAATGAGGATGATATTGTTCTAATACCTATTTGAGTTTAGCAATATTGTTTGCAGTTTTGTTTCCAATACTTTGCTCATGTCATAATACTCGTACAAATTAAATTGTTATGTATTAGACATGAGGAAAAACGTTAGCCCTATGGTTCGGCAGAGTAGAACATGTAGGACAGTGGCAGCTGTTTCTGAGAATTTCTTAAGAGGCAAACATGAGAGAAACATGCTAGCAACAGGCCTCTCCAAACCATCTGGCCACCGTGGAAAGTGTAGGACCAAATCCTTCATTTGCCTCTAATAAATTGGAGAGGGCCGTGTTCTTGTAGAAATTAAATGAGTTGATGATGATAATGAAGATCGTAATATACAGGGTGTCCCAAAAATTAGTAAGCCCAGAGGTAGAGCATCACTAAGGCTACCCAAATCACCGTGACTTTTGATAGTTTACGAGTTATGATTTTTTTACAACATACCTACAGGATTTTAGTGTTATGGATGTAAATACTTCTGAATCAGTTAGGCTTAGTATTCATTTAATAATAAAAAAAATCAGGCATGTAACTTAACTATTCGCCGCGCCACAGTGACCAAAAAAGTGCCCAAGCACAGAAATTAAAAAAAATCATAACTCGAAAACTTATCAAAAATCGCTGAACATACATGGGGATGATTTGGATAGCCCTAGTGATACTCTACCTCTGGGCTTCGGTTTGACACTACTTTTAGGGACATCCTGTATAATAATCCAGATAAAATGCTGATAATGCATTTGAAGATGATATTAATTCAGTTGAAGATTTTGATGGTGATGATGATGAAAATCTTTTCTTCCAGTCCTTATTCATGTACCGCGTGGCAGCGCATGTGGTGATCGCTCTCATCTTCGGCTACCTATACCTGGGCGTGGGAAGCGAAGCCAGCACAGTGCTGGGCAACTATGTATATCTTTATGGGTCGATGCTGCTAGTGGTGTACACTGGGAAGATGTCCGTCACGCTCTCATGTGAGTATAAGTGGTTTAATACGAGTATATACAGCGTGTTAGGTAAATGGGTGTCTGAGCCGACAATAGCCCATGTTAACATGGGCATATAAATGGTATGGTGAAGTCAGAAATTCGATATCATCATTTTTTTTTTTAATTTTCATACAAAATAAATTTTATAAAATCAGATTTGTATGAAAATTAAAATAATTAAAATGAAGATATCAATTTTCTGACTTCACCATACCATTTATAATGCCCATGTTAACATGGGCTAGTGTACTCATATACCCATTTACCTAACACCCCGTATAGGTTAAAAAAATAATAGGTATAAAGCTAAATCAGAAAAAAAATACGTGCCGTGGTTCATCATGATTCTGACTCTAACACGTCTGAAGGTATTATTCTAAGTTTTGTGGACGCAGGCTGCTACCAACCGGACAACATGGAAAACATCGAGGGAGGCATATGTTCAGCTGTGGACGTCCTATGGCTGAGATGATGATGATGATGATTTGTAATATCCTACCTGGGTTGCTTAGCTAAATATGACAGATTCCTACATAAATATGCACCCGCAATTTCACTCCAAAAATGTTTTGCTACTCTTATATTAACAAACAAAAGGGTATGAAATTACTGTCCTATTACATTAATCACACACTTAAGAGTTTATTTTGATTTTCTTATTCAAAGTAGATTTAATCTCGAAATATCTATAGAAACTAATTATTACAGGCTTAATTATAAGCCAATGCTCGTGGCTGCTGTTAAACTTCCTAAGTGAGGTTCAGGCGATAGTGGGTGATCTTTGACGTGCTCTCGCAATAATGTTAGCAATTAAAGGCTTACCATAACATTTATTAGATAAAACGCTGCTTAAATTATTGCCTCGTGTCTCTAGAATTACTTTGATGTTTTGATTGCAATCGTATTAACGTAGAGATTGTGTTGTCTGTTAATTGTATGCAAATCAGTAGTAGTTGAGTCACTACGACATGAAATGACACATTTCATTTTCTATGATTTCTTCAAATCTTTAGAGTCTAAATGTTTGAAATGTAAAACTGTAAATAAAATTCAATGTTTCAACAACTTGCTCAACGTTATAAAATAGTGTAACTTCTGATCAAGCCTTTGCTCGCATAAATTTTCCAACGTTAAAAGTTTGCGTCTTTTAAATATTTTCATTTTGCGAAATTTGTTTTAGTAGACTGCTATCGGTCTACTTATGACCATTACGAATATC
This sequence comes from Ostrinia furnacalis, assembly GCF_004193835.3. Taxonomy (NCBI): domain Eukaryota; kingdom Metazoa; phylum Arthropoda; class Insecta; order Lepidoptera; family Crambidae; genus Ostrinia; species Ostrinia furnacalis. The sequence goes on along the minus strand of NW_021137833.1, from coordinate 503,443 downwards.
CATTTAAAACATCGATGGTGATATCTCATTAGTAGGTACCTACCTAATTTCGAAAACTATACTTTACTTTCAAAGTAACAGACATGCAGATTTTGCCCCTATTACTGTACCTATAGATCAGATAGCGCCATGTTAATTGTCTGTTTTAATTAAAAGTTCGAGTCTTGATGCTTATCACCTCATTCCGAGTACTTCGCTTACATCATCGCATTGAATAATTTATGTGTTTAAATGTAAATAATTCTGCTTAGCTCAGAGAACGCACCATATCTTTATCCCTTTATGTTAGATGAAATTTTAAAGATGCATTATACCATGTACACATGTTATGGTACCCATCTGGCCAAATCCTCCATTTACCTCTAGTGAATTAGAGAGGGGCATACTCCTGCAGTGACCTAAAAATGATGAAATTATGCAAAATCGTCTGTTAGGTACAAGATGACTCCTAACTGTAATTACAATACCAATATACACTTGAATAGCTTCTTATTAAGTTATTAAAAACCCTGACAGATCCGAAGGAGATGATTCTGGTACTAAATACATCAATTTTTGTTACAGTTCCGTTGGAGATGGACATACTAAAAGGGGAATATTTCAATCGATGGTATAAGCTGGGTCCGTATATCGTCTCTATTCTAGCCGTGGAATTGCCTTTTCAGGTAAGATATTCTTATTAAATAATGACGGGTAAATTTTTCTTCATAGGAAATATTGACACGATGTAACATTTTCGCATGGGTCTCGTAAGAGGTCAAAGGGAGAAATATGCAAATATTAGGCCTATCCAAGCTGTCTGGTCAACATGGGGAAATCCTCCCTTTTGCCTCTGATAAATAGGTTTATTCTTCTGCAATGGAGTCTAAATTATGATGATCCTTTTGAAGTCAACTAATTAGTACTAAATCAATCATTTCTTTCTGTCCGCTTGGATTTCGTGAAATTTTCTCAAAATGTGTCTTTAATCAACTCTTCAACTATCAGTACCTTGGGCCAAAGGGATGTTTCAACCAACCTATTGCTTATTCATGTCAAACATTACTTCCAGATGATCTCATGCGTGTCATACGTAGTGCTGTCGTACTGGCTGACGGACAACCCGCTAGAGCCGACGCGCGCCACGCTGTTCCTGGCCACCATCGTGGCCACCTCGCTGTGCGCTCAGGCTTGGGGCTACTTCATCGGCTCAACCACCCCCACTAAGGTGATAATCCCAACCGTGCAGGTCATCTCATGTGTATCATACGTGGTGCTGTCGTACTGGCTGACGGACAATCCTCTGGAGCCGACGCGCGCCAAGCTATTTCTGGCCACCATCGTGGCCACCTCGCTGTGCGCGCAGGCCTGGGGATACTTCATCGGCTCCACCACCCCCACTAAGGTGATGAACCCAGCCCTGCAGGTGATCTCAAGATCTCATGCGTATCATACGTGGTGCTGTCTTACTGGCTGACAAATAATCCTCTGGAGCCGACGCGCGCTTCTCTGTTCCTGGCCACCATCGTGGCCACCTCATTGTGCGCGCGGGCCTGGGGCTACTTCATCGGCTCCACCACCCCACCAAGGTAACTAGAGCTAAATTGTTAATTTATATGCCCACTACAATAATATCACAAGCTTGTAGAGCTGATGGCCATTGAGGCAGAAAAGTTCTCCAATGATGACCGCGAACCGGAAAACCAAACAGAGTAAGAAAGCCTTCCATTCGGTTAACTAATCTGGTGAAGGTCGCGGGAAGTACCACAGATACGAGTAGCGCAGTACCGATTATTGTGGAAATCCTTTGGGGGAAATGACAAATCACCTATTCAGCTTAGGCACAGCAATAAATTGATTCCAGCTGACTTGACTATTGACCATTTGACTTGACTTGATTATTATAGTATCAAGTGACGTAGGGTATCTTACGGTCCCCTCTCGTACTACATTTAAGTTTATATTTCTACAAGCAATACAATTCAACGCCTGTACTAATCACACTTGCAATTCCCCAGATCGCAGTATTCGTGGGCCCAGTGGTCGCGTGTCTGTTCTCCGTGTTCGGATTCTGCCTGGCGCTCTCCGACACGCCCTACGTGTTCCGGTGGCTCCACCACATCTCGTACTTCCGAGCTGGCTTCCACGTGGCCGTCCATTCTGTCTACGGCTTCAACAGGACCAAGATTCACTGTTCTAAGAGTAAGTTTGCTTTAGAATTAAAAGGATTATTTAAATTATTTAGCTCTCCGACAGATTCTACGATCTTTTTTTGATAATTACCTATTATTAGGCTAGGTTGCTAGGTAGGATGGGGCAGAAAGGTTCTGGAATGGAGGCCGCGTACCGGAAAACGCAGCGTGGGACGTCCACCTACAAGGTGGACCGACGACATCGTAAAGGTAGCAGGGAAGCGCTGGACGCAGGCCGCTACCAATCGATCAACATGGAAAGCATTGGGGGAGGCCTATGTTCAGCAGTGGACGTCCTGTGACTGAAATGATGATGATGATGATGATGATTAGGCTAGGTTAACCTAACCATTCGAAATCTTTCCTTTTTGAAAACCTGACGTTTTGAAAACCAAACTTCAAAAACCAAATTTTTTGAAAACCTAGAAAATCAATATTTTTAAAACCAAACTTTTTAAATCTTATTTTTTTAAAACAGTACCTAGTTCATAACCTAGCCTAACGAAACCTTATGAAAATCAATCCCAACCTAACTTTTGAAAACCTAACCTAACTTTGAAAACCTAACCTAACCAACCTAACTGAAAACCTAACCTAACGAAGCCTTTTCTAAAGTAACTTTTTTGAAAACAACCTTTTTTGAATGGTTGAATGACATGAATTTACATTCTTTTCCAGTGTACTGCCACTACATCACGCCTAGCAAGTTCCTGACGGAGATGGACATGGCGGAGGTGGACGTGGGCGGCAACATGGCGCTGGTGGTATCCACCACGGTGCTCATGCATCTGCTCACCTGCACCGTGCTATGGTTCCGGCTTAACAAGAGATGAGACCGTCAGTTCAGTTCGAACACTTCTATGTGTACTACTAGATAGGATACAAAATGACTCACTAAATTGTTATCTGGAAGTCTCTAGTTTAAATAAATAAGTACACAGCAAAAATAAAAAGGACACTGCAATGGTGACTATGTACCAAGCTTGGTGGACGTAGGCGGAAATATGGCGCTGGTGGTGTCCACCACGGTGCTCAGGCATCTACTCACCTGCACCGTGCTATGGTATAGACTTAATAAAAGATACGACCTTCAGTTCACTTTACTTCTATGTACAGTCACGGAATGAAAAGGTTCGTCAGTTTTCAAATTGATTCCCTCAACGAATCGCGAACACATATTAATTACCTTTTGAAACTATGTTACAGAATAATCTCGAGTTAGAGAAAATAATCTTTAACTGTTCGTCAGTAAAGTTCAAACTTATTCACATCAAAGTTGTTTGACGATTTAACTTGTCAAGAAGATTATTATGATTGATAAACTAAAACCTTCTTGATGGTTCAACCTGCCATTATCTATTAAATAAAAAAAACTACATTTTGTAACATTGCACTGATGGGATCGAAAAATAAACAAGCAAAACCTTATTCGTTAGCAAACGTCATATTTATTTAAATGTTAGCAGCAATGTTTCTTGCACGGTTATGTTGGCAGGTTTGACTCTTACAGTACCTAGTGCAAGCGAAAACCGACACTAAGGTGACGAACCTTTTCATTCCGCGACTGTACCTATACTACTAGAATAGTGTAATGATAATACTTACATATACCTACTTTTTGTGTACCACCATAGTCCGCCAAAGATCTAGTAGTATACGTGAACATCTCTAGTTTAAATGAAGAGTACATTGTCATAACATAACCAATTTAGAAGACAGTTTATTATTATGAGGACGTGTTCGGAAATATGGCGCTGGTGGTGTCCACCACGTTGCTCATGCATCTGCTCACCTGCACTGTGCTATGGTTCCGGCTTAATGAGAGATGAGACCTCCAGGGTTTTATTATACGAACACTTATATTACTACTAGATAGGGTGCGGTGAATATGGTAGTGTACACCCTTCTCAATTGTTTTTTTTACGTCAGAAAATGCTTTATGTAGGACTCTAAGGGAGGCAGAAGGGCTGGACCTAGCCATTAAAACACGGTGGTGTCCTTCGGAGCCCCATGAAACGAGCCCCTTTATTATCCTAACTTGAACATTTGTCCCTAGCTCAGCACAATTTATTTGCCATACCTTATTTAGTAGTACATGGAAGTCTCTAGTTTAAATAAATAGTACACAGCAAAAACAAAAGACGATGCGATAGATATCTGGTGATCTATTCTATGGACCAATTTAAGTATACTTCTCTAAAATATAACATAGGCGTACCTACATTATTGCGTACTAATTAGTTCAATGTCTCTCGAATATTATTGAGTTTCTTTTAATTGACTTTTTTTGGTTTTCGATATATTATATGAATCAAACAACCAATTATGACTATTTTAAACAGGATTGAATCCGTAAATAAATAAATCTTAGAGACAGTTTGTAATTTTGACTGAGTCTAAAACAACATGACGACATAGGTTATTGTTTGAAATAAAATACATATTTACCTACATAAAAAGCTACCTTTCATTATAGCCGAAACGGTATTAAATTAAACAGTAAATAATGAATAACTATTAATATATCGTTCATAATGTTTAATGACTCAAATATATGCTAAGTGTATTTGGCAACAAACATTGGTAAATTGATTCCTTCATTACTTTCGTTTTGTTTACAGTTCAACGTGATACTGATAAATCGTAATTAAACTCGCATATAGTGGTTAATACAATGTTATTATGATCGGTGCATCAAATGAAGTTGAAGAAACTTATTATTACTGATACTCGTAACCTGAGTTAAAGTTTAAACACCAGCAATTATCATATCGTTAAATGATGTTTAACCTACCTACTTTTTTCATTTACTAGAATTTCCGACTCCAATTTAATTGTCTTAGGCTATGCGCATACGGGTGACTTTTTGTCACAGTGACAATATATCTTTCTCTTTTACACTTTTATCAAAAGAAAAAGAGAGACAATTCCTATTAAACTTATTTTCATCTATGGAGAGACATACTGTCACGGAATTGCACGCGCGCTTTTAATGTTACAAAACCTAAATAATAAATGAAATTAAATGTTACCGCTAAAAATGTAGAGTTTAGTACAACTACCTCATTGTTTTATATGTCGCACTTTTCCATAATCATTTATAAACATATTCACGTTTCTAGATCTGAACTTTGACGTGACTGATTAGTGATTTTAAAATAAGATGACAATGAGTAATTTTAATTAATACATAATGGTGATAAAAATGAGTTTCCACGATAGATCTTAATTTAGAATTCCTATTTTTTACATTCTGTAGTGTAAATTGAGTAATAGAATGGTTTATTACATGGTGTAACTTTTTAATAAAATCTTTGTAAATATTTTTTCATGACTGTGGTTGACGGTTACTTACTTAGGCGAATCGAATTATTAGTTAGTATTATTAATTGTAATTTAGTGTCAAAACGAAGATTTACTATGTACTTAGAACGATGTGATGAATGCGACATGTGGCCAAACTTGCCCTAACGAAATATTCAAATTTTAAAAAAAATCTAAATAATTTGATAACAGCCTTTAAAATGTTCAGAGAATAATATCAGCATTTGCCAGTTATTAGGATATTTATTTAATTTATCATTTAGATTATTAATAACTTATATGAATCTGTATTAAATTAAGTGACTACATAGGTATAGTTATTAAGGTAAGCTGATAGAATCTATATTTAACAAATGAACCAAACCTTTTGACAAAATGTTAATTTCAATAATAGGTATGTGCTTGCGCTAACCCCGTTTATTTTGATTTGAAATTAAAAATATTTTAATTCCTAATAATTATTGCTCTAAATATAGCGTGATATATGGTTTGTAATCTCTTGTCTCATGTACTTTTTGGTTTTATTCTTTGATTTATTAATTCATTCGTCCAATTTAATTTTACAATATTTTTAAGTCGACCTATTTTATAAACGGTTTTATAGGACAAACGGCTTTTGTATAGCATTAAATAAGTGGATTTCTGTGGTTCAGTGAAAATATTTTATAAAAAAAATGTATAGATTTAAGTAAAAAATAAAGTGATAATTTTAAAAAATATTATGTTCTTACATTATTTCGGTTTTCTTCGAAACTAAAAAGGAGTAAGTATTATAATATATTTTTTACAAATTCGATAAAATTATCTTCGTGTTACAAATTCTTATCTTTAACCAGTCTTTATTTTACACGAAGTGCAACACTATTCTATAGCGATTTTAATCTTCATAACTTAAAAATATAAATCAAGGCAAAGTATGACAATCTTTGTGCTACCGCCTCTTTGCTACCAACGAGCGCCTGATAATTTACGAACGGTTTGTGTGTGAGTTCATTTACATGAAGCAGGTTCCGTGCATTTTCAATGTATTAAAATACCTGTATTAATAATTTAATTACAAGACTCTATATTTGGCTGTTCCTTTTACGTTTGAATTTTCGTAGGTTACAATTAGATGTTATATTTATCCCAAAAAGCTGCACCCACCCCACTACTTTTCCCAAAAATAATTTACTCCTTTACTCAATGCGTATTTTATTTAACAAGCTACCGAAATACAAAATATCTGTAAAAAAATTAGTTAGATTTAACTAAGTTAGAAGTTTAATGATAGAGTCACCTTTATTTATGAGTGATCTCATGTCTTTCAAAGGTTTTACGGAACCCAAAAGGACATAATATTGAGCTCTAAATATAGCTAATTTAACGTGTTTCCTAGAAGGTCTTTCAACCACTGCGCAATAATATTAGCCCCTAGTGACGTCGCTTATCGCGCACGCCTTGGAAGTATGCGTGCGATAAATAAAATCAAATAATTACATTCAAATCTGGCATTATAGTATGATCGAATTCGACTTTTCACTGGCTTTCCTCTACAATGTTTAACTGTTAAACAAAAGACGCAGTGACCATATGTTTTTCCGCTTGAAAAGTCTACAAGCTGTTTTGTTTACAATTTTCTAACGTCGTGGGTAATGTCTATGGTTTGCGTAGATTACAGCGCCATCCATCAGATTAGGTATGGGTTCGAATCTCGGCACGTGTAAATGTAGACTCTACATTGTAGAGTGTTGAGCACCAATATTAATCTATTCCTGAAGTCATGGATGTTAGGCCTAAGTACTGATGAGCTAGGCTTTTTATAAAGCTATAGAAATATAGAGACTATATTACTAAGTCGAAAGATAACATGACATATAATTTAAGAGCTGTTAGAGGTGACTAGGTACTTACTGAGTAATGCAAAACAAAAATTACGTTTTGTTTTAAACAAAATTCGCTCCAATTAACAGACGGGGAAGCAAGGTTCTGGAATGGAGACTACGTACCGGCAAGCGCAGCGTGGGACGTCTACCCACAAGGTGGACTTATAACCTCATAAAGGTTGCAGAACTGCTGCTATCACACAGAGTAAAGAAAAAAATACTTATGTGCTGCTACCACGGTCAATCTGGAAATTATTGGGCCTATGTTCATAATATGACTTAATGATGATGATGACGACACATCACTGTGACTTATGACCCAATCATAACGTTCCTAAGCCTAATTAAATCAATTGACAATGTGGTGTTCATTAAACAAGTGTTTTATCTTATCCAGAATATTTTGTAATTATTGAAATTAAATTATAATCATTTAATCGACTTAAAAGTTTGATATTAAACACGTGCAATGAGATAATTATACAGTTGCTAGTCGAGGTTAACGAATATCAACCAAAATTTTGCGTTTTTGATAGGTAGGTATTTATTATGCTGGAGAAAAACTCTACATTACGTAGATATTTGCAAAGCAAGAACGTGAGCTAAAATATTCCATGTGAAATTATTATTACCAGGAACATAAAAACCCTCGCCATGTTGCGGAAAACTAATGGTACTAATTTCTTTTAATGGCAACAGTAACTGAAAACTTCATTGACATGTCACCTTGCATGTCAGTCTATTGCTGTCAAAGTGTAAACAAACTTTATTTTAAATGTGCGCAATTGATTTTGTGAATTAAATTGCTAAAATCTTTTTATAGTCGTGAAAGAAAAGTGGTTCACAATGTGTTAAAGTATTTGTCGAAGAGAAATACTAAGGGTTCGGACAATATTTTCATTGAATAATGTTTCCGACAAAGGTTGTCAAATTGACTGACATGTTTATCGTATAGTACAGTCCACTATGAAAATTAGCTGTGGTTTGTTTCAACTACCAATTTTAAAATTATTTGTCACTTTCTAAGTGTTGAATTTTAAGGAATTGGGAAAGAAGTACCGAGTTTGAAGCGTTCATGAGCAGACATTGCAGTTGAATATTCAAGTTCTGAATTTGATTATTGATGAATAATAAAATAAATCCTACTAGCTCGATTGATGGTTTCATTTAATTTATTTAAACCAGGTTACCTATAATAATATTTTTTCGTTAATTTATGAAAATATCAAATTAGCCCGTAATCCTGAATCCTGATACATAAAGTTAGCCTATTAATTTAACACAGGTACGACTGTACTCAGTGTTGCACTATCAAATGCAATTGACGCGCCTCTATGCCAGGGTTTTTATGTTCCTGGTCAGGCTATAATCGAATTACTTTAATTGAAACTTTAACATCAAAAATCAAAATATACTCAAATGAATTTTTCCACAAAGATTCTAAAATGGGTGAATATTACATCGCCGATATCTTATCTTCAAACCAAAACCAAATTGCAATTGTTTCAATTTTTACTGGCGCAGATTCGTAGCTACTAAAAATCTGTGGTTCGTAGCTATAAACTTTTATTTGACGTGTACCTACTAGGGCTTGCAATATCGGATAGTTTTCAACTCCGGAACTGATTTCCGATATTGGGCACTCAACTCCGGAATTCCGGTTCTAGTTCCGGAATTGGTTAAAAAAATAAATGAACAAATAAATATCCTTAGACATTTTACACTGCGCTTCTAGTCCCAAACTAAGCAAAGCTTGTACTAGACAACGGATATAAACATACTTAAATACTTTTTTTTTGTAAATACATACTTATTATACATAGAAAACACCCAGTCCAATACAAACAAATATGTTCATGCACACAAATGTTTGTACTGTGCGGGAATCGAACCCGCTACCTCCGGAATAGTAGTTCCTTTCGAACCACTATACCAAACGGCCGACAAAAGAAAGCGCCTCCAGACAAACACGTACAAGTATGTGGCCTCCACTTCAGAACCTTGCTGTTCTACGTACTATGTGCCCTTTATTTCTGGTTCGATCTTGAAAAGAAACACCGAGCATAGCACTCTCCATACCATGGTGTGCAACTTTGCAGCTTATTGTAAGGCCTATAGTAAGAGGCCATGTTTCCGAACCGTATTTAATCACTACTGGTAACACACACTGATTGCTTTTGCACTAAGGTGTTTTGGTCGAAAAGATGTTATGTAGTTTCCCGAATGCTGCCCAGCCGAGTTGAATTGGACGTATTATTACATCTCCCTGCCTCACAGCTCGCTGCAGAGGAATCGCCCTCGTGCTTAGCCAGGCTCATAGACCTTCTCATAGTCTAAGAACGCCTGGCATATAGGCAAGTGAAACTTTTCGATAACCGGCTTCCTCGAGAGTAAAGCCTCTCGAGGAAGTCATGGAACCTACGCGCGAGATTATTCGTGATGGCTCTCAAAAACAGCTTGTAGACATGACTCAGAGCCAGAACCCAGATGGGTTTGTGATTCCTTAATAAGGCTTTTACCCCTTTCTTGAAGAAAAACACCACCAAGCCTTGGTCCGTGCCTCTGGCATTATTCCCTGGAGTAAGACGGAGTTACAGTCTCTGAAGGACTTTCAGTATCGGCTTATCACCCGCCGCGTTCAGAAGCTCCGAGGTTATTCCTTCATCACCCGGTGCCTTGTTGTTCTTTAGCTGTTTGAGAGCTATCCTAATCTCGTATAGGCTGATGTCCGGGATATCTTCAGTATAGTGTCGAGTTAGCTTAGCTCTTGGAACTGTCCTGTGGCTGAGCTATTAACAGGTTTATTGACCGAGGTTTAGCTGTCCATAAAAACTTTTCGATATCACCCAGAACCCTCAGCTTTTGTTGAATTTACACTATCATCCGCTGTCTTCAGCTGGCTTCGCCCATTAGAGTTGTATCCAGCGAACATTTTGGAGCTTTGGTTTTGCTCTATTGCCTCTTTAATATTATTAGTAATAAGGTTTCGAATACATAATCTCAAGGACTTCCTTATCTAAGGTCCTATTTTGATACTTAAACGTTTTGAAAACTTAAAATAATTTATGAAAAATTTCAATATCGGAATACGATATTAGCTTCAGCTCCGGAATTGAAATATCGGAAAAAATCTATCCGAAATTCCGGAGTTACGAAATTCCGGAATTCCGGTATTCAAGCCCTAGTACCTACTTAGTGATAGCCTAGTGGTTCGAACACCGGCCTAATATGCCAAAGGTCGCGAGTTCGATCATTATTTGCTGTAGCGATGGTGGTAGCTTGAGGTTGAGCTACCTTTTAATGTAGAGACTACAGGAATCCTAATATTCCATGTTAGGTACTAAGAAAGGTATTGATAAGGGGAAAAGCTAGTCATTAGAATACTCACAGGTAAATAATAAAGGAGAGATAATATTTACATAAGTTGTAAAGGACTGTTAACAAACTAGTCTCCTGAATTCGATATTATTAGTCTCCATTCTCGGAAATGAAAGCCCACGCACTGTTTACGCAGTGCCTGAGTAACTTACAACGCTGTGTAGGAACAGGAGTTTAGCAACTATGAATATATTTTGTCTTTCTGTGTTTACATAACCGATAGTAGTAAGAAGGAATTGATACAACGTAGAAATTCTGAATTTTTATTGAAGAAAACGTGGAAAATCATAAATTTTCATAAAGAAAACGTGGAAATTCGTAAATTTTCTTCCTTCTGAATTCACTCTACTTCCACTTCTACATATTATGTCACATAAATATCGATGTATTAAGGTAGGTTTAGGAATAGAAAGTTCCCTTTAAAGTAAATTTTCACGTAAATCCCAAAGTAGAGTTCCACTTTGATGGCAAACAGCAGCGGTTGGGCATCACAAAACTGGTTCCGAAGAGAGGACCACGATTTCGGCATCGCCATGTGTTGGTCTTTGTCTGTCTCTGCGATAACGGCAATAATATGTCGAGCTAGCGCTACAGCTGTCTACAAAGTGGGGGGAGAACGACCGATAATCGAGCGAGCATCGCCGCACCCGCGACGAGCTGCGCTGCGCCTGGGCACATAGTGCGCCACCGTGCCGCCCGCGCCACACGTGCGTGCCGATCGCGTCTTTGTTTACGCTCCTTTGTGTTCACGAACCGCGCAATGGAAGTTACAAGTTCTGTTTCCGTGTCCTAATTACCTTGTGCTGTGTTAGTGTCAACAAAATGGGCAGCGAAAATTCAGAGTCGCAGGAGACCACCTCCACATCCCTTGTTGAGGACTCTCTCAACATTTCTTTCGAAGACATCAACTACACAGTGCGACATGGCATCTTGGCTGGAGGTAAGCGAACCCTCGGTCATTCTTGTTTATGTTTGTGACCATTTGTAAACGAAATCAATATCACACAGTCATTAACGATATACTTACGTATCAAGGTAAGATACGAGTAGTGCTACAATAATGCGGTCGACTAGTAACATTATACGATTGCATTGAAACAATGCTATAAATGTTTACTTCAAACATGAATTATATTGAGACTTTAGGGATTTGTTAATTCGTAAGTAGGACCCATTCAGTATCAATGAGTCAGATGGTGATCTTCGCACTCACAACATTTTAATAACAAAGCGAATAACAAAGGAACCGTCACGGACAACAAAACAATCTGTTACAAATAGTTTTTATCATAAACATTATTTTATAAGCTTTCATTGATTAGTGAATTGTATTAAATACTTAGTAACTTTTTTGTTAACAAATATGGAAACATAATTTAATTAGCTTCCATTATCAATGTCGATCTTATCACAATGAAAGTGGAACTGATAGCCCTGTCCCAATTGTCAATATTTTGACTCATCTTTATAGGAATCGAGAAATGTTTGTATAAATAAAAAAAATAAAACCGACTCCAAAAAACCTACACTGAAAAATAGAAAAATAATTACTAATTACCTACTTATTTATTAGGACGAATTAATATTTATGTAGGTATACCATGAGTGATACTTCTGGAGTCGGTGCCAAGATTATGAAACATGTAAAGTTTGCCTGCACCGACTCCAAAAGTATCAATCATGGTATACCTACATAAATATTAATTCGTCCTAATAAATAAGTAGGTAATTAGTAATTATTTTTCTATTTTTCAGTGTAGGTTTTTTGGAGTCGGTTTTATTTTTTTTTATAAAATTTTACTTATTTCTTGCTTTTTAGTTAACTAATTATTACCTTGATGTTACCACTGAAGGTAGGCAGTACATTGAGACCATATTCTTCATGTCTACTGTAAAATAATATTCCCTACAAAATACAGGTTACCATATAGGAAACCTAAAAAGACCTTAAACCGTCAGCCCACCTTAAAAACATGAAAGAATACAACTGTTGGTCTATTTGTAACTATAATATTTAAAGAATTATCCTCCAACTCCTAAGCATTAAGGAGTTGTACCTACCATGACCAGTTCATCATGATGAGATGATGAATTCTGATGTAAACACTTGAATAACTTTAGAAACTATACTTATCTATTTAAAAGAATTATCTTCCAACTCCTAAGCATTAAGGAGTTTTACCTTCTATCATCAGCTCATCAATATGAAATGATGATTTCCAGGAGCAAATACTTCAATAACTTAAGAAAAAGTTTGAAAAACGATATACGTGCCTATAAAATTTGAGGGTTGCCCTCGATTTCCCTAGGATCCCATCATCAGATCCTAACTTGGTGACAATGGGACCACCTCAGAAGTGTACCCTATCGAACAAAAAAAGAATTTTGAAAATCGGTCCACAATTGACGGAGTAATCGGTGAACATACATAGAAAAAAAAAATACATACAGTCGAACATATAACCTCCTCCTTTTTTGAAGTCGGTTAACTACGCTATTAAAGTAAAAAAAAAAAAAAAAAAACTCAGTTATAATTTGTCCAAAAAAAATAGACTATACCCTTGGTCTTAATTATGTACGAGTAGGCAGGTATACCATGCTATAGAAAAATAATTAAATATTTTATAACATATTGTTTCGTGTGCGACAACAACCTAAACATACTCATAGGTATTTTCTTATTTCCCGCCTTTTTTTTTCTATTATACTTTAGATGTTTTAATGCAGTAGCTGAAAAGAAATAAATTATTAATTACCTAACTGAATATGTACCTATTGTAAAACGATTTTCAAAAAGCCTTCAGGCTCGAGCTCATAGCGAGAAACTTGCAAAGAAAATCCATGAAAGTACGAAAATCGTCGCTGAAAGTAAGTAAACCTAATTCTAGGCGTTCTTGACTTTGGGGTAAATGAAAAGTTGCTTAATTTGGGGACTACTTAATCTAGTAAAGCCCAAATAATATTAGCATCTAACAATAGTTTAAACTATTTTTTTAATCAAGTTACCTATTTAGTTTTTTGCTCTATAGGTTTCAATTTGGATTTAGGTAATACACTTACGCCTGTTAGATTCTAATAAATGTGCGTATTACCTTTATTAGTATTATTTTTCGTTAGATCATTGTTCTAATTATTAGAACCCGAGAAATTCATTGTATGTATTAGGGATAAGGATATCCTTATCTCTGTTGTTTTGTTTAGCGTTTAACAGACTGTCTCTATCTACTGGAGACATCATAAGTAGCCGTCACTTGGAAGTAAAAGTTGAGGAGACCGACGACACATGCGTGTGGATTATATGATTCACAACATTCCCAGCCGTGTTTTAAATCTTGATAATTTTATGATTCGGATCGTTGATATGGTTCAATATCTGGATTAATTCTAAAACCTTAACAATGACTCACCTGCCATTTACGATCTTCTATATTTTATGACAGTATAGACTATACATATTTTATGACAGTATAGACTATATTTTATGACAACAAAGATTGGAGCAGTTACCAACAAATACATTATGATAAATGTTTGCAGCTATTTTTAACCCTGATGTCGATATTATTGCATATTTCAACACATTTTTTGTAGATACGATTGCCTAGAGGGCCGAGTGTGAGTTTTCATCAAACGCGCTCACTAATGAGCGCGTCAAAAAATGTCATTAAATGTATGACGGATTGTACAGCGCCCCTAGCGGGAAACGTTCAAAAAGTAAAATTTTCATACATTTTTTAAAAGCGCTCACTAGTGAGCGCATTTGATGTAAACTCACACTCAGCCCACCTCTATTTTAGTTCATGACATGAAATTGTTACTTATTTAAAATACTGGACATGCTTATCAACGTTTATTGTTCATAATTTAATGTCCCAAACGAAATTTCCGAAACCTAAATGCCAAATTAACACGATCATTTGTTTCTAGATGTAAGACCCTGGTGAGTTAACACTAACTAAATGTAGGTATACCTACTGTACGGAACCAAGTGTGTGTTCCCACCAGTTCCTACACGCAATCGCCTGATTTTTATTGGGTTACATTAACGACTGCGTCCCACTGCCTGAAGAGTGCGGAAACGTAGGCGCTGACCAAGGAACAAATGACAGCGTCCTCTCTTAGTCAACGCCTTCGTTTGTCCCACCGATAACGTCCACGCAAAATGGCGTATTAACTGACTAGATATGATCACCACTCATTACTTATAAGTTTTACTTATCATTGAAACAATTAAAACGCACTTTGCAATCACTTCATGTGAGAGATGTTCACTTTCCTAGTTTCTTCTTCTCAGCACCAGCCCATATTATGTTGTCCCGAAGTGGTTGGCTGGTCAAGCTATATTTGGGTGCGTGCAAAAGTGCCGTAGGGCCAACCTACTAATTCAAAATTTGAATTTGGACTGTTTTTTACCCGACTGTCAAGGGAGGGTCATGTGATTATGTTGTTAAAGTTCGAGATAAAACCCAAGGTCATGGTAATTAACCTTCCGCCCTTTTTACTGCGTTAAGTGTCCCCTTAATGCTGTAATCCAATGACCAAAATAAAAGATATCAACAAAAATTAGCTTTTATGTTATAGCTCTGCTCCAGTTGAAAAAATCTGCCTCGATTCAAACTACCAATGTAATTGTACATGCCTACTACTACGAAATGTTTTATGGTATACATTAACAAAGTAATTCAGAAATATTTACTTGTTTAAAACTAGAATTACAATTAACTTTTGCCCCCAAAAATTAAGCCCTTTTTAATCTGTCCAGATTCATCAATTTTGCAAAAATAAATGCTAACAGCTAAGCAAACAAAACATCTTCAAAGTTAAAAATCATTTTTAGCACATTCACACATTGTCATGTAGGTAACTAGTTTATGAGGAATTTCATATAAATACAAGTAGCCAACACTAACAAGGTTCAATGCCTTGCGATATGGACCTACATAATATTTATTTTAATCTTATTTGCTGTAGAGTTTTATTTCTCTAGCTCTACAGTCGTTTTTTCATAACAATTATTTTTCAGTTAGGTTTAGGATACGGAGCCTTAGTAAGCCTTTCAGCTCTTTTAAGACTTAAACAACATTTTAAGATAGACATTAAGCGTTATAAGAATCTAACATAGTTGGGTTTTTAACTTATCCAATTAAGAAAATATAACTTAGAAAAATATAAACTCTACAGTTAATATTTATAGCTCTACAGCTATAAATATTTTTTATTTTAATTTAATCGCAAGCATTTTACAGAAATACTAGTGGAAAACATAAAAGTACTATAGGACCCCGTTCATACATTTTGAATATTAGCATACAATGGTAGTTACTACCTTGTTTTACGTAAGTAGGTACTATACATACATACAAAACTGAATTCTTTCCTTACATTAATTAATATTCACTTTTTGCAAATTTTACTATTTCATTTGTTTATGTAAAATCAATTTTCAATAATGCTTTAAAGTCAAATAAAATGATTGACTTCAATTAACACTAACACTTTATTTGGGGGGTATTTATTTATAATTTGTGCGGGCAAAGCCGTGGGTAAAATAATTCTAATATAGGATATACGTATTATGTGCGGCTAGGTATGTAGAAAAATTAGATATTTAATTTTGTTTCAAGCAAAAATAATAATTAATGAACAGAATCTGATAAAATTAAATGTTATTTTAATTCATTATGAAATTATTTTAACACCTCCCAATCAAGGGCACTGACTTATTAAATTACCTAACATTATATGATTGATAAAGACACATGCGTTTTATCATTAGTCTGTGGAGCTATCTATCACTGCATATTAAATTTTATTTCTTTTGAGACTCTTTTTACCCGACTATGGCAAAGCAAAAGGAGGGTTATGATTTTGACAGGCTATGTATGTATGTATGTATGTATGTATGTACCTATGTATGTATGTTCATCTGTTCCCTCGTAACTTCTAAACTACTTATTAGAATTCGACAAATGACATATCATTAGAAGCGTCTTAATTGTCCGCTGGTTATAGGCTATAAGGGATTTTCACAAAATCTAATGTGACGCCCTCTAGCGGACAAAGCATACAGAGTAAAAAAATAAAGTTAAGATAAGTATGCCGTGTTTGGTATCATTTGAAAGCGCTTTACTTGTACATTTTGAATATATATAATGTTACTAGCATTTGCTTGTGACTTTACCTGTATTCATGGGCTGATTGCATATAATTCACATCTTTTCGTTCATAGCTTCTTTACTACTTATTAGTTCATCAATTTAACTTTTGTTAATATTATGCGCCACAAATACACTTTAACACCAAAATAGTACAAATAATAAAAAGTAAAAAAACTAAAACCCAACTACGACAAAAAACGACGGTGAAAAAGTATAAAACAAGATTTTCATAATACTGAACTGAACAAAGTTGCTAATGTAGTTGCATAGTAATTTTCATGTTTGGAAAGGCGTAGTCACACGTTACATATACCTACCTACCGTAGCACTTTGACAACGTGTGACTGCGGTTTTCCAAACATGAAAATTACTATGCAACTACATTAGCAACTTTGTTCAGTTCAGTATTATGAAAATCTTGTTTTATACTTTTTCAGCGTCGTTTTTTGTCGTAGTTGGGTTTTAGTTTTTTTGTTGTTAAATTATACCTAGAGTAGGTAACATGTGTGGAGCTACATGATTGTTTTTAATGGTCTTGTTGAATTATCTCAACAACTGCTAAACCAGCCTAATGTTTATTGTTAATGTGTTTAATAACGTAATAAGGCCTATCTGTGTAATTAAATTAAAATAATTAAAAATGTAAATAAAAAAATATAACCTGTTCAATGGACTGTAAACCACAAGAAAATGGCAACGATTGGACGAAAAAGCGGCAAAACGTGTTTCATGGCATTCCTTATAAGGCTTACGTCCAGCATGGGACTCCATTGGCAGAAATATGATGATAATTCTGTTGCTCTATTTCCAGGACGCAAAACAATCCTGAACAATGTGAGTGGGGTCTTCAACTCTGGGGAGCTGACCGTCATCATGGGCCAGTCGGGCGCCGGCAAGAGCTCGCTCATGGACATCCTAGCAGGGTACACGTAAGTGGATGCTGTTTACTAGACCATAATGGTAGGGATATAAGGTTGAATGTTGTATAGCACACCATTTTAGCATAGAATTTTGGACTTACGACGTCAGTACGTACATTAGTAATACTAGAGGCAACTGTCTAAACCGGGAAATAGACGAAGGCAATGGCCTCCCTCATTAGTCATTAAAACCTTTTTTGTTTATAATCCAAGACTTTTTTTGTTTTTCTATTGTTTTACTCAGATGACCATTTTGTCCTTAAATTGACTAATTACACTAGGACATTTCTGTACACAGGAAAAGGTACGGAACCCTAAGGAATATTAACGTACACATAATGACATGCTACGTTTTTTACTAATTTTAACAACAAAGTCATTCAGTGTTTTTTGTTTTTGAAATATCTTAAAAATATTTATTTTGTTAGGTATAATAGTAAAAGGATCCGATGACGTTAATACCTACGAATATTTTAAATGTTACCTATTCAAGTTAAAGTTCAAAGAGTAAAGTGTTAACCATTCAAATTAGTATTGTTTAGCATTTGTTTATGTATTTACTTATCTATTAAAATGTAATTTATTTACCTACTTTTCATTTTAAAGTTTCATGCATATGTTATTCAATACTACTCCACCATTATATTCAATTCCTAGAATAATTAGGTAATTTAAAAATACGTGCAAATGATTGCGTATTATATTATTTTCAAAATACAAAATTGCAAAATACTATTTTGCAATTTGTTCACCTGCTATAATATCATGTTGGTATACAGGAAACGGACGATCTCTAACAGGGACCTAGAACCACGTAAGACATATCTACGAAAAAGCAAAAAACCAACTGACAGGACAACGTAACGATTTGCGATTTCAAAGTAATTCTGTCTGTAACAATACATATTTAAGTTACGTAGAGTCACATTATTGACTGCCTAGACTTTGTTCGAGGATTACCTCGACAAATACATAGTACTAATCTTTATTCTCATAAGCGATGTTCTAAATAACTTAAAACAAAATAACCTACAACTAACTGGTTAGTGGAGTAGTGGTGTGGGCCTGTTCGCGATACTGTTATCGATTCGTGCTCGACTCGGACAGGCTGAGAACTATCCTATCATTCAATGTGTATTATTATCACTGCATAAT
This sequence comes from Ostrinia furnacalis, assembly GCF_004193835.3. NCBI lineage: Eukaryota > Metazoa > Arthropoda > Insecta > Lepidoptera > Crambidae > Ostrinia > Ostrinia furnacalis. The sequence continues at coordinate 484,472 of NW_021137833.1, read as the reverse complement.
TACATAAATTAGTCATCTCTCCAACCTGTATAAATAATGTAAACTATAGAAAGTTTGACTGAGTCATATTGTAATGAAAAGACTACATTGGAGAACCAAAGTATAGTTTTAGAACCCTGCATTTATCTCTGTAACTGAAATTCAGGGCTTTATATTCATTCGATTAAAAACTATGAACTCTAGGACGCTATGCCCATACGATTTCAACAAAAAAAGAAGATACGGACACACTCAGTGAAATAAAGATAGCTAAAATAAGAATATTATCGCTGCGGTAAGTACCTATATTTGTCTAATTAAACAATACACATATCTGTGAAATAAAACATATTTAGATCGAAAATACTAGAAGACATCATAGAAGACTATTTTTAGTGTCCGACCGAATATGGATTTTCAGCCGAAAACGGAAACGAAAACGAAGCTTCGGCTGCAGTCTCATTTTCGGCCGAAAACGAAAACGAAAACGAAAATGACCTTCAACTCTCAAATTTTAATCTGAAATTATGTAAAAACTTTGAAAACCGTTAATGTTTTGACCAAAACATAATGATGTTTGACAGTTGTTTTTGATAAGGATTGATTAAAGAAAACCGGCATTAAAACACAAAAAATTGAATTATGAATTCTTAGTAGAATATTATTTCCGGTGTATATTGAAATATTGGGAAGTGAAGAAGAAATAAAGGGTGTCCAGTGGGAATTTTTCAACTTCAAAAATGATTCATAGAAATAAATTAATGATTTTTTATTATTTATTACTAATGCAAACTGGAGTTTAACAATGCGGATATATTTTTTTATAGGCAATGTCTTTTTAATGATGCCCGTTTTACTATAGGCACTCTCACAGCCGGACCCTTACATTCGCAACTATGCGAGAGCAAATCGCGGTAATAATTTTCCTGCAACTTCACGGCGGATATTTTCTTACAGAACCTGAATTATTTAAGGATAGTTATGCTGTAAATAGTTATGCTTGAGATATCCCCACAAGAAAAAGTCGCATGGTGTGAGATCTGATGACCGAGGCGGCTAGAAAAAATAGTCCTCAGTGTCTCCTTCGAGGTACTCTCCGTGTGTGGTGAGACACCTTCTTGCCGTGAAGCAAGACACATCGACCAGTGACTCATGGCGTATTTCAAATCCGCATTAGACTCTATTTTGAAACAATTAAACTTATTGAAAACTCTTTGGTTTTATTTGTATTCAATTTTGAACTTGGAAAATTTTCGCTGGACACCCTTTACAATGTAACCTCACTTCAAAACTTCAAAAGAGTGTGACAATACCGCGTCTGTTCAAGTCTGATTGGAACCATGAGTGTATCAGATTCACTCCCGAAGATATCGGAACGATAAACGTCACCATCTTGTTCACGTATTTCTGATATTCGGTTTGGCCGAAGCTTCGGCTGGTTTTTGGCCGAAAACGAAAATATGGCCGAATGTCCATTTTTTGGCCGAAAATGGCCGAAAACGAAAACGAAAACGAATATTCGGTCGGTCACTAACTATTTTATACTTACGATACAAAAGCAAATAAAACCAAGAGTCTGGCAATAAAATTCATAATATAAAATAAATTGATAACAACTGGCTTGTCATCATATGAATACGAAATCATGTCGGTTTTGGCACGTCTTATCAACTGGGCCAACATTTATTTTATAGCTACTACGAGCCGCTACTTCATGTGTTGTCCAGAGACTGACCCGTATGAAAATAATATACAAATTATGAATGTCCAATCCAATTCCTTACCGTTCATAGGCTTGTAAGTCGTTTGAGACCCTGTTCCAAGGATGGTTAAGCTAAGATAAATACATCAAATTAAATCAAACTTAACAACAAAGGACATCATCCACGTTTCATATATTTTTGATCCAAAATCAAAAGTGCCGGCCAACAAAAAAAAGTGCTGTGTTCTGACAGAATACGTCTGCCTTAGCATTTGTTACTATGGCACCAAAGCCGTAGCTCCACTGTGCGTGGAGTATTTGAGATCTAAAAGTCATCGACTATTCATACATTTTTTGTTCAAAATCAAAAGTGTCGGCCAATAAAAAAAAAGTGCTGTATTCTGACAGAATACGCCCGCCTTAGCATTTGTTACTATAGCACCAAAGCTGTAGCACCACTGTGCGTCGAGAATTTGAGATCTAAAATTCATCGACGATTCATACATTTTTTGTTCAAAATCAAAAATGTCGGCCAATAAAAAAAAAAGTACTATATTCTGACAGAATACGTCCGCCTTAGCATTTGTTACTATGACACCAAAGCTGTAGCACCACTGACTGTGCGTCGTAGTATTTGAGATCAAAGTCAGTCGTTTCATATATTTTTAGAACTCAAATACTACGATGCACAGTGGTGCTACAGCTTTGGTGCCATAGTAATAAATGCTAAGGCGGACGTATTCTATCAGAATACAGCACTTTTATTTTTTGGCCGGCACTTTTGATTTTGGACCAAAATGGATGATGTCCTTTAAGTTAATAAAATAATTTCAGTTAGTCATCATAAAGGGAGCAGGAAGGCGCTGGACGCAGGCCGCTACCAATCGATCAACATGGAATGCATTGGGGGAGGTCTATGTTCAGCAGTGGGACGTCCTATGGCAGAATGATGATGATGATGAAATAATTTTAGTTAGACCACTTTATAATTTTCAAGTTTCGAACATGTTGATATTATTATGATAGCCTGACTTTCCGCTTTTCATGGCAATTTATTATCCCCACGCGTTCTAGGAATTTTATTATATGTTACATATTATGTTTATTACACCTTTACTAACTGAAAATGTCGCAAACATACGTTACTTATAGTGTTTATTATATGGATTTCGATCATAGTTATCCTTATTATGAGCAAAGTAGAAGCAGATTACAGTAAATGATAATTAAACTGTAATAATAACATATGCGGTAACCAGCATGGTTTAGTTATCCTTGAGAACCGTTATAGTTATGGTATTGAATATCTCACTATCTGTGTGTCAACCATAGATGTGATAGCAGCCGATAACACATACTATCATCACTTGTGATTGTTGGATATTAAAACTTGTTAATATTTCACACCGTGATTAACGCCCGTATTCAGAAACGATGCTTGCTTAAGTGAAACAGCAAATCGAACGCACAGCGTTGAATAGAGCTTTGTGATTGGTTTATGTATCACCTGCCGCACTGTGACACCTCATAGTAATGTTTGTGAATACGGGCGTAATACTGGTAATACTTTTTACACCGCAAAGTTATACTCGTAATACCACAGATTAAGTACTTCGGTAATTAATACTATACAACAATGAAATGCCAGCATTTTAAACAAAGCTATATAAAACTTATGTAAAGTCCTTGACAACAGGCTAAGATTTTCTTTAAATAAATAATGTGAATGACACCAAGTGTGATGAAATACCTACTTAATCTTAAAATCACTTCAACAGTTCAGTCCTAGTTTCAGTAGTTTTTATCACTTCTTATTTACAAACTTAATTGGCGCTATAGCGCCAAATATTATAAAATAATTTAAACCTAAGTATTAATCAAACTTGTTTTAAAATCATGTAAGTAGCACTAGATTTGGATAAAACATTTTCATCTACCAGGTATATATAAGCTAATTGAGTCTTCAATTTACTTAATATTTGTATCTAAGTGATGTTTGTAAATGGGCGGCCTTCAGCTCATTTCGAAACAGTTAGTGCAACATTGACCTAACCACGGTTTACTTGAGTGCAACTGCACTTGGATTTGCACTCGGTGCACTTAGAAGGAAAACTCGCCTGTGACAAAAAAGGCAAAGGGAAACATTGGTTCAAGTAACCTACCTAAGAAATTTAAATAGTGTAAACTATATAAAATATATAAATCTATAAATCTTATATTTAAAAAAGTTTTCCTAATCCTTCAATCTTCCGGCTTCATTTTTTGGCTCTATGTCGATGACAACATTATAATTGAATTATCATTCGACATAAGTAATTAGTATGCTAAATAAGTCGGAAAATCTCGATCAGCCTGACATACCTACATATATTTTATGTTTTTGTGTGTATTTACATTGTATAATTTGATTAATGTAAGTATTTGGAATGTCTTTTGCAATAGCTCGAATACTCGTAACAGTCAAACGTTCATTTTACACCACGTTATTTTGTCTTAAACTTAACAAATCTTGTACCTATTACCATCAACACACTTTTCCAAGCTCCTAACAACGAGGAAATGTAATACATTAAGCGAACCATAACAATAAAAAGTTGAAGGTCGTTGATTCGTGCTCCGACGTAGTTGGGCACAGTCGAGATCAAAAATATCTTAACAGTTAAGACGTTGTTACAACCAACTTGTACAATAACCTTAACGTATAAGTGAGTATCCATGAAACAAAAGCATTCGAATCAGGGATCGACAAGAAATCGATAATCACTTATAGACAATATCTTTACGATAGGTTGGCACTGTTAAATTGTATGAATTGATGCGTGACTCGCCTGTACTAATAATGTTAACCATTTTTTTATAGTAGGTACTACCTACTTTGTCAATGTAAACAACTCCTAACGTTACATAGTTTAGTAGAGTCATAGAGTAGAGCATATCAATATTTTAAATGTATTGCAATCATTTTAATACTAAGTAGGTTTAATACAAAAATCATTGGCGTGAAAATTCTTTAATATTGCTCATAAAATGTGGAAGTAAATACAACTCTTATCTACGGAAGATTAAAATACGTTATCAGTAGATTTTCTCTGCAACAATATTGCATTAATTCACCTCGAGTGATGATGTCTGATAAACCAAAATAAATCGATATCGAACATAAAGCTCTATTCATACATACCTACACACAATAATAGATTGTTATTCCACTAAAATAAATATTGCCTAGATCAAACGTGCTTTTCCGAGTTGCATTTATAAATAAGTAGGTCGGGATTGCTAATTAATTTACTCGTATTTATCAATAATTGGTTTACCCATATTTATCTACGTAGTTATATTTAAATTAAATTCAACGAGAACCTTGACCCTAAATGCAATAACAACTCAAATATGACTTGTTTTGGTGTATTATCTGAGACTTATCGCACACTCGAAGAACTTAATATTTCCGGAATAATTATTAAGAAACTTTGGCTTATCTTCAAAAACATATGTTCTCCAATGTAAAAATGTCCTTTTCCTAAGTAGGTATAGGTACTTATAGGGCTATTTGTCACCAATCACAATACTCATCTTCTGACATACATATGCATAAAATACATTATTTACATACAAATACAATAGCATTCACTAAGTAACAAAAATGTTTTAACAATGGGATTTTTCCGGGGTTATTTTTTAATGTTTAGGTAGGTATATGCTTCTTTGGCTGTCCCTAAAGAAATAAACACACCCGTGAGCATGGTAAGATCGGTATTCTAACCCAGAACCATGGTGATTCCTCTTTAATGTAACATTTATTCATCTATGATGGATGATCCATCATGAACTTAATACTAGAATATTATGGGCCCTCCAGGGCACGGCAATTAGAAGAGAGAGAGAGCTACTTATAATTTGAAGGCGCCCAACCTTCGGCCGACCTGACGTCTGATAACATTACGCAGCTATCTACACTCAAGTGTTCATTACCTGTGCAAGATAAATTAATTTATATCCGCGATGATTGATGATTTATTGAATAAAACAATGGCGCGTCGAGATAGCTTATTCAATTTTTAAAACCCCTTGAACCATAGTGCAAAATTATATGAAAGCTCTATCTATCTCTATCAATTGTAGGGGATTCCCCTACGGTTAGAATTAGTCAAGGAAATTGAATATTCAAAAATACTTATCCAGGGCTGCTACAACATACATACAGTATACAGTAAGACAATATTCACTATCTTAGAAAAATCTGTAATAACACACAAAACTGATGGTATTTTAACATTCCGCCGTTCCAATATAAGAATATCAAATTATCAGGCATTACCTCGAGATAAGCAATCGTTTGTAGTTAACTTTATCGCCGTGACAACCAAATATACACATTCGCTTGGCACGTTAATTACCATAATGATAATTTAAGACACCAAGTCTGTGGTAAACAATTACACAACAGGAACTTATGAATAAAATAAATAATAATCAGGAGTTAACGATGATTTTATTAAATTCAATCAACATAAAAAGTTTGTAGTTGCTTGACGTGTAGTTATTGAATAACAGACAACTTGTAAAATACGAGCAATATCTAATTATTTCAATAACAACGTGTGATTTTGAGCCGGAAATCAAGTTATTTTATCTAAAGTTGACCTTTAGGGCTGGGCTTATGATTCCACAATTTATCATATAAATATTTAATAGGATTCAAGTATTGTTGTCTATTCTTGGATACAAAAGGTTAAAGGATAGCTAAATAGAAACATAACATTATGGTCCTGTATCCAATAAAATACAAAACAAAACTTATTTTAAATGGTGGAAAGTCTGGGATGTTAGCTTGAACAAACCCACCTCGTATATCTAATTTATTTACTAAGTAAATAATATAGTTAAAGTCCTACATAGTAATTTAAAACAACAATACCAATAACAAGTATTCTTCGAACCGCTTAGTTAACTCTAACATTGTATACTCCGTTTTACAACCAATAAACTCATTAGGAAGTCGATTAGTCAGCAAGGAAATCACTTCCATATGGGTATAATTACTAATTACCATAATGGACTACTCCGTGACCGCTAAGTATTAGTATTTATTTGTTTATTTGTAAGCTTGTGGATCATCTTAATTGAAATGACAACAAAGAAAAAAAATACTCTCCCTCCATTTCTTTTTTCTTATTATGCCCGTTGTACTTTCGACATCTTATATCTTACAGTATGCAAAGTCTATTTGTGATACATACATTATGAAAAATGTTAAGATATTTTTTAATTCGACTGTACCTACTAATACTGTACCATAAAATTGTAGAATTAGGTCAAATAAGGAATTCCGTCCTGTACCTACTTACTGTACCTACAGATAACGGATCTATCGAAACTGACCTACATAGTCGATACGTCACATCACAAACAGGAGGCAAATTAGGCACTAATTATCAGACTTCCTTAGCAACGCGGTATCTTCTTTAGTCTATGACCAAAGGTAGTGCAAGAGGAAGGCGTTCGTTAACTGACCTCAAATGTTCTTCTTAGCCGTAAACACAATCGACAGCGCATTAGATTGTACAGTCGCGGAATGAAAAGGTTCGTCACCTTAGTGTCGGTTTTCGCTTGCACTAGGTACTGTAAGAGTCAAACCTGCCAACATAACAGTGCAAGAAACAGTGCTGCTAACATTTAAATAAATATGACGTTTGCTAACGAATAAGGTTTTGCTTGTTTAATTTTCTATCCCATGCAATGTTACAAAATGTAGTTTTTTTTTTATTTAATAGAAATAATAATGGCAGGTTGAACCAACAAGAAGGTTTTAGTTTATCAGTCATAATAATCTTGACAAGATAAATCGTCAAACAACTTTGATCTGAATAATTTTGAACTTTACTGACGAACAGATAAAGATTATTTTCTCTAACTCGAGATTATTCTATAACATAGTTTCAAAATGTAATATGTGCTCGCGATTCGTTGAAGGAATCAATTTGAAAACTGACGAACCTTTTCATTCCGTGACTGTACATTGCTATTACATAATAACCCTTATTGATTATAAGTAAGCAGATCAGAGTAATTAATTATTTATTTAATAATTAATTTAAGAATCCTGAAGTCAAGGGGAGTTGGGGTGTCGCGACCGGATAGGTCCATAGGCTTGTAGCCTTAGACTTCCGCAACACCACCGGCAACCTAAACCCCCTGAAAAGAATGTTCTTTAAACATCTAGAATTCTAGATAGGTGCCTTTAATAATAAACTCTCGCAGATGAACAAAACATCCAAAGGATATTTGCGTCGACGTAAGCCTCCTTAAACCGCAGTAGGGTCCAGTCGGGTAGGTATAGCCACTATGATCACGTGTTGAACGCCAAACAATAATACTTTCTCAAAAGAAAAGTTGTCATAACGTGGAATTTAAAATATTCAACGCTAAATATTTATTACTATTGGTCGCTTTTTCAAAAGTCAGGTGTCATTTACCTGTTGAATAAAAACACGCAAATTATGTAGATTTGAGACGATGTTAATTTTATTTATTGTGATAAACGTGACCGGTCTTTATTCGTTAGAACTTTTAAGGACGCTATGATCTCTGGTGGTGTCAAATTTTTTTATGAACGTTTTCCAATGTATGGTCTTTATCGAGGTGGTTTTCTAAAAGTCTCTTATATTTTATTCCTTTTTTTTACTTCCAGAAAACCATCAAATGGTGTTCTGTACGTGAATGGGAGGGTCCGAAATGAGAACACGTTCAAACGGCGCTCGTGCTACATCCTTCAAGATGACAAAGTGCAAGACACCCTCACCACCTCAGAATCCCTCACGATAGCCGCCGAACTCAAGCTGGGCAACCACGTCAGTGCTGCACAGAAGAAAAGACGGGTTAGTGTCAAGGATTTACTTTTCATTAAACCAGTGGGTCTAGACAAAGTGCACTTTTTGATCGAATCGAAAATCGAATCCGTCAAAACTCCATACAAAAAAAAGGCTTTTCGACCACTTTTCGACTGGTTTGCGATTAAAATGTGCACTTTGTCTAGACCCACAGCCCCCCTAGACAAAATGTCAAAAGTTTTTAAATGTCAGTTTTCATGTCGAAAGATGGTCGAAAAACCTTTTTTTTAATGGAGTTTCAACGGATTCGACTTTCGATTCGATTAAAAAGTGCTACTTGTCAGCTGGCCATATCCAGCCCTCCAGTTGCAGTGCCATAAATTCACCCCCAAAGGCGTTTTTACCATGCTTATAGGTCGCGCACCCTGCGACTACTCTAAAACATATTGAACTAATCATTATGGCCCCTTTATGGTCCTCAGACTAGGTTTGGAGGTCCCTGCATTAAACTATATACATTGTTACATTTTGTTGCAGTACAGCACCTACTCGTACATATTTGCCACTACTTAAGATGCCACTGTGTTTAGCTTGAAGTCCCATCGTCTCTACTTAGAGCCTTTATCAGTCCTAAGCCTGTTTTACCAACTACTAGTTGAAACTAAGTGCCACACTATGGAGCGAAATTGCGATTTATGGACATAGCGATTTTTTTCACAATTTCTATTTGAAAAAAATACCTATCGATAGGTTACGTTATTCTGATGAATAAATGCTGCACAAGTTTTTCTCTAAAACCAATAGTTTGACTGGAAAAAAATATTTTCCATTTTCGTTGTATGGAATGAAACATAAAGTGGTCGATTTCGACTAAGCCTTGACAGATTTTGCTTTGAAACTACTTGAGCCTTGTTCTATGGCTTGTTGACTATAATCCTAGACTAACAGCGCGCGCACAAAGTTGCCCGTTCAGAAGTTATGAGGTTCCGAAAAATGAAAATTAAAGTAAGTAAAATTGACTTTTCTTTAGATAAGACGACAAGAGAAAGGTTAATTACATTACTAAAGTATATAATTTTCATGTTTTAGTTGAATCTTTAAAGATTTATACCCAAAAAAAGATACTTTTACTTACTTTAATTTTCATTTTTTGGAACCTCATAACTTCTGAACGGGCAACTTTGGGCGCGCGCTGTTAGTGCAGGATTATAGTCAACAAGCCATAGAACAAGGCTCAAGTAGTTTCAAAGCAAAATCTGTCAAGGCTTAGTCGAAATCGACCACTTTATGTTTCATTCCATACAACGAAAATGGAAAATATTTTTTTCCAGCCAAACTATTGGTTTTAGAGAAAAACGTTCATAATATTTATTCATCAGAATAACATACCCTATCGATAGGTATTTTTTTTAAACAGAAATTGTGAAAAAAAAATCGCTGATTTAATTCCTTTTAAGTTTATTAAAATGTGTTTTTAGCAGTAATTTAAGGTTAATTTACATTATTAACGTATAAAATCTTTATATTTTTGTTAAATCTTTAAAGATATTCCAAAAAAAAGTCACTTTTACTTACTTTTTTTTAATTTTTCAGAACCTCATAACTTGTGAACGGGCAACTTTGGATGCGCGCTGATAGCGTAGGATTACAGTCAACAAGCCATAGAACAAGGCTCAAGTAGTTTCAAAGCAAAATCTGTCAAGGCTTAGTCGAAATCGACCACTTTATGTTTCATTCCATACAACGAAAATGGAAAATATTTTTTTCCAGTCAAACTATTGGTTTTAGAGAAAAACTTGTGCAGCATTTATTCATCAGAATAACGTAACCTATCGATAGGTATTTTTTTCAAATAGAAATTGTGAAAAAAATCGCTATGTCCATAAATCGCAATTTCGCTCCATAGTGTGCCAGTTTAAACGTTTTAAAACATTGGATGCTGCGTTTTACTACGTCTGTATAGCGCCTTAGGCGTTTGCACAACAATAAAAGTAAACATGTTTGGAACATCATTGCGTCTCTGTTAACTGTTTGAAGTCGATAGAAACAGAATGATATTTTTGATTTAGCTTAATATTCATGCAAGTGGCCCTTATGTGGCCCATAATGTATGTCGTCGTAGAATGAAACAAGTAAAAGAACAGTGCCCAATGACGACACAATGGCCGCTTACTACAAGCTGGGGCATTATGTCAGCGTTGTTTAGATAAACAGCCGGGTTACTGAGTTAATATCATATTGTAATGCCTACGCCTGATAAATAAATGTCAACCTTCCTAAGTAAGTAAGCATTCGAGAGAAAGCGTAAGCAAGGTAGTTTTTACGTTAGTAGCTTGATAACGAGCCTCTGCTATTAGCCGAGAATATCTAATTATGGGCTTAATGTTAACAGATGAAGGGACCACTTTTACTTTGATTTGTACAGATAAAATCCTGAAAAGTACTATTAGTAACAGGTTACAGGAATATAAAAAAAAATAGGAAAACAATTCATAAAAGGAACTGTGTTCATAAAAGTCGTTGTTTACAGAATTTTTTACATTTGATTTGGAACGATTTAGTCTAGATTCTTGCATTTACAAAGAACCTTAGTTATATTGTTACAAGATAACGAAATAATGTTGTATTGTTATAAATTATGTAGGTACCTATGTTACGTGAACGGTTCCTTGATAAAGAGTCGTTCAAACGTGACTTTTGGACTAGCATTACTAACGCGTTGGTAATAGAGAATTTCAGCTAAACACAATTTTAGGGTATTCCCCTTGCATGGTGTTCCATAATATGCCGATGTAGACAATTTCTTCTTTCATAAGTTTTGAGATATTTCTGAAACCATAGATGGTTGAGTTGTTGGATGGTTTTGTAAAATAAGGAACGAGTAACAAATAAAATATAATTATTGAAAATACCAGCAGCTTATCACTGTTTTTGAACTTCAGTTCAGGGAATACCACATGCCTTATCATCGCTTAGTAATTTCATTTCATTCCCATTTGACCAAGTTACTCAACTAATTATTTCGTAGATAGTGATGCGAATTATCACTCCGAACGAAATGGTTTCATTTAAGTTATTTGTAATAAGTGCTCAGTATGTAGGTAGGTAGGACAAGCGCCTGAAAAAAACGCGGTATGAATGGGCCTAAGTGTATTCTTTCTTACCATAAATACCTATTACTGCCGGGACATTTACTGCATTTTATGCACCATAAAAAATAATGTTCATAACTACAAGTAGGTACCTACATTATATCTCAATGTAACATTAATTTATCGGAACTAGTTACATTGATTTGAATAAATGTGTGAATAACAGCAGTTGTTTGACGTACATTTTTGTCCCAGATAGGAGAAATAATCACGTCCCTCGGACTGGGCATGGCGGAGCGGACGCGGGCGGGTCATCTGTCCGGCGGGCAGCGCAAGAGGCTGGCCATCGGGCTCGAGCTCGTCAGCGACCCCGACGTCATATTCCTGGACGAACCCACCAGGTATAGCACCTAAATAGACTACATCTGAAAGTTTGCAACCCGATTTAGATTCTCTTACTATTTTAATTGAGTTAAGTTTTGTTGAGAATCGTTTTGTAGTTATGGCATTATTAACTACATAAAATACGCACATTTATTCACATTCATGTCTATTGCCAATAAGTTTTAAATATTCTATAGTCGTCAGGAGTTAAAAAAACTAGTGAAAGAACAAAAAATATCGTACAAAAATATTTTTAACAGCTTTTTCACTCACTGAATACAATAATTTTCTAATGTACCTACTTACGTAATTACGTACGTAAATATTTACGTACTGTGATGCATTTAAACATTTTCATAAATAAAAGCAGTGTCAATTTCCTTTCAGTGGCCTAGATAGTTCGATATCGAAGCAGTTGGTGTTCCTGCTCCACTTACTGGCTCGGCAGGGCAGGACAGTGGTGGTGTCGATGCACCAGCCGTCGGCGACGCTCCTGCAAATGGTGGACCGGCTCTACGCTGTCGTGGCAGGAAGATGCGCCTATACCGGTTCAGTCCCAGCCCTGCTGCCGTACCTAGAACAAATGAACCTAATCTGCCCACCGTACCACAATTGCGTAGACTTTCGTAAGTACTCATACTGTAGTCTATGACGCCTTTGCAAATGGTGGACCGGCTTTAGGCTGTGGTGGCAGGAAGGTGCGAATAGGCTAGTTGCCTAAAAAAATTTTTTTAGTCCGTAATGTTTAATATCAAAAAATATTGGACACGTATATTTTTATTTGTCAATCTAACAAATAATTACATAGTTATGGTGCGTTGAAGTTGCGCACGACGTCACAACGTGCGGCATTTTTAAGCAAGCGTTGACGTCACGGGCCTCTTCTTATGAACTTTGGGGCGCTTTATCTCTTTAAATTTTCATTACTTTGAAAAAGTGAAAAATACGTGTAGAGTATTTTTTGATAAGTTAACTGACGGACTAATTAAAACTCTTGCTTTTTGACCCAGGCAACATCCCCATTGCGCATACACCGATTCAGTACCAGCGCTTCAACATTGAAACCTAATCTGCCCATGGGTAGGCAGATTGGTTTATTTGTTCTAAGTTCATAATTCCGTAGACTTTCGTATTACTTGTAGCAAGTGCTTGCTGCAACCAGTGGCGGATTAACGTATAAGCACTACAAGCACGTGCTTGGGGCCCCTGTTCTCCAGGGGCCTCCATCCTCTGCTGGCGTTTCATTTCATAAGTACCTACATTTTATCGAGATCTAGCCTATGTTACTCGTGAGTAATGTAGCTTTCAAATGGTGAAAGAATTTTTAAAAACGGTTCAGTAGTTTTTGAGCCTATTCATTACAACCAAACAAACAAAGTTTTCCTCTTTATAATATTAGTGTAGATAAAGTAAAGTGCGTTTTCCCAAATATATAATATAAAAAAAGAAAGAAAGAAAGAAACATTTTTTACGATGAACATCATTTAGGCCTCAGCCTCGAGTTTAGCGGGCAGCGGAGCGGGAGCGGGGCGGGCAACGCAGACCCGTTCTCGAAACAAGCAGGCAGCTCGCGCGGCGCTTTAGCGGCGAAGTGTTGTGTTCGGGGTTGTGTTGTCGAGATATTTGTTTTTATTCGCAAACGAAATGTCTGAACAACGGCGACAATTTTATTTCGATTCAAATTTATTCCTAACGCTCGATCTATTGAGGGCAAAAGAAGGAGTGCGCTGCCCGCTCGTTGCCCGCTCCCGCGCCGCTGTTTTCGAGAACCGGTCTATTTGATTTTACGCATAAGATCCTGCCGCTCCCGCGCCGCCGCCGCTCCCGCCCCGCTGCCCGCTAAACTTGAGACCTTATACATGACAGAGAATGTATACAGAAAAAAAGACAGAAATGGCACGTAAATATTACAAGGAAATAAAAAGTGAACTGAGCAGTGCTATCCTGTCGCAACAGCGATGCCCATCGCAATGGGACTCCACTCAGCATATGCCGTGGCCCACGGTGGGGAAGGCCACGACGCTGGTTTTCAGTGAGCCCCATGCCGAGTGGAAGTCACGGACGCTAACCTAAACTGCATATCAACAAGGCCGTTTAAATATAAATACAGTGTGAGTCACGTTAAAGTGTACATATGAAAATAGATGAAACTAGACCTATTTTTATCGACAAAAAAGAGGTCAAAAATTTTTTGAGATTTTTTTAAAAAATTTTATAGATTTTTTTTTTCTTCCAATTACTTATTGTAAAGAAAACGTAATAACTTTTAAACTAAGAGGTATATCCTGATAAAATAAAAACAGTAATAATGCTAAATAACAGGCAATACTAAAAAAATACATAAAATACACAAAAAAGGCCAACAAATAATAAAAAATGATACTTTTTGAAAAAAATCTGCTTTTAAATTCGTGTTTTTTTGGTTATTTGATAAATTTCTCAAAAATGCCCCTATAACCGATGGTTTTTATTACTTTGTATTATTTTCTATCGTATTACCTTCGTAAAACCAAAAATCGCATGTCTCTATCCCTATCACAACGTTTGCAATGATCGTTTGAACTAAGCCTCTCCGGGCGCGCCATTCAACGCTTCGTTAACAACGAAACTGAAAATGGCTCTAGATTTGTAATTTTGATAAAGACAAGTTAGATTTCAAATAAAAACAAAAGATTTCAAAGTAAAATAAGTATTTTAGTTAAAATTAAAATTGTCTCTACCTGTAGCGGAGAATAATGTTGTGGCAGGCCTTTGTTCAAACGATCATAGCAAATGTTGTGATAGGATAATAATTAGAGATGAAACGGATATCCGGCAACTATCCGGTAGGCCGGATATCCGGCCTAAATTTACTATTCGGCCGGATACCGGATAGTAGCTCACTATCCGGCCGGATACCGGATATTAAAAATCTACGAAAGTTTCCTATAATAAAATGAAACACAATAATATTTGAGTTAAATATCAATAAAATGGCTTATAATAATGACGGTTTTTATCTAAAGTCCAAAAAGTTACAAAAAAGCCATATTAGGGCCTTTCAAAAAACTAATTTCCTTTCTGGGCTATTCACTCTAATGACGAATACATAAATACATAGTAAATATATTTTAATGTCGAAATATTGCCAAATAAAATAGGCGATCTTTTTTCACTGATGGTCTGATGACATACAGGGTGACTTTGAAATCGTTGGCATCCTTTTAATATAAGACTACTCATGATACATAGTGCATTCCCCAAATATGAGACAAATCCAATGAGATTTTTTGTCATTATTTTAACTATGTATTTGTATTAGTGTGCTCTTAAAAAGAGTTTAAAACTATTGTACAGTCAACAGCACATCATCCTATACATTTTGTTGCAAAATAACACTTAATACATTGAAATAAGATGCCACAGTATGAAGATTGATGTGCTGTCGTCTGTACAAGATTTCAAATATTGAAATTTTAATTCATTTGATGTGACTCATATTTGGGGAATCATGAGTAGAGTCTTATTTTAAAAAGAATGCCAACGATTTCAAAGTCACTCTGTATAATGCAGTTCAGTCAGATTACGCAGCAAGTAAACTAATTGAATTTTCGCTATTCAATCACATACTCACGATGGCAACCGAAATCGCCCGAATTGATCTGCCCCTTAGGCGAGTGGCAAAATCTGACATTCTATTCGAACGAATTCGATTTTCGAAAAGTGTGACTTGTCTAGTCTACTAGACTCACTGATCGCGTTCGAAGCACCTGTGCGGCGCTAAACTCGTTACGACATGCAACATGACAATGGGACAACTATCCGGCCGCCGGATATCCGGCTATCCGGCCTAGCAGCTCGCCGGATATCCGGTATCCGGTATCCGGCCAAACAACTATCCGTTTCATCTCTAATAATAATTGTGTATTTATATGTGTATATATTTATAAATGTATATATTAAAATAAACATGCGATGTGAAAAAAGAAGAGAAACAAAAGAAGTGTGCTAGTGTAAGACTATCATTGTGGTTGCGTTTAGAATCTTTCACAGCTTAATGATTACTAACTGCTCTGCTGAACGATCCTTCTCAAAACTAAAAAGGTTAAAAAACCCGCAAAGAACAAAAATCCGTCCAGACAAGCTTAATTCTTTAGCATTAATGTGTATTGAGGCAGACATACTTCGTCAGATAAATTTCGACGATGTAATCTCGGAGTTTGCTCTGATTAAGGCAAGCAAAATAATGTTTTGAGTTTTAAATTTTACCTACTACACTTCCTATTTTGATGAACTTTCATTTTATACTTTCTACCTTCCATTCCATTCCTTCCATTTCCATTTAAGCAATAGAGGGCCTACACAGGCTCTGTGCTTAAGGCCTCGGATACTCTTAATCCGCCACTGGCTGCAACCATGCTCTAAGCTACAACTTGCCACGCTCTTCCAAGCATGAGGTAGTGGCCGGACTAATCATATTTTCCAGTTTCATGCTAGCACTTTTCTTGAGTGAATCTAACCTTAAAACAAAAATATTAAAATATATTTGTTTTGCATTCTATCCATACCAAATTCAATGAACTAAGTGACTTGGTAACAAAATTCACATCGCGCAAATAGTTATTTTAAATAATTTTGAATACAATACATGCTCCTCAATTTCAAGGTCTGCTTAGAATAATGTAAAATTAATTTGCCAAATTTTTGAAATTTAAGTTTACATTGTGTAGTTTCGTTAGCGACAGTAGGTATTAGGCATTAGCACAGTACCTACTATGTAGTTATTTCAAAAGTGAATTTCATTAAAGGAAGAATTAACATTGTGTGTGAAATACGAAAAAGTTCGTCCATTTTCTAAAATTTACTTACATTATTACTTAAGCTATAAAAACATTAATTCAGTCAGCTGACGTTGCAAACCAATATTTCCATAATCCATTGTAAAGAGAACAATAGAGGAACATCGTTTCGACAGATAAATATAGTATGTTTCAATACATTGAGTATTGGTGGTGTCAACATGCAGTTTCAACAGTTCCGATAAAGCTCCAGATAGTTAACTGACGCTGTACAAAAAAGGGTGTTTGACACCACCAATCGATTGACGTACTTTTATGAACTGTCAAAACGAGACTCTTCTATAGATTTTGTAAGGCAATACAAACCGATGGAGTGAAGAGTGTTTCTAAAAAAGTTGTGCTTCAAAATGACTGGTGATTTGTGTCAAATAAGTACCTAATTGTAGTTCATCTCTCACAGATAAGTTCCTAATAGGCGACTTTATTTGCCAGTGGTGAAACAGGCCCGTTTTATTTCGAAATGCTGCAATAATATTTTGTTCCAATAATAAAATTATTTTATGAATTTATGAGAATGAGGGCAGCATGTGTATAATTTTCCTTAAACAATAAAACCATTAGGTTTATTTATTTACATCTACTTCTTATTGTTTATGATATACATATAAATCATTATTATCTAACTCAACTACGTTTCTCAGCGTGATCGGTTTGGTATCATCATATAAATCTGCGTAAATATGTGGTAAATGACGTCATAGTTGTACATAATATAGTAAATAACAACACATGTTTTGTTATAATCATATAAAATAATCTTATTATTGTTCGACAATAATTTATCTTGAGAACGTGGCAGTAACGGATGTAAATGAATGATTTAGAAGAAATAATCCATACTGAATAATTTATTCATAGACCGTACATTTGACAATAAAATCACAATTACCTATACCTATTGAGGAAATCTAACATTTTGAATTGAAGTAAGTTGATGTGCGACGACTAGACTAGTAGGTAGGTACCTACATTTTACTGACACGTGTAGGTACTCAAATATGAAACTAAGTACAGTATTATGAGTCCAAGAAAACTGTAATATGGAAAATCTGTTACATAAAATGTGCGGTTTGTAGTAGTTAAATGTTTATTTACAACCCACTGCACAACAAGTTTGTGACTGAGAAAACTCATTTAGCTTCTATTTTTATCACACAGATGTTGAGGTATAGGTAGGTAGGTATGTAATAAATTTGTTTTAAGCTTTCAACTGGCCAATCATTGGAGCTTCCTCCAATGATATAATATTCAGCAGTGGACGTCCTTTATTGAAATGATGAAGATGTTGAAGCTTTCATAGAATAATTAAAAACAATTGTATATTTTTTGTCCACAGTTATCGAAATATGCAGTGAAAACGCAAATGAATTAGTAAGATATTCGAGAAACGGAAAGTGCGATCGGTGGCTACATCACATTTCTCATGAGACTGATGATAAGTTTTTAGGTAAGTGAGTGTTTAATTATATCTAATCGTTATTAACGCGTGAATGGCTACTATCTGTTAAGCCAGATAAAGATAGAAATAAATGTCTCAGTTTTTAAAACCATGTAAAACAATATTTGATTTAACGGGACGATTTACGATTTAAATACCTAAATTGATATGGCAAGACAAGCTATTAATTAAATGTTGCTTAACATAAAACTAATCCATGATTTTTTTCCCCTGACTTAGGTCTACCTTACCTCTATATAATTTAAATTATTCAAATATCCGAAATATTTTCATTTTCCATAATATGATTAAGACAATAATCTCGTTTTGATTTTTTAAAGCTTAATACACTCTTTTGTTTATTGAAGATCGATACAGTAAGCTTTTTTATAGATTTATTTATTACAATAATCTTACTTACTTCTTCTTTTCAGAAAAAAATAATTTAAGGAGTGACGATGTGTACCTGACTAGTTTACCGGCGCCGAAAGAACGCCAAACAAATAAAATACTATTAAAACTAAAAAGCACGTATTCCACATCAGTATGGAAACAATTCACTACACTCACAAGAAGATCTCTTTTGGTAAGTAAAACTTACTATCATTCAACATTATAAAAGAAAATAAAAGCTTGTAAAAGAAAGCTTATTTTGTTCTTCACTGCTGGGCAAAGGTTCTTCTGATTAATTTCATTGCGGGTCCAATGACAGTTTAAAACTTTCTCCCGGGACAACTTAACTTCACTGGTTGGGTTTTTATTGGCGGTCAAGCTGTAGATCCTGCCTATACATTATTTGCAGCAGTGGGAATGAGAGGTGGAAATAGTCCCGTGCTGGGCAAAGGTCTACCCCAGAAGCTTAAATATGACCACTAGAAGTCACCACTCACTCCCACTTTTAAGTTTATATCTTCAGGCCAACCTTTTGAAGCAAGCTTTTACTAAAAGTCAGTATAATTTCAAATCTGTAATCACAGAAAGAACCTACAAGTTACATTGGAACCATTTTTCTTTCAGTCGATATGGCGAGACCCCTCCTTTAGCCTTACGATAGTCGGAATACACTGTATGATGGCGTTTTTCATTGGGTTCCTGTTCTACAACATCGGCGAGGACGCGAAATACGTGAGAGACAGCTACAATATGCTTTACTTCAGCCTAATGTTTCTAATGTTCACCGCCTTCAGTTCTGTTTCCATTCACTGTAAGTATCACACATTCCAGTCGCTAATCGTACCTAATATTATTATATTTATAAGCATAATTATCGTTTTAAATATTATCAGTCCAAACTTCTTTCATAAGTATGTCACTTGTTTTGTTACTTGTCTATATATCTTCTAAAGCTCTAGGTTTATAGAGCGCACTCTACCCACAGACTCTCAAAGTCAATGAGTAAATCTGAGTAAAACTTTTGACTAATAAGCACTTGTAAATACTGCACTTGAAATGAAATTAAATCTTTTGAAGTAATCAGTTCTCGAAGATCTCGTAAGATGCGATTATCAGCCCTCCCTAACTCATCTGGTTGGCGTCGGGAGTGCAATCAAATCCATTTGCCTCTAGTAAATTGTAGAGGATCGTATTTCTGTAGGAGAGACTAAATTACCTGATGATGATGATACACCAGAATTTGTGGCAGTGATTTTAGACATACCTGTGTGTTTTCAGTTCCCGATCAAATTCCCGTGGTGCGGCGCGAGCATTTCAACCGTTGGTATACGGCTGGCGCGTACTACATCGCTACACTGATATCAACATTACCCACGCAGACTATTTGCACCGTCAGCTACGCCTGCATAGTGTATTGGCTCACGGGCATGCCTCCGGAATTTGTCCGCTTTGGCACTTTCTGCTGGACCTTGCTTCTAGTCTCGTACGTCGCTCTCAGTGTCGGACTCCTCAACGGATCGATGTTCAATGTCAAGGTGAGAATTAACCGTCTACTTATCATCAAAAAGATCGAATACATTCTGAACAATAAGTTCTTACATTATGCGATTAACAAAGTCTGTCTAGTTGTCTACGTAAGGTATGACAACCAATTCTTTGGCTTCAGATTTTTTACTCATGTTATAGCTATAGAAAATGTTTGCAATGCAAATTGTTGGAATTGAAATTAATTAGATACGTTTGCACCTTTTCAGAATGGAGTGATCTTCGGGCCGTTCTTCATAATGCCGTTCACGATATTCTCGGGCTTCTTCCTGCGGTACAGCGACGCGCCGGTGATATTCCGCTGGATGTTCCACATCTCCTTTCTGAAGCACGGCCTGGTGGGCCTGGTCTTCGCAGTCTTCGGCATGGACCGGCCCAAGATGCCTTGCTCCGATATCTACTGCCACTACACCGTCCCGAAGAAATTCATCGATGACGTACAAATGTCGAACGAAAACTACATCA
Source organism: Ostrinia furnacalis (assembly GCF_004193835.3). Lineage (NCBI taxonomy): Eukaryota > Metazoa > Arthropoda > Insecta > Lepidoptera > Crambidae > Ostrinia > Ostrinia furnacalis. The sequence continues at coordinate 463,803 of NW_021137833.1, read as the reverse complement.
TCGTCATGATCGCTCTCCTCGCCATAGGCCTTGTGGTCACGGTGCTTTCATATATCATACTAAAAATTAGACTCAAGAACAAATGGTGAGGCGAATCAGGGTCTTGTCAGGTTCTGGTGTTGTTAATTTAAGAGTGCCATAGCTTGGATAAGTAAATATGAGAATATTGCAACTGCGAAGTAAAGATTTTAGTCTATTAAGATTAAATCCATATTTAATAGTGCAATTTCAAGACATATCATTCCAATTTTGTTCACTTTTGTTGGTTGTCTTCGATGGTTTTGAAACTTTTGAATTGTATAATGTGGGACAAATTGTGTTGGTTGGGTCTTTTGGGGATCTACTGCGAAGATCGCTTGTGGTTAGCTTAATCTCTTTTATTATTAAAACATTCCAGGGTGAGTGAGTTAAACGAAGAGATTCGAATAGTTTTGTGGGAAAAGGCATCAAAATATGACACCGATTTAAGTCAATATGGTTTATAAAATAAGGGATATCTGGTCCAGTGCAGGATCTTGACAGTTTACAATTAAACTTAACATGTGTAGCCAATTAGTATTATTTATAGGTACTTGAAAGGCTTTAGAGAAGATAATTTTTGAACCAATGGTGCATTTTATATTGCTGAGTTTTAACGAAAAATAGTGAAACGTATGTAATTGAAAATAGTAACATAGCTTGTTAGCAAGAATCTTAGTAGACTTCCATATATTCTTGATATGAGTTAACAGATATATGTATTTTTCCATTTTGGTGCAAAGTGATAGCAAGGACCAAAATAACAAACGATCGAACAAGATAATACTATACGAGTACAAGTACCTAGGATTCCTCTAAATGCAATAAGTACTATGTACTTAATCTGTGATGTTAATGTACATAAATATAAATCAAATATAGGTACCAAATATAAATGCGTTTGTAGATAGATAAATTGTAGCATAGATATTATTGAATGATATAGATTTATACCTAAGGTTAAAAGAGATTTTTACTTATTTTATTCGTTCAGCAAAGAACAAAATGACATATTGCTAATATGGGATATTGATACTCTGTGTCGGGGTTTTGTGAAGATGCGTGACAGTGTATTGTATTAAATGAAGATTATTTATTGTATCACCTTTTTGTATTAATGCTATCGGATATTATTGCTGTGGTAGAGACGATATCACATCACATGAAACTACACATTCTTTTTGCAAAATTGCCCCTAATACAACTATGTATAAGATGCCACAGTGTTTATCTTAATTTATTGTCCTCTGTACATCAGATAAGAGTAAAAGAAATAAACTAATATGCATTGTTGTCGCTCTAGTTGATTTATTTCGAGTTTTTATAGAACAATCCTTTTTCTTCTTAACTATAGCTTCCACTGTACCTTGCGAAAATACCTCAACTACCCTGTGTTATTCCAATCTTACACAGTGTGAATTAAGGAAAATTGTGCTCTATAATACCTATTTAGAAAAATCACATTCGCTTCACTTTTCCGCAGCCCTGATTATAATATGTGCAACCGTGCATACAACTATAAAATATTATTAATGAATAGGAAATATTAAGCCCAGTAAATACATTAGGCCTAAATAAGTATGTTTTAAAAAAGCACTGAGTACACATATTTCACAAACTAACGCATAGGTAGGTTTCCTATTAATGAAAGTTTTACTTATATTTCGGCTAAGATGCCAAAATTCCATCGCCTATCATGCTCACAAATCGGCTTACAGGCCACTTTTCGTCGTATAAAGTGAATGGAACCCAGTTCAACAGTGCAATAAACGCAGGCAAAAAAATGATTCCTAAAGTCCTCACACTGCATCTTAATTTTTTTTTTCCAAGTTAAGACGATAATTTATGTCATGCTTAAAGATCGTTCGTTGCGTTCTCTAATCATGGTCTCCCCTCCAATGAGGCGAAAGTTGCTGACTTGATACCTTTTCGTAGTTGAGACACTTTGCTGCCACTGGCCTACAAAATATCACACTGTAGCAAACAGTAAAACGATATCTTACTACAAATCACTATTTTAAGAGTTACAATGTTTTCAGGTATTTTTTACGTAGAAAATTTATTTTTTTGATATTGTATTCTTGTGTGTTACTATATTTTTTATATTTATTTATTTATTTATTTGAACACCAACAAGGTTACATTGAGGCTTCACAAAAGTAACTATAAAAAATGACACTTGTTAAATGCAAACTTAATTATAGGTGAAAACATCATGCGTTAGAGACTAAAGCAACAGCAATTAGGGGTTAAAAACTAAAAGTTTTTATTTTTAACAATTGTAATATTCAAATGTATCTACTTTGACTAATGATAGCATGAATGTATTAATACAAACCGACAGAATACAAAATTCTAAACATTTTAACATAGCGTTTATTTAAATCTGTTATCTTTGGGTTTTTGGTACAGTTTAATAGCGAAACAAGTATTTTCCATTGGTACAAAACCAATAAAAGACTATCTGATCGTGTGCAGAGGTATATAGTAAGTAGTTAGTCAGGTCAGGGCAATCAACATTTACTTAAACTCAACAGATGCTGTCAATTGCCTCTGAGCTTACATTTTCTTTTATTTGTTACAAAATGTATCATTTTGCTATATTATTCGTACACTAAGTTCAAAACAGTTACACTATTGGAATCTATTTTATTTTATAGCTCTACCATCAATTTCTGTCTATGAAAATGCTAAAGAACAACACCGGGGTCAACAACTTAAAGCTGAAAAGTATTGGATTAAAGAGGTCGATTGACCCATCTATGCAACAAAACCGCTATCAAGCGCATTCAAAAGTAGGCAAATAGTTACATTGTTACTCGGTAATCAACAATAAACCATTATCTAAATGTTATCAATATATCCACATCAGGTGTAAATGATAATTAGGTTACGAACGCATAATGATAATTTCGATGATATTTTAAAATCCAATGTCAAGTGCGAGGAGTCGCACACAAAAGGTTCCGGACAAAAGCATATATTTTATGCAAGATTCAAAAACTGCACCATAACCAGTAGTTATTTGTTAATACCCTCGTAAATCAAACAAAAACGCTTATTTTCATGTGTTTTATAGCAGCGTTTGCTGCTACAACAAAATCTTGTGAAATATCAACCGTTTGTTTACTAATACGGTTCATGACAGACAGAGGGCCACAGCGGAGTTTTTAATAGGAGTCTTGGGTACGGAACCTTAATAAACCAGTAGCCAATCTCAATCGGTAATCATGTGTTCAAAAATAGTCACTACAATTAAGTCAGCTTTGACTTATTTGTAAGAATTCCGTATGCACTAAGCCACTAACAGGGCCATATCTCTACCAGTCGGTACTTAAGGTGGGTGAAAGCAGCCCGGCTGCGCAAGCCCAGTCCCAGACGCGTCGTGCTCGGGGCCGCTACGCGCGCGCCGTCTCCACTCAATTTTCCAATTCCGCGCGTTATGTTAAACGTTATCTTCCGTTCTCATTAGAAGTGATCTGTTTTTGTTGACACATGGACATGGAAGCAGCCAAAGACGACTTGAGTTTCGAAGATGGGAAGCTGGTGGTGTTCACCGATATTGTTTGCAGAGTCCCACAAGCCTCTATGGGTAAGTCTCATGAGAATATCTTGAAATAGTTGCAGTAACATGCAGAAAGAGAGTTGGATTCATTTTCTAAAGGATGTGTTTTGTAAGATATTTTTCCATAACTTGCACATGGTTTCTGATTGTCACTTTGTTAATCCTTTTCATAATTTTGTAATCACTTTGTGATACTGTGCTTAGACCGATATGAAAGATATTTATGGAGTAAAGTGATTACATTAACCAATAATTCATTTCATTGTTCAAAACAATCATAATAAGAGAGACGTACTCGACGAGAAATGTAGAAGAATTATAAAAATGATATGAAGGAATAAATAAAAGGAAGTCTTATCTAAGTTTCATTGTATTCTTAAATTAAAAACAAAGGAATGATAATATGTCCTATATGTTATACATTTATATTAATTTTAACATCCGAGATATCACGACGTATTGAAGAGCACAAGTAAATAAACAGATTTTAGGCTCTAGAAAAGGTTAAACCAATACCCATTATCCAATTGCCCCAGTTCCGCCATAATTCAATGCATTTATTGCAGCACATTCATATGAGTAACTGCGTCTGTCGCCAAATAAGTGGGCAAGCTTATCATATTGTCTGCCCTTTGGCCTATACACTAGTCAATATCCATATAAAGTGCAATATCACAGCTGTTTATTATGCCTTGCACCGTTTATTATCAGACGAAAGTATTCTTCTAATGACCTACATTGCATTAAGCCGTGGCAAAATATTAGAATAGGGCCCAATCTACCCGTGGATGTCGTAAAAGGCAAGTAATGGACAAATAATGCGAACATCAGGACTCCTCAACCAGCAAGAAGTGTTGGCCAAACCCTCCATTTTCCTCGGGTAAACTAGGGAGAAGGGCCTATAGGCCAAATCCTCCATTTATCTGTGGTAAATTAGCAAGGGGATGTATGTGCTACTGCGGTAGATACTAAATCTAAAGACCTAACTAATAATGATGATGATGATCACTGACATTGAATTTCAGTGGGTTGCGTACTGTACAACTCCAGTATTTTGTGATAGAATCGAATATTATTGTGATGACCGCGCGTATTTATAACTAGAATTTGATAAGTATTAGCAGAATGCACAATATAGCATCACATCATCATTTCCACTGTACCTTATGTTGTTGTAATAGATGTTAATATTTTGTAACAGAAATATTTAGTTTGATCTGTTATAGAACTATAGCAAGCTAAGTAGATACTTTCTATCTTATCCATATCTACCATATTGTGTACGTTCTGTGGCTCTACATGCTCTACTTAGTTAAGAACTAAGTAATTTTTGTGATATTTATGCAAACATTGATCAGATCGATCGAATATAATGTAATTGTAAGTTGTCATGTAATTATAGTCAACCAGTTTTATTGTGTAATAACTCGTGTTATAAATAATGCATTCAACTGTTGTAACAAGTTATAGTTATCAATAGTCAATAGTCTTATTCAGTATAATAATATTTGTTTATTCGTAATGCCATATAATATGCCACATAAGGCGAACTTATTGTCAGAAGGAATTCTCTGCCAGTTAACGTTACGAATACGTTCGTACGTAGGTATTATAATTAACAAGAGTAGAAGTGGTCCACCATACAAACAATTATCAAACAGTAAGTCATAAATAAGTTTAATTAAATTACTTACGTAAACAATTTACAGAATAACAATGATATATCATTATCTCCACCTATTTACCGATGTTTGTCAATCAATAAGCCAGTAAATGTGTTGCCAATGCCAAGGCAGTGTTTCTTTATTCATTTAAATCATAAAACGTGTGGTTGACTGTGCCCAAAAATACTACAAAACGGATAAACATAATTAGGTCACTATTAAAACTTTATAATCAACTTAAAATCCACATTTAAAACCTTTTTTTTCTTGCTCTGCATGACCCAAAGGTTGATTAGCGGAGAATGTTCTTAGCATTACGTTTACTATTTGTACACTTTTTTGTATAATTAAATTTTTCAATTATCTACACTAATATTATAAAGAGGAAAACTTTGTTTGTTTGGTTGGTTGTAATGAATAGGCTCAAAAACTACTAGACCGTTTTTAAAAATTATTTCACTATTCGAAAGCTACATTATCCACAAGTAGCATAGGCTAAATTTTATTTTGGAAAAAATAGGGTTCCGTAAAATATGTAGATAATGTAGTCCACGCGCGCGAAGCCGCGGGCGGAAAGCTAGTAAACAATAAAGAAACATGACTGTAAACGCACACATTTCACTGTCGATTTGTTACCGTACAATGATCTATCGGTCCATCATTTAAAACACATTAATCCTACCGTTACAATTAAATAGGATATAATAAAAAATTATCTTAGTATCTTAATAAGAGGTTACTCATCATTTACATACAGATAAGTACTGCAACAGTGAATGGTGAGCGGGACATCGTTCCCCGACACTGCGCAGTCCAGTCGACGCGTGCGCACGATTCGGCCACACCGCGCAAATAGTGACTACTTAATATACATAGTTTATTACTCACGAAGTGTTCCCGCCAATTGTTATCAATGGAAATTGAAATAGGAAATGTGCAAAACAGACTAACCGACCCCACAACTTTTTTGGACATATCCTGTGGGATTTCCAAGCGCACTGGTAATAAAACCTTACAGATTTAATTAAACATTAAACTTAGACATGAAAACAGACCTTGTAATCATCATGAACCAAAATTAATAATGTCACTAACAAAATTTGAGAACACATTAATTATGTGGTTAGAATTAGTCAAATTTATAAAATTGAGATGTTATTAACGTCCGGTCTCTACATTTATCATTGAAATGCTTATCTGTTTTGGGATGACGCTTTTTCAACACTTCAAACGTTATTACGGTCATTGTACTTAATTTGAATGATCTTAACTTGACTAAATATCGAAAAGATTTACAAAGAGTACAAACAAAAAACCTATTGTGTGTTTTGTTTTAAATAATGGTCTCGTATCACGACCCTCGCAATACTCGTATGTACTCGTATTTAAAATTGTATGTGACCACCAATATAAACATACAAAACCGGAATTTCTCAGTAAACAAAGCCCTCCAGTTTACCTACTTGAGCAAATTCATGCAAAGTGACCGAAACTTTGAGAAAACAGTACTTATAAACGTATACTTAAATATTATAAATGCGTAGTTTGAAAATTAATAATATAAACAAAAAGAAGATGCGTGAAAAATATTTACATCCAGTTTTCCTTAAATTCCTATTTTCTTTCATCAATTCTTTATATCTTTTGTATTGATAACCTTTACTTATATGAAAACCTTTACTTATATAAAAACCTTCATTATTGAGTATAAAACAATAATATCAATAAATACTTAGAATAGTTTTTTATTATCTTAGCTGATAAGACGCACTGAGAGGTCGGGGTCAAGGAGGGTCGTGTTGGTGGTCAAATAGAGATTAAAAAATTTAGTAACACATAAAAATAGGGATACTAATTTAGAAATATTATCGCTTTTTGACATTACTCTGTAGTTTCCAAACTTTGTAATCAAAACTTATCTTGACCAAACATAATCGAATTATCTAGACTGAATCGTCTTATTAACCATACAAATATTCAACTCAAAAAAACAAAACTCTTGTTGGATAAGTATAATGACTTCTAGTTCAATAATAATGACGTATTGCATATTTCTACATAGGTAAATACGAGTAACAAGAGAGTTGCAATTTTTTATTTAGAAGATATTATTCTTTGCGTAAATAAAATTTAGGTTATAAACCATTGTGCCTTATAGGGTAAGTCCAGGATAGATGCCCCACTTTTTGAAACAGCTCTGTAACTCAGTCAGTAAGTTTTTATCAACAATTTGACCTTAGTATCTGCAAACTTTGGTCTTTCGTCTATGATATTACTATAATTATTTTAGTTTAATTTATACCGATTCTGAGTTAATACCATTTTAATTGACCTCTAAAAAGTGGGATAGACGCCTAATGTGGGGGATAGAAGACTCACTGTATGATTGCTTCAAAGGATAGATGCCTGATGCAGGGATAGGTGACTCGTTAATACAGTTTTTGAATTCTAAGGATCAAATGCATTTTGAAATCAAACAAGCCAAGTATTATTATTTTAGGATTGTTTGTTATTAAATGAATTAAAAATGAAATTAAATATTTTTTATTAAAAATAGTACATAGTACATCTACCCGAAAAACATAACCCTCCTTCTAGCGCAGTCGGGTAAAAAGGTAATTCGATCAGAATGGCACCCTATTTATTACTTCCTAAGCTTAGCCGTACTACATTCTTTTTTTCTTCTTACTTACTACTTGTGGCAAAAAGAGCAGGTTAGGATAGATGCCCCTAGGTGCATGGGACACGGCCCTAAGGGCATCTATACCCAAAATAAATTAGGCAACTATCCTTTTAGCATAGCATAGGTGCCTTTTTAAATAAAAAATATAATAACACCAAAAATCGAATTAAACATAGCTATCTCGTCTAATTTATAAGATAGTCTATCAAATTATATAAAAATCTGCTTCATTTTACAGCTGACAAAAAAATTATCCATTATAAGATACTTACCAATTTTATTTCGACGCTCGCTAAGGTTTGGCTGCGGAAGATTTTTGCTCTCACTAGCTAAACGAACGCACTCTTTGATGGTTTGCGAGGCGAAAAGTGGTACGGGGAGGTCCCTTTCTATTATACGTACTATAACTTTAGACTAAGTTGCTTGTAACATAGTGTACTTAAAATCGCGGCACCTATCCCACTGGGGCATGTATCCTGGAATTACCCTATCTTTTTCATGCAATAAATAAGAAGCTGACAAAGGTATTTCTTTAAATATTTCAGCACCAGCCGATATGTTGTACTGAAGAGGTGCATTTGGCAAACTATACAGGGTGACTGGAACTGAACCCGCCATAGCTAATACGCGTATAGAGGAGGTCATTTGCTAATTATTGAACCTTACTTTCTATAGTTTAGGAGATATGTCAATTTTTATACTTTTTTCAGATTTTTCTGAAGATCATTGGCAATCCATTATCACCATTAGCTTTTTTTTAAATCGAATTCGAACTTTAATTTTTTATCGTGGTTTGTATTTTTGTTGAACTTTGGCGGCTCGTTCGTGGCTAGTTATTCAATCATCTGGATCTGAAATTTATTTTATTTAACTAAAGGTTTATTCGATATTATTATCAAATAAAAAAATCGGTTAAAATCATGCGAGAAAAAAAATTAAGCAGTCTTTAGGTAAAATTTCGGAAAAATTTGAAAAAAGTATAAAAATTGACATATCTCCTAAACTATAGAAAGTAAGGTTCAATAATTAGCAAATGACCTCCTCTATACGCGTATTAGCTATGGCGGGTTCAGTGCCAGTCACCCTGTATTTGGAACGTGTAATGTGCCCTGAAAAAGGCCTTTATATCTTTATTGCATTCCATGTTATTCCAATAATAATAATCACATCATCATCATAATAGTTACTTATATGTAAGTATTTAGAATATGAGTTTGAATTTGATAATGTAAGTAATGATATCTTTACATATACCTTGTCCCCAGGTATATCTTGGAAGTGGAAAAAGCGGGAATCATGCAAGAACGAGTACATTATATTGAACGAAGCCTGTGGAGCCATCAGGCCAGGGCGCCTCACGTACATCCTGGGCCCGTCGGGCGCCGGCAAGACCACGCTCATGAAAATACTGGCGGGACGAAAGTAAGTTGACAATTCTCTACCTTCTAAAATCTTCAACCACCATCATCTACATCATCGGGTCATTTAGTCTCCAGTGCAGGAGGACGTAGGTACCTACTTCTCATTTACTAGACGCATAAGTGAGGCTTTGTTCCACACTCACTCACCTTTGAAATTAAATACAGTCAGGTTTTTATTCAATTTTGGACAAGATTTGGCAACTACGTGAATGTTTAGCAAGAAATTAAAGATGGTAGCCAATTTACATGCCTCCTTGTATTTTGGACCCTATCGTCAACCTTCATTAGGAATTGTCTATATTTAGATTACTTATATGCAGCATCCATGCGATGTATGCGTAGATCTTTAAGCTCAAGGTGATCGCCCTGACCTTAATTTACCTGGATAATAAATCAAAGGCTTAAGTTACGTTTAAACTAAAGTTATGCGTTTATTCGCGATGCAAGCAAAACCTCGTGCATCATATACTTATGTACTTGGCTGCTTTTAATAGATGACCACTATTTTTAAACCTTTCTTGAGGAATTCCCATGTGTAAACAATACTACACTTGAATTAATTTATCTTCACGATACTAATCTTGGAGCTTAATTTTAGTAGACTCTTATTACACAGCTCTGTTGGAAAAGCCCATAACTTAGGTCAAGCTTAGGTCACTGTAGCTACATAGAAATTAAACGAGTTATGTTTGAAGGATTTGAGGAAAGAATATTTTTCTTATTAGACATGTCAAGCTCAAATACATTTGTTTTACACCTCTTGCTGACACAATGTGAATGGTTAGCAAATCTCGCACATCGTTGATTCAAACGCATCTTTATGAGGATGTAATTAATACCGACCCTTCAATAACATGCATAAAACATCAAGTAAACTTTGTATCATCATACTACGTTAGATTAGTTGTCTTTTAATGTTTCTTTATTTATTACTAGCTTTCCGCCCGCGGCGCGGCTTCGCCCGCGTGGAATTTTGTCTGTCACAGAAAAACAATATCGCGCGCGTATTTGCTCACCGTTTAGACCTACCCTGGACTACGACAAACATTTTAAAACCAAAATCAGCTCAATCGGCCCAGCCGTTCTCGAGTTTTAATCAGACTAACGAACATCAATTCATTTTTATTTATATAGAAGATAGATAGATAAATAATTATAAGATGATTTATTAGAAAAACTTTATTAACTTTGTCCGTTATCTTTGTAACAAGAATCGTTCGTTCGTTCGTTTCAGCCGAAAGACATCCACTGCTGGACAAAGGCCTCCCTCAAGGATTTCCACAAAGACCGGTCCTGCGCCGCTCGCATCCAGGCACCTCCCGCGACCTTCACAAGATCGTCGGTCCACCTAGTGGGACTACCCACGCTACGTCTTCCGGCTCGTGGTTGCCACTCAAGAACTTTCCTGCCCCAGTGGCCATCTGTAACAAGAATATCTACAAATAAGTATCTAAACTTCTTCCAGGAAGGTGGGAGTCAAAGGTGCCATGTACGGTGCTGGACGGAACGCAGTGATGGTCAGCCAACACGCCACCCTCATAGACACTTTGACAGCCGGGGAAACACTGCAGTTCGCTGCTAGGCTCAAACTACCCAACGTCAAACCCTGGGATCGGACACAACTGGTAAGCTAGATAAATTAACGAGATAAAAATGATCCTATCAAGAAACTCCCTCTTAAGTTTGTATTACAGAAAACAAGCTCGACTCTATCTTTATCATAGATTCAGTAACAGATACCTAGGATTGGTTGAACTTCAAAGGCAAATAGGTTTAAACGTTGCTTTAATCCTTCAAGGCCTGCGAATCTATACACAATAGATAATCAATTGTTATGGCATTAATGTATGCCGTCTGGGACTTTAAAGGTTAAGAGACCCTAAATACGACCTATCGCTTGCTTCACAGAGGATAAGTGAAAAGATAAATTAAAGTCTTTAAAGATCAGTGGTAACAGTCGCTCAGCGACCAACGTTGATGGGTTCGGGTCTTAGGTGGACGATTTTTACATTGTGACTAATTGTGTACCAAATGAGTATTTTTAGTAATGACTTTCTTAGTAGCATATATACAAATAATTAAAACTTATTTTGTCAACAACTTCTACGATAATAATGCTACTAAGCCAATGTATTTACTTAACGTTTTCCTTCCTTTGTTAAACAAACACTTGTACCTACTTCTATAAACAAGACCTTATTATTGACTTGTGTTTAGTGTCGTCGTTTCCTGTAATATACAACTACATTATATTTTCAACATACACAATTACTGAGGTTAAAACCAAAAACAACTTGAAAGGCGATAATGCAGAATACTTAAACGCAGTGGCAGGGCAAGACCTAAATTTGATGTGGGCAAGACAGATTTCGCGAGGCCTTGTTCTGTGGCGACCTGAAGACGGATTTTATAAAAAAAAAACGGGTCAACGGTCTATTCATTGACAGTTTCTGATTTCTTGATTCAGTGATTATTTTTAAAGGAATATTGCGCCAAAGAATAATGTTCGTCACTTAAAACCGTGTTGTTGCTTTATTTTGTGTCTGATTATGGCTGAATTTGTTTGGAAAAAAATATATTTTTTTAACTACATTGTTTAGCTATCAAGAATTTATATTTAATAGTCAATGTTTGCATTTATTGTCGTATTGTGATATTGTCATCTCCACCTTGTATACATTTTTTCAAAATTTTTGATGCGCGAGGCCCCTTGTTCCGCGAGGCCGTAGGCGGTGGCCCACGTTGCCTACGCCTAACGCCGCCACTGCTTAAACGTAAAGCGCAAAATTATATGACCCTATGTCTAAACCATTATCATTGACACAATGCATCATTTGCACTCCACCAATCATGTTCTGCCTTAACAATAGGTTGTTTTACATAGCCTTATGTCTGCAGATCGCGAATATATCGAAACAGCTGGGAATCCTTGACATCCACACGACCAGGGCAGGCCACCTGTCTGGCGGGGAGCGGAAGAGGCTGACCATCGCCTGCGAACTCCTCGTGGACCCGACAGTCATGCTGCTAGACGAACCCACTAGGTAAAGGAAAAATCATAAACTTCGTCATAAATAACACTCGAACTTAAGATTTTAAATAGCCTACAATGGTTATGGTTCCTACCATAAAATGTTTCCGATTCACTCACAAATTGGCTATTTTTTTAAACATAGAAGTAAATTTATTTCAGTTTTGTTGTTCCTTATAAATGCTTAGATATTTTTGGTAAAATTTTTTTTTTTTTTTTAATTAAATAAAATTAATTAAATAAAATAAAAATTAAATTGTCATTGAATACTTAAATGAATGATTTTCGAAATGGCCTACTTAAAATGCGCAATCAAACGTTTTTAAAGGTCGTTTTAACATTGAAACGGGTCTGACGCAGAATGCGGACTTCGCAAAAATAACCCTCGAGACACCCAATTTTTAACTCTTAACATTCAAAGTGTTAATCAGAAAGCGACTAAACTCCAACCTTTACAGTGGGCTAGACTCAGTATCGTCCATGTCGGTGGCGCGTGCGCTGCTGACGGTGGCTCGCAGCGGGCGCACAGTGGCGTGCGTGATCCACCAGCCGTCCTCGCAGCTGTTCAACTGCGCCGATGACGTCATCCTGCTGTCCGGAGGCAGGACTCTGTACTCGGGGGCGCTGGCTGACATCCCTGATGCGCTGTCGAAAGCAGGGTTCCAGTGCCCACAGTATTACAATATGGCTGATTACAGTAAGACGTTCAAATACTTTTGTACTTTATTACACAGTATTCCATATGCATTTCCTACCTACCTTCTATTGTACTACTACTATTTGTAGGCTACCTACATGACATTATTGAAAAAAAAACTCATTTTTTACAAAACTAAATTGAGAACCCTCCCTTTTCATTAAACAAGAAAGAAAATTGTGATATGGTCTAACATCGAATCTGAAAACATGAAACAGCACTATTTACGCGACTTTATCGCTAGGAAGCGATTTCTTCCAGACATATTAAATGATAAATGGGGAAAGTAGCACTTCAAGTTGATGTTATATCAACTCGCACATGCATTTAACCAATGCTCTCGCAAATATTTTCAGTGCTGGAAATAGCGACAGAGGAGCACTCTGGCAACCTCGCCCTTTTGGAAGCTGAAGCGAAGAGTTATGCTCACGAGATGAGGAGGATTGCTAAGAGCGACGTCCACGAGGAAAACCTAAAAGGTAACCAAAACAGTTGATGCATCTTTGTAGAGTCAAAGTAAAGTCAAAGTCAAACGTGCCCGGAATTATTGTTCGTAAATGATGATGTTTGTATTCCGATTGTTTACAATAACACAATGAGTTTGCAAAACGTCATTTTGATGCAATCACTGTCGATGCGACTCGAATTTAAGTTATACTTTGGTAGGTACGTAAGACACGGGCTTATTTTATGTTAATTATCCCTAAATAACCAAGTAGTAAGAACTAAGGTTGAGATTACACTAGTACTGTAAACAATATGAACTAATAACACTCACAAACCACATCCATATTCCCAGTCATGTCTTCTATAAATTATAGAAATCACAGTAGCATACTAGTATTATAATAACTGTGGTAGCACATTGAGTAACACCATATCATAGCACGTCTACTTTATCTAAGGGTAATTTATGAATTGTGTATTCCAGGTGTTGTTGTGGAAACTGAGGCTCTATTAAATACGCGACAGCCCCTGACGGAGGGCTACCTGGCGAATGTGCCCCAACAGCTGGGGGCTCTGCTGTGGCGCTGCTGGATTGGGGCCATGAGGGATGTTCACTTGACACAGGTACTTAACAACAGAAAATAACGCCTCAGTGATCATACAACCCGTGAAAACCCCGTGGTAGATCACCAATGAGATGGACGGACCAGATCAAGGCCGCAACTAAGTATTCGGTTAACGAAAGTGCCCGGAAAGCTGCAGTCCGCGAGGAATGGCGCCGTATTGCGTGGAACATCACTCATCGTGATTCACAATGATGACCACGACCACTCTGACAAGAGTGCACCGACTGAGAAGAAGAAGATCAAACAACACTGTCCCTTATTGTCCCGAAGCAATGGTTAAAGTTATGCTGGGACGTCTATCAGCGCTCGTTCATTCAGCCAAAATACGTTCACTGCTGGCCAAAGGCCTCCCCCAAGAATTTTTACTACGACCGATCCTGCGCTGCCCGTCATACACCTGAGCCTCTAGCGACCCCTGCTAGATCGAAGATCCACTGAGTGGTAGACCAGCCTTCAGTACGTCTAATCTTCGTTTCATGGTGACGATTGAATGAGACACTACCCTAACGGCCATCAGTTTCACAGCAGTAAAAGCGCTTTATAAACTGTAAAACTTTGTTTTTCTTAATATCAAAAGATTCAAGAGTAGAATATACAGAATACTCAACAGTACTCTCTTTAAATTGTTGCAGATCCCATCCATCCCACCAACAGGTACCCACTGAAAACCAGTGTACATGATACTGAGTGGGTGACCTTTTTTGGCAATTTTGTTTCATAGTTTTATGTGTAGGTACCTATGTCTTTTTTTGCATGACTTTGTTGCCAAAATAAAATTATTTTCTTTCTTTCTTCAGATCCGTCTAGCAGCACACTTGCTGGTAGCTCTGCTACTGGGCGCGCTCTACAACGGCGCGGGCGCAGACGCCGGCCGCGTCATATCCAACACCGGCTGCCTCTTCTTCTTTCTGCTCTTTATATTCTTTTCAAATGCAATGCCTCCCATACATACATGTGAGTTTCAGTATTTGTAACTGGCGCACAAACTAATTTTAATTTATACAATATGGAAACGCGATATAGTATTTTTGCTTAGCTACTAGTATTATAGGTATTCTCATTTAGTTATACAATGTAAAGTCAAGACTTTAGCAAAGAAGTTTCCATGACCTATGACTTACTGGGGAGATATGAGGTTTCCTAAAACTAATAACTATTACCCAGATTTAATTCTAATCTAGTCAGTTATCCAAACTTCAACAAAAACAAAACAAATAATAATGTTTGTGCTATGAATATTTTGAAATATCACACCTGTAGCGCGTAGCTCACTTGCCGTAGACCGTAGACACCGACTACGACCACACTACGACTACTACGAAAATGACTACGACTCGTAGATGTATTGTCTAGCTCAGTGTTTTTCAACCTGTGGGTCGCGACCCCCTGGGGGGTCGCCAAGCCTCTGTAGGGGGGTCGCGAGAGGTCGTAAAAACTGCCTCAGTAAAAGAATCAGTAAAGTTATAATGATAGAGTTATCCGAAATTTAATTATCCAAATCCATCCAAATGTTGTATGCATTGAAATATTTGGTCCCTACAACATCTTTGTAACATTATAAAATGCATGAAAAAAAAAGCGAGCGGTCGGGGGGGGTCGCGAAATATTTTTTTCATACCAAGGGGGTCGCGTCATGAAAAAGGTTGAAAAACACTGGTCTAGCTTAATTAAAAATGTTAATTATAAGTGAATATTATGTTATTACATCTCTGGTAAAATAAGTTATATAAATTAAGCATAGAAGCCCTTTATATTTTAGTTACATAAACTATTGTTACAATGCACAGTGTGTTATGGGACTGTATAAACGGACATTCTCATTGATTTGATGAAACGTATAGAGCTCAGTTATACAAACATGATAGTAAAACTCCCGTTCGAAAATTCCACGTAGTTTTCGCTGTATAAAAATTCAAAGTTACCTATTTTTTTACTTCAAAATTATGCAAAAATATTCTCACTCGTTAACTAATAACATTTAATTCAGAATTGTTATAATACTTCATAGAGCTCTTAAAACTACACGTAATAAGCGTATTAAGTGCTTCGTAAACGCATTCAGTTAATTAGGAAAAATGATTTTAGTGATTTTTGTTTTTATTTTTTTTCTCAATTATACCTTAATATATGCAAACATTTTTAATTGCAAGATATAGTCTGATATTTAATCTAATTGTATTAATAAAATCAGCTATAAACTCCGTGATATATTTGAGAAAAAACATAAAACGTCTTAATAAAATTTTTACGAGTCTAGAGTCGACAATTTTATTTTGGAAGGAATAATTCTATTATCGGAATATTGTCTAAAAAGTTTCAAATCCCGCCTGTTATGTGCATAGTGTTGAAGGTTCTAAAAAGTCACATTCACATTGTTTTTAACCGACTTCAAAAAAAGGAGGAGGTTCTCAAGTCGAGTCTTTTTTCTTTTTTAACACTCTTATATTAACTTAAGTTGTATGTAAGTAACTAACTAAAAAAGTATGTAAACAAATCTAGGAAGTCGAATTTATCCTACCTTTAATAATTTTCTCATCGATTTGAAACCTATGTAAATCGAATGTCAATACAATAATTTGGTACAATCGAGCTGATGATATTTAAACATCCAAAAGAAATATTGCTATTAAAAAGTGATGGGAAATTTACAATTCTACATGGCGCATATTTTCAATTTGATTTTCCTCAAATATATCACGGAATTTAAAGCTGATTTTTTTATACAAGTAGATTAAATATCAGACTATATCTTGCAATTAAAAATGTTTGCATATATTAAGGTATAATTGAGAAAAAAAATAAAAACAAAAATCACTAAAATCATTTTTCCCAATTAACTGAATGCGTTTACGAAGCACTTAATACGCTTATTACGTGTAGTTTTAAGAGCTCTATGAAGTATTATAACAATTCTGAATTAAATGTTATTAGTTAACGAGTGAGAATATTTTTCCATAATTTAGAAGTAAAAAAATAGGTAACTTTGAATTTCTATACCGCGAAAACTACTTGGAATTTTCAAACGGGAGTTTTACTATCATGTTTGTATAACTGAGCTCTATACGGTTCATCAAATAAATGAGAATGTCCGATTATACAGTCTCATAACATACTGTGCAATGCCACAATGATTACCGTAATCTACCTATTGCTGTGATATCTTATTTGTTATCTGTTTTCAGTTCCTGTGGAAGCCTCAGTGGTACTACAAGAGCACTTGAATAAGTGGTACTCGCTGCCCGCGTACTGCGCCTCGAAGATTCTCGTGGACCTACCGATTCAAGTAACTATGTATTTCTATGATTTATCAATCGAAACATTTTACTACCCTAGGTGGGACCCGCGACCTTTATCTTGCCGGGTGACTACTCCTCACTGATATTATTACGAGATTGTATGCTCCATAAATATTTAGTCTATTTTTCCTCAGATGTCCTGAACAAAAAACGATTTGAGTAGATTGGGTAGGGCTAGTAAAACCCACCATAACGCCTACCATTCAATTTTGTCCCCAGTTGCTATGTGCCACAGTGTTCATGTTCCCGGCGTGGTACCTGACGTCGCAGCCGCTGGACGCCCACCGCATGGGGCTAGCCTGGCTGCTGTGCGCGCTGCTCACGATCCTCGCGCAGACCTTCGGCCTGGTGGTGGGCGCGGCGTGTGACGTCAAGGTAACTTATTGGATTATAATAATTGTGTCCAGTCCCCTATTTGTACCTACCTATTATGGGTTCCAGGCAATGGATATAGACATACTATTTTTTAATACCTACATACTTTACATAGAAAACACCAAGAATGTTTTTTTTATACATACAAAAATGTTTTCATGGTGCGGTTATTGAACTTGTAACTCTGATTCTGACTAAAATCGTAGTTATCTGTTAAGCGAACCACCAGGCCAAGTCACCAAGTGGACTTCAATTTATTTGAAACCGCTATGGCTTACTCAAACCTTAAAATTTTGAATTTTACTCGTAGTAGCTAGCGTTCTACGAAATTCTATTCAGCTTAATATAATATCTCCCTTACGTACTCCCAACTTTTTGTTTGAGAGCAATAATTAACACGCACGAGAACCAAAGAGAAAATGAAATTGTATTCACTTGCTTTATGACCTCATTTTTTCATTCCAGCTCGGCCTATTCGTGATTCCCGCCGCAAATATCCCAATGCTGATGTTCTCCGAGTTTTTCATACCTTACCGGGAGATACCAGTCTACCTCCGGCCGTTTGCTGCCATTTCCTACTTCAGATACGCATTCGACGCCTTCCTAGAGACAGTCTACGGGTTCGACAGGGGTCGCTTGCCGTGCCACGACGAGATATTCTGCCTGTTCGCAGACCCCACCAAATACCTAAAGCATTTAGGCCTTACCAGAAACCTGTACAGTGACTTCTCAGCCTTAGTGATATGGATTGTGATACTCCAAATATCTCTGATCTGCATCCTAAAGTACAGAGTGCATAGAGCGTGCAGATGATGTTAACGCAAAACGCTCTATAGGATCTGATTGTAAATAAAATAGTAGCTACACCGTCATGTGGATTTTATCTATGACAGGTTCGACTGTAAATAAAATTTCGGCGTGTAAATGATCTACTAACAATAAATAATATAAGTTTTACACCTTATACCTCCACTAACATGTTATAATCTATCTGGTCCTAGGTTTATAAGTCGTGTAAATAATTATACATTATTGTACCTATGATAAAAAGAAGCTAAAACATGGCATAGGTAATCTAATCATGACATATTAAAGTACTTATCAAAATAACTAAATAAGTAAATAAAAAGGGAAAGAGTAACATTCTCAAAAACTCTCTAATTAGGTACTAAATTAATATTATTAATTAAAAAACAATATTACAACAATTAGTATTTTATTGACCAGCTTCACATTCCATAGAGTGTTACACGAATATACGTTATTATTATTATAATAACTTTTAAAATGTACATAATGATAGCAATAATTGTACAACATCGAATTACAATTTGTGCATAATACAGCAAATAAATATGCAACTATATTACATAGGCGTTTCATTTACGACATAAGTAACAGAAAAAGATATGTATAGACATGATCATTCATTATGAATATTTAATGCTAAACACCGACTAATTAACATTAGGTATATTCGCAAAAGTTAAAAAAAACTTTAAGACTTCGATTGCGGATTGATACTCGAATTTAAATAATTTTGTTTTAACATCTCAATAGTAAGCCTAATGTGACATATTTAATTTTGCAAGAACAGGACCATAATATTAATCTTAAACTTTTCAAGTTAGATGTCGACTCTATGATAGTGAGAAATTAGGGTTTTCCATGCCTTAATATTATGTTTTCTGTAGGCATATTGATCATAGAAAACGTCAAAAAATGTCTTATATTATCATCATCAGTCATAATTTAAAAACGACGTTAATACGCAATTTGCAAGCATCCATTACATATTTTTCAGCACTTTAAATTAATTCATGAAAATTGCGTAATATGGCCTAAAAGCCTATCATATGAGGATACAAGAATTAACAAAATAGAAGCAATTCGCATTAGAATTTTCTAATTTGTCATTCGTACAAAAATATACTCTGGCGATCTCAGTCATAGCCTTATCATTCTAACCATCGAAGTAATAATAGATATAGAAGTACTGGTAGGAACTACGACGTTAAAAGTTCATACGTGCCAAAAATATTGGTCAAAACTGAATAAATTATTATATTTCATTGCATTTCTAATAAAAATATTACGATGAGGGTCTGTTTCTTTCGATATAGTGGTTAGGCAAAGCAATGTTTACTGTTTTCTTTCTGAGTCAAGCACTCAGAAGCTCAGATCATTTCAAGGGAAAACTTTTTCAAATATTCGTTTTTTAATTCCAGAAAATCTTCTACATCTATTATTATTTCCATGTCACTTACTAATCTTTGCCAACGCAAACAAAATTATCGAGTAGGTGCAACAAAGGGTGTCGTCTATTTGTTCATAAATTCATTTATCAAATTATTAAATCCAACGTCAGTAATAGGCCTCCGATCGTATGTTATTGGTACCTAAACACTAAGGTTCAAATCAAATACCTTTCAGCAATGCATGGGGCAAACAAAAATCTTTTTATATCACCTAGTTTATTATAAGCAGTAAATAGTAAAGCACAATATCGTCTGTATTCCATCAAGTAAGCTCTGAGATAAATTCAATAATTGACTATACATTGATTTAGTTCCACTCCATATTTTGACCTATCAATTAATTACACAAATTATTTTAGGTTTGTTTGCTATAAGCAACATCGAAACTTCTATCAAATACTGGTAGGTATTGACTAGACAGCAAAAAAGCAATCGTTGAAAATACACATCTATATGTTTAATAATTATAACACATTAACATAATTATACAGTTCTCTATGTTATATTACAACAGCTACAAAGGCGCTGCATAATATTTACGACGTGTAACTGACGACTATGTTCTGTTATACATATTTAACAAAAAAAAAGTTTGCAGGGACTTAAAAATTTAAAATGGTTTTATTTTTTGTCTAAACATACCTCGATTGATTAATTAAATGATATTATGGATAAGTTTTATGTTTACGGACATTGGTGATAGTATAATATACTATGTATTATTACATATTAACAAAGTCTAAAATAACATAACACTAAAATTTTGAGTAGGTATAACTATTTTCATATTTTGTGGAAATGTAGTCACAGCACAGCCATATTAAAAACTCTTCAAAACAACTACTATTTGGTCTTTTTTAAATATTCGATACTATTTTCATTCATTATATTATTACTTAATTGATGAGTAACTCTCAGTGTAAAAATTCGGCAGTCTAATAAAAATCACTTAGCAATTTTAGAAAAAAGAACTAATATCAGAAAATCTAAGTACAATAACCGTTTATTCTCAAATTATTGCTCATTTTGCAATTATTTCAGGTCTACTACTCGTAAAGGTAAAATATAAAGATTACTGTAAAAATACATAAGTGAATTAATGCAAAGTACCTACTTGTTTAGAGTTAGACAACCATCAAATTTTCTTGTTGAGATAATACTGATCACAACAACTATTATGACATAAATACATAAGCAAAATACACACAACTCCTTTTCAACTCTAATGATAGATGTACATAACATTAATAAACCTAACAATAAACAATAAATCATGTAAGATAATATATTAATACTTTGCGTACATACATATTTATGCCATTTCTATAACACATCATTGAGAACTAAAAACAATTTCGATTGTGCAATAATTGCAGTATACAATTAAGCAAACAGAAACCTCATAATAATTCTGTTAAATAATTAAGCACATGGAATGTACCATAATAATTATGTTGTCTTTGGTGCCAATAAATACATACTTACCTACAGTTACATCATCATAAATATTATTTACATTACATTATGTAAACAGTACTGTATTCAACTTATACTGTGTCTCTTAGAAATGACTGAGAATCCTAAACATCACCATTCATTCTCAACTTTTCAGCTACTATGAAGGTAAATCATTCAGATTTGATAGTTTCCTGAAACAGAAAAAGAATAAAATAACTATTAGTTCTTTCAATTCATGCAGAAATAAGAATTGATATTTAATGGAAGTTAATAAAATTGTTTTCAAAAAAATCTTTGACAGTTACCTGCAATATTCTGGAGGCAATGTCCAAACTTTATACCACAGCAATATGCTGAGGAATATACTCCACGTCCTGAGAGGTCCAAACACGAAAGCCATTGTCCCATACTCCAGCCAGAAGAAATAAGCCAGCAAAAATTGTATAGACAGCAAAAAGACAAAAGGTAAATTCTTTATCAACCTTTTTATTCCCCTTACGGTTGGACTAAACAGTCGAGTCTCCAAGCAGTATGCCAACACGAAGACAAGTGGTAGCTGCACAAACATCAACTGTACACTTCCATACATATACGTGAACGGTTCAGGTAAGAAAGCTCCTTTTATGATTATACCCCAAGCAAAAATTACGCCCACATATCCATCAATCAGTTCACCAATTGCCCAGGGTCCAAATGGCGTGTATAATGTATACAATACAATTGGATAAAATATTCTGTCGATTTTGCTCAGTAACCACACTCTTCGAAGTACATGACTACCGAACTTTCGTCGGTATCTGGGTGGCCTTTTTTGTAATCGTAGAACAAGTAGAGGAATTACATTAACCAATAATAGAGTTGCAAATATTGTCTGAAACTGTAAAAAAATATATTAAAATATATGTCACATTCTTAAAGGAAACTTAAGTGGACAAACAATCACATTTAACTTACTACAGCACCAGCATCAAGCATAAGTAGAATCCGTGGTGTTACTTCAAAGTTCACCAAAGACCCATCCAAAGAAAATGGATGTTCCAGTACAACTTCTTTCCCCACTTCATCAGTCACTGTCACATACAAATAATGTAGCCCAATACTGAACAAGTGTGGCAGCCATTGGCACACATAGAGCGGTGCTTTAGCAACTTTACATTTCATCCAACTCTCTTTGTCAAAGGAAATCTTTACAGTTTCGATTTCCACATCGCTAAAAGCTAATATTCGAATATGTGTTGACTCTAATATCAACTGTAATGGTTCACGACCAGCCATAGCATAACGTGCATGCTTCGGATTTGTGACTAAAACTAAAGGCCAAGTATTGTGTTTTTGGTCCACAAATGAGAAAATGCCATGATCAATTGCGGCTAATCGAAACATCCTGTTGTCTTTCCAATCACCCAATTCTAGCTCCAAGTAGCCTCTTCTTTGTTTAGTATACATTCTTGGGACTAGACCTCCCATAGCATGTAAATGGCCGCATACATAGACCTGTGAGGCTTGGGTACTGCCCATAAGCTCTCTTAGGTTTAATCTTTGGTTTTCATGTTTAAGTGATAATATACATGATGTTGGATAGTGTCCAAACCAAATTATATGGTCTGATTTAGCTTCAGCCTCCGTTTTTAATTTCTGTAATTTTTGTTGTTCTTCAGCATCTAAGATGCCAATGAAGTTAAACGGCCTCCTCAATCCAGGTTCCGGACAGGCATCTATGCCTAAGAAGGCTACATTAACTCCATTTCTGTGTTCATAATGCACATAGGATTTAGCATGAGTAGACCCTTGTACTGAATAATTTCTAAAATAGTTCTCTTGAGAATTTATAGTCTTGATGTTAAAATTATCTGCAATAAAAAAGTCCAGTGAAAATATGTTTATGTTGCATCATAAAAATGTACTTGTCTCATTAACTTATTTACTGAA
Source organism: Ostrinia furnacalis (assembly GCF_004193835.3). Taxonomy (NCBI): domain Eukaryota; kingdom Metazoa; phylum Arthropoda; class Insecta; order Lepidoptera; family Crambidae; genus Ostrinia; species Ostrinia furnacalis. The sequence goes on along the minus strand of NW_021137833.1, from coordinate 440,335 downwards.
GATAAATACAAATGTATATTATCATTTTATACTAATTAGCATCATAAAGTTACATTTACAACAACAATTAATGAAGTTAAGCTATTTTGTAGTTTTATGACTATTTGGTTTGATTAAATGTTGAAAAATGTAATTAATTACCATGATTTCCTCTGATATCCAACCACACTGTTTCATCAGTGACACCCGATTCTTTGATAATATTGTGGTAGTATATCCACTCTTTCTTAACTTGAGAGCTGCCCAAATTGTCTTTGGCTTTTGCGTCGGTCAAATCTCCTGTGGCCAGGACTAACATGGGTTTGATCCTTCTAACTGTGCTGTCGCAGAATTGTTGGAACTGCGATATTCTCCCTGGATCCCGGAATATACTTATATGAATATCAGAAATCTGTGAATCAATAATAGACAAGTCACATAAGATAGGCAATATCATACAACTATTACTCAGTTTGTAAAACTTCAATAGTACTTCTGATAACATATCTGACGTAGCAACCAACCAAACAAAGGGACAATGATCTTTGTTCTACCAATCACTACACAATTTGTTATAAATTAAGTACTCACCTGCAAGAACCAAATAATATTATTGTTGGAGTCGCCTATCTGCCCGAACTTATTACTTAAGTATTTCGTATGATTGATTCCCTCATTTTTGTTTTCAATGTAAAAATTATGATCCGTAGCGATTATGTTCAATAAATTGGCCATAAAAATGGACAATAATAACAATAAACACAGTAGAGAAATAGTAGCCTTAGATAAGATCATTTTGTAACTAACTAAACCATTTAATAGCACAATAAAAATTAATTCAGTCTAGATAAAACTGTAATTTAATTTATCCAAAATTCTAAATCGCAAGACTAAAAAACCAAAACTTCGGCATTCGGCTTAGCACTTCTGTCAAATCACTATTATCACTGTCAGTCAAGTGTCAATGTCATGGGTTTTATTTGAAAATAGTGTGGTGTGTAACTCGATTTATCATTACGGAGTCGATTGTAAAATTATGTAGATTCATTTTGATTTCTTATTTTCACCATAATGCACTAGCATCGTTTATGCTACTCAAAATATCAATTTGATTATAAAATACTTCTTAGGACTGATTTTTCAATCATCACTTAACTTTTAACTGAAGAATAAACTTGTCATTTTGACATATTTCCCATACTGAAACTGTCAATATGCCAAACTTATTCTTCAGTTAAAAGTTATCCAACGATTGTAAAATCAGCCCTTAGATGTATTTGAATATACTAACAACAGCGCATTTTTTTTTAATTTTTTATTATCCACAACGAGGAAGCTCTTGGCCTGTATCTCACCTGATGGTAAGTGACGATCAGGCCGAAGGTGGAAGCGAGCTTCACCCGGAATCCTCAACTACGGAGGAACTGGCTATCTTACCTCTAACTGCCGGAACACAACAATGCTGTTAACATTGTTGTTATGGCGACAGACTTATGTAAGATGGTGGTAGCTAGCCAGGCGGACTTAGAACAAGCCCTACCACCAACCAAACGGAACAGAAAAATCTGCTCCCACTGGGAATCGAACCTGGGACCTCTGCATCTGAAGCAGGTGGTCTTACCACTAGACCACAGAGGCGGTTGGCATCAGAATACCCTTTTGATTCAAAGTGAAAACTAGCTGCATTCGGCTGAAACGTGTAGCTTTTATTGTTATTTAAACAGCGAGTATTAATTTTGAAATAATATCGAGGTATTAACATTTTTTTAGTATGAAACAGTCATTTTTAAACATATTGGATACTAGCGGCCGCCCGCGACTTTATACGCGTGGACCACGTTTTACCCCCGTTAGATATCATGTTGATAGATGGCGTTTCACGGCATGAATATTTACGAACGTCAAAAACAGTATATATGTATATAGTTTGTCCAGCGCTGTAGATTTTAACCAATGACAATAGAATGCGCTTTTTCGACACGTCTTATTTATTTATTTAAATGTATTTGTCACATATCGTCATAAATTATAGCCTATTATGTTAATCTGGGTTATAAACAATAATACTGTAAAGTTTCAACAAAATCCGTTCAATAGTTTTTGCGTGAAAGAGTAACAAACATTTCGCCTTTATAATATTAGTAGGAAGTAGGACAATATCATTTTTAACATTTACTCTTTCCATTGTTTTAACTGTCATTTTAGTTTTGCTGAATTAAAACTTCAGACCATCAGAAAACTATCGATTTATCGATTAGTCGTTCGGAATATCCTAACACCTAACACACATCACTGACAAAAAAATGCTGCAAGTTGTAAAAATGTTACCATTTATTGCCATGATAGAATTTTCTTCCTCACTAGCAGGTTGAGGTTTCATGGTTTCATCAGGGTTTCATCTTGGTTTCATTCAAACTGTCAGCTATTCAAATTGGAGAATTTATTTTAATACTCCAACAAAGTCACCTACATTTTTAACATGGATAACACGTGGTTAACGATACCTTAGTAGTAGTCTAGGGGGGCAGTACCTACATTTATGTTTAATTGATCATGCATGCCCATTATCCAAGTTTACATTTTATTTAAAACTAGCTGACCCGGCGAACTTTGTTCCGCCTTAATGGCAATAAATAAGCAGACTTTTTTTATTTCGAACGGGATAAAAAGTATCCTATGTCCTTCTCAGCTAAATCGGTTCAGCCGTTCTTGAGTTATAAGTGGAGTAACTAACACGAGACTTTCTTTTATATATATAGATATACTACTTATACTATGTAGGGTAAGGTGGGGCACAATGTTACACGGGGTACAATGTTACAATGCATATTTCTCCGTCCCTTTCTATTAGTTGTATGATGTTCAGCGGCTCAGTTCAGCAGCTCTTATGAGCTTGACAAACGTGTATACCAACATCATACAACTAATAGAAAGGGACGGAGAAATATGCATTGTAACATTGTACCCCGTGTAACATTGTGCCCCACCTTACCCTACTTATAGCATAAATAAATAAAATAAATCCCGCAATGATTGGTTTGCTCACTGATCTCAAACAGTGCGCGGTAACATTGTTCGTTCATTGAACAATTTTCAAATCAATCTATACCACACCACATAAGTACCACACCAACCCTAAAAAGCTTTGTGTAATAACAATGACAACTAATAAAATAGGAATAGGTACTTAAGTAGGTACGCTAAAATGTTTGTGCTTATCGTGCTCATCCCCGGGAATCGAACCCGCAAATGGCTGGGCCCTTATTAATAAAGTCAGAGGCTAGCCGTCTTTTAGCGTTAATACCGAGTCGAGATCCCCGGTCTCATGAGTCTCTAGTCTACTCACTTATCAGTCGCATTAAAACTGCCATCATCGTTCCATTCATTCCTGCTGCCCATTTCTTTTGAATCCTTAATATCAATAATGATCATACTCTTATGAACCGAACGTGAGCAGCTACCATTGTCACCAATCGCCAGGACATGTTGTGGTAAGGAGATAGGAGAACTATCGCATTTCTCATCCACCAGAATATGGTTGTAATTTTTTAACTCTATCAATCTGAATGCGACTCTATCACCAATGCTCCATTATCGATCGAAGACGTAGATCTTACCTATGGCTATGGACTCTACTATTTTAGGTAGGTACCTACTCCTTTTCAAACTTCCATCAGCTTCAGACTTGGCAAGATTTTCGGAAACTTCGTAGTCTAAGCGGTATTCTTATTTTAGGTACCTACGACGAGCTTTAGTAAAAAAACATACCAGAACCAAAGTACAGCTACTTTCCAGCATGTTATCATTTTGCAGTTGTTAAGCTTAGTTAGATAAAATAATCACTGTTTTTGCTACTTTCGTTACCTATTGAAAAAGATCTAGTAACTTGAAAATATAGGTACAAATTATTTGCGAAACAAACGTTACACGTGGAATATCGTGTATCCGCTCATCTAAAGCTGCTCTACCAGCTCGAGTAATTAACGAATGACGCAAATAGTAAGTTATTTGTCTCAGTCAAAGGTGATGATAGTCATGGTAATTATTATGAGCTATGAACCGCTATGTCACCTCAACTCGGTATGCACCGTGTCGCGTTTAGATACTAAATTATCTCACATCTTATTTATTTCTTGTTTTATGAAACAGGTTCTATGGAAAGGAATCTACCTTAATATGTCATTAAAATATTCATTAGTAATAAAAGGTGGAATCATCTTTAAAAATCATTTATTTAAAACCTAGATAAATTACGGCGGCTAATGCGTTTATGTCTTTTCTTGCAAGATTGAATCGGGCTGAATAAATTCAACATGTTTCTATTTAAAACCGCTTCCGACCGAATTCCTGTAAGTTTATTAAGGGAAATTAGGTAAGTAAATTATGTATTTTAGCTTTCATTATGTAGTACGATTTCCGAATAATGTTATAGGTAGTTACAAAAGTATCCTTACGCGGTAACAATATCAATATAAACGGATCATTTACTCAAAATCATAAACCCTAGTGACAAAAAGATAAGAAGCAAGCCGGGTCAGGCTCGTCTGGGGCCTCACTCTGGACATTTGGAAATTGTATTCATTTTAATAGGCAGAAGTTGACCGCTTGCATTCCGGCCGCGACGCCGCCGCCGAGTCGCGCGCGCAGTACACAAGGAGGCTCTGGCGGCTCCGGGCCGGTCCGCGCCGCGCCACTATCTTGCCGCATTCAGTGTTGCCAGAAGGTTACTTTTGTAACCTTTTAGGTTACTTTTGAACTGCAGTGGTTACTTTTAGGTTACACTAATGAAAAGGTTACTTTTAGGTGATTTTTCAGAAATTGTAGAATTAACTTTTACAGGTTATTCAGTAAAAAATATTAATAGTGACAATTTAAAAATGATGTCATAAAGTGCATTCAAACTTGAATTTGATTTATTATTTGTTAAAAAAAAATGAGTTTTCGCGAATGTTTTTCGATAATAAAACGCAAATCCATGAAACGTTTTTATACGACTGGTCACTTTTCGAATTTAGATGATCAATTGTATTCATTTTCCATCCATGAACAACCTTACACAATCATCGCTCCGAACCCCCCCCCCCCCTTATAAAGGTTACTTTTTATTCAAAAAGATTACTTTTTTTTATATTTCTGGTAACTTCTGACTAGACCCGACTGGCAACACTGGCCGCATTCCACCGCGCCCCGCGCGTGCCTTCGCCGAGCCCGAGCCCGACCCACGCGCCCGCGGCCCGCGCTGCGCTGCCGCTCAGTCGTTCTTGCGCGCTCATGGCCTCAGTGCGCCGCGAGAGCCAGTGCCGCCGCACCGCCGAGATCGCGCAACCTCAGTGAAGTGAAGTGCCAATGGATGCGGTTTACCAACGGATTTAGTGTTTACATTCGGCGGCTTGGATTTGTCTATTCATGGTGAGTTCTGTGCACACCCTCGGCGTTATGGACGGCGCATTGGATGCGCGCGCTTTCACGATGCGGCCACTTTCATTTTATACGCATAGCTCGAATTCCGTGCGCCCGCGCGGATCGCGCTGCGGCCGCTGACCCTGCGCGCCCTTCCTCTAGAGCAGCCACCAGGCACCATGCTCGCGGCGCGCGCCTGCCCGAGACATCCTAACTTTATCCAGAAGGGAACTAATGGCACCATTGCAGTAGTCTTAAAGACAAACCAGTAAAACAATTCAAAACTGGTTAGTCCTGACAGTTGGGGTAAGCAATTTCACAATGAACATTCTAATGTAGGTAATAACATCTTAATGACTTCAGAATTCTTGCCTTGTCTTAGTGACACGTAATTAAGAAGGAATGCAGGAAATTAATACTTTGAAGTTGCTTGAACGTAGGCAACAACAAGCCATCAAATCAAAGCCATAATCTGTCATCACATCACTAATGCAATAAAAACTTAATCACTGGAGTGGTCCGATAGAGCTCGGAACACGGGGCCCTGGGTTTGTTCTCAGGCGGGACATTGGATAGTTATTCGAATTCAATAACAATTGAAGTTAACCCAATAGCAGGATAAATAATTTTGATACTGAAGTATTCCTCTAGGGCTATCCGGCTATATTTCTAGAGGTAGAGCTAGATAGCGTTCATTCAGAGAATTAGGAAGTCAGGAAGAACACTCAGTCATCTTGTCACAAGAATGAGCTATTAATGGAATTCAAGTAGACAACACCTATTTAACTACACCTCTATGAGCACAGTGATTGATAAAGTAAATGATTCATTAACACATGAGTTCACATAACATAATAAACAGCTACGTCCGCGAGCGACCGCATTCCTCTGATAGCACGCCAAGTAAGTAAATATAAGTAGGTATACAAAGTTAGATGTCTTTAGGTACTCAAGATTCACCAAGCAAGCTCTTACTAGAATAGTAATAAAGGCCAGAATCGTACAGACTACTGGAGAGGAGAACGTATAATTACCAAAATTACGATACACATTTATATAATGGCGGTTTCGGTTGTGTTCCGGATAACTCAACTCAGAAACTGATTTTATTTATTGAAATCAAAATAATGTACCAATAGCGTAGTATTAAGACTATGGCTGTTTGGTTTTAATATCGCTCCCCTTAACTCTACCGTTACCAAACACGTGAGAAGGAAGACGAAATCCTGTCAGTACTGAAAAAAAAAGCTAACTACTATTTTTAATGGATTTTTCCCTTAAATACAACCAAAGGTTAAAGGTACAATTTTTCGGTTTTTCGCTTAATCCTCGGAAACTATGCGTCCTAGTGACATGATCAAATGACTACTATGAACCAAATAAAAGCTTATTAAATTTGCTACAGGTGATTTAGTCAAGTTTTTCTATATCTTGTATACCTAGTTTTCGCAGCATCTGCTCTAACAATGTTTCCATCAGGAGAAAATCGACTAAATCAACATTGAGCAAACATTCTAGACAAGCGGGAGCATGCAGCAGCAAAATGTTGACCTGACTAACGCATTTCTTGTACACTGATACCTTGGACGAATGAAACTGATACGCAACTAATGATACGATTAAGCCATTTCCATTAAAGTTTAGTTCAGACGGTAAACATTACCATTAATTGTGGATCGACGTATCAAATTCAAGTTAAGTATGTTGCCAGTAACAAGTTCCTAACGCTTAAAAAATTTATTACATCCCCTTAATTAAAGCTTCCTGTTTCATTTAACGTCGGCGGATGTCGAAATTTCTCACAAAAGAATTTGTCAAATATAAATAGGAAATAGGAAGCTATTGAATTAACAGATTATTGTACACATCGATCGTCCATAATCCCTAACAGACGCTTTCCATGGTAGGCACAAACATTTCAAAGATAAACAATATTTTAAGAATTTTTTAGATTGATATGTTTCTTATAGCAATAAGAAAGATAGGGCGTTCTAAATCTGCCTGGCTAGCTACCACCGTCTTCCCTAAGTCTGTCGCCATAACAACAATGTTACAGCATTGTTGTGTTCCGGCAGTTGGAGGTCAGATAGCCAGTTCCTCTGGATTGAGGATTGCGAATGAAGCTCGCTTCTAAGTTCGGTCCGATCATAATTTTCCGTAAAGTGAGATGCAGGCCAAGAGCTTTCTCGTTGTGGATAAAACAAATTACCTATTCCAAATCCCTTAGGTTGAATGGAGACGGCAAAGATTAGAATTGGCTTAAAAACTAGATTGATTAGTGATAAGTTATAAATCCTTTTACTGATCGTGAGCTTTAGAAGTCTAGACTGGTTGGAATGATAAGGAAAATTCGTGTTTTTATGCTTTTAAAAAGTGACTACAATATCAGATTAACAATAAGATAACTACCTAGAGACCTTTGACGATAAGAATCTGTCAGGCCAAGTTCAAAATCATGAGCCTTCAAAGAAAACTATATTCATTTCAAAATTGGCATTCTCTACTAGCTAAAGGAAGCAGGTAACTATTGACTCTGAACTGGATAATATATTATATGCTGTCCATTAGCAAAGAAACCCAACGATGTCGTCAATTGGCTAAATTGACTGTAAAAGATACCTAATTACCTACTCAAATCTTACGCAAAAAGTCCATGGTAACTGACAAGCCTTGCATTAGTATAATTTACTAGTTTTGGTCAACTAAATTACGTAAAAAGTTAGTTGTGACGATATGATTATTTAAAAAATTTTCGTTGTTTTGATCCCAATATCGCATAAATTCACGAATCGCCACAATATGAAGACAACGCTCTACCAACTGCTACCAAAACCACAGCCAAAACATACAAAACAGAAATACAAATAATTCTGAATGAAGCAAGAAGCACATTAATTTAGGTAGATCCATCCTCGATTTGAGAAAATGTTATTAAAATTCAAATGGACTACTTTTACTACCCTTTGAGTTGCATCAAGTATAATTAATTAAACAATGTGCTTAATGAAGCAAGATGGAAAACAAATCAGCTTATCGGATCGGATCAGGTACGGGAAAGGACAACTTTCGACACTAAAATAACTACTGGATGGCGAGCTTATCTACTCATTTTAAGCCTTGCGTTTTAGCATGATTTTGTCCACGATTTCTCTAATTTACCAGAGGCAAGTCGAGGACTAATATACCTCATGAATAAAAAAGAAAGGTACCTAACATCATTACAAAATAAACTAAAAATCCCTTCTAAGTAATTTCGCTATTAAGAAATCAAGAGAGCAGAGCACCAAGTTAAAACTAAAGAGTTATAAGAATAGACAACAGAAATACCTTAAACACCTTTACTCAATTAAAGGCTAACCTAACACACTTACTTGGTAAAAATCAGTTGCTTAGAAATGGAAATAATAAAAGTATAAACCCGTTTGAAAAACCTAACAGTACTTATCTTTGCTAATCTTTGCAGTCAAAGGATACGGACTTAAAAGCTTATAAATCATTCAAAACGGTACAGATATCATGACTTTTCAAAATCAGTGAAATAGGAAATTGGTAAAGCTGTTTTAACTTCAAATATTACAAGGACCCGGAGGAAAGGAATTACCTATGCTATGTTAATGATTTCAAAGTTTTAGTCTTCTCGTAATAATTTTAGTTACCACTTTCGAGTTCCGACTGATTGTGAGAATTTTATTATCTTTTTTTAATGAGACTAGCGCATGATGTGTTGTGTGCCTCTTGCTCTACATTTTTTTTTGACGACGTTTGTAGGTTAATACCTATTTACTTCTTAAAAAATCTGCATAATGTTCATAGATAATTATCAAAATCATCATAAGTTTTATAGAGACTAGCTTTGTCACATTGTTTATCCCAACTAAATTTAATAGAGCTTACTGATCAATAGAGCAAAGCTCCCTCCCAGACTCATCAACCTCATTGACAGTATCACCTTTGTTATAGTTATATTATCTTTTTATGTTGTTTTATTCTAACTCCATCCCAAAGACCCCAATTTAATTGACACTTTACATAAACCGCATGTACAGTCGCGGAATGAAAAGGTTCGTCACCTTAGTGTCGGTTTTCGCTTGCACTAGGTAAGAGTCAAACCTGCCAACATAACAGTGCAAGAAACAGTGCTGCTAACATTTAAATAAATATGACGTTTGCTAACGAATAAGGTTTTGCTTGTTTATTTTTCTATCCCATCAGTGCAATGCAATGATGACATTGACCAATTGACAATAGTTTTTTTTTATTTTATAAGAAATAATAATGGCAGGTTGAACCAACAAGAAGGTTTTAGTTTATCAATCATAATAATCTTCTTGACAAGATAAATCGTCAAACAACTTTGATCTGAATAATTTTGAACTTTACTGACGAACAGTTAAAGATTATTTTCTCTAACTCGAGATTATTCTGTAACATAGTTTCAAAACGTAATATGTGCTCGCGATTCGTTGAAGGAATCAATTTGAAAACTGACGAACCTTTTCATTCCGTGACTGTACCTAGATCGCTATCGACCCCCGGGGGTCGTTATAGACCACTTTGGATATCTAAGAATTTGAGCATATCACTAAAATCCGTATTCACAATCAACGTTCAAAGCTCGATTGTACTGAGATTAATAATGTAACTACTCTTCGGAATATTAACATTCAAAACCGCAATCTGTGCTTGAAATTGTTTCCAGTTTTGTGCTGCGTTGCTTGCTGTAAATTTTGTGACCGGAATTTCGCGATAGTTAACAAGTTGTCGTAACGTAGATCTCATTCATGGTTCCACCTACGATAAATTATTCGAGGTGTATTTGTGTCATCATGTTTGAATAAAATTTTGGATTTAGGTAGTTACCTAACCACTTGGTTAAGTTGTTGGAAATGAAAAACTGGGTAGTTAGATAAATGTACCTTAATAATAGATAGAGCAGACCATTTAGCTTTTTGTAACTCTAAGACTTGGGCCTATGCCCTAAATTGGGTAAAAATAGCTAGATGTATGGTCAGCAAACTGATTGACGATAAGCACTTCCTCAGCGGGTCCTCATAGTGTCGTTAATAGCTGTTACAGCTTACCTACTGAGTCTAGATCCTTTGAACTTGGACACATTTATGTAATCCGTGTTTAAACCAGTTACCTCAAAACGTGACCCTGTTCAAGATTTTGACCCTTATCATCTTGACAATTCATAAGTGTCAAACGTGGTGGCGAGATGTCGAAGTGGAGGCAACGTCGGCCTTTAGGTATGCGAGGACGCAAGATGCGGCCGGCGTCGGGGGAGGGGCGCTCGGCATGTGAAGGTCGTCCGCATTCCTCGCGTCGCCGTCCGCGGCTACCGCGCTTACGTAGCGCCCCCTCCCCCCTCCCCCCTCCCCGCGGCCCGCGCGTTGCGCCCGCGCCGACCGGTCTGCCCCCGCCCCGCTGCCTGACCGCCATCACAAACTATCGCGCATTTACTAAAACAAAAAACTTGTTCTTATGGCTATCAAGAGCTGAAGAGCCGCAGAGGTACCGGATGGGATGAAATTTATTCGCGTCTAGTTTTTTAGAACCTGATCTCGTGGTTCTACATTCCAATAAACGTTTTATAATAGGTGCCTACCTATCTTGCCATTGGAAATATTCGTGCGCTGCTCATTTGGCCAACCAATGTAATGAACCATGGTTTGAAATCGTTTCTTTATCTACCTTACCTACTTAAGACTTTCTTAGTTGTAGTATAAAATTTCTCACATTAATAAGTTTATCAATCATCATAATCCAAAGGCAGTACAAAACAAGTAAAGTGCCTAAACGTGTAAATATAGCCAACAATGTGAGCAAGGCAGCAGGTAGCAAAAAGGCGATTGTGTACAAAAGACGTTAATGGAATGCACAGATGGCGCAGATCCGACATTCTTGGGAATGCAGCCGCAGCCGCCCGGCAATAGGAAGAATATAATGTTGTGGATGCTATAGTTAATACAGCGCAGAGCGGATGTAACTCCAAATATCCTTGCGATGATGAAATTATTGCTGGATTGTTACTTACATTTAGAGAAGATTTTTTATAGAAACACTTAGGATAGAACGAATTTGATGAATTTTTCATTAACAAAGATTTTAAAGAAAAAAATAATGTAACTATCGCACCAGTTTAATACCTAGATGAGGATGAGGAGCTAAACTCACCCAAAAAATGTCTTGGATGATGGCTGTTGAGCCATCAAAGTTATTATAGCCTGACCAGGAACATCAATGATATTATATAAAAACAAAAGCAGATATGTTATAAGCGCTCGCGCTGTGAATACTCAAATACGTCCCAATTGGGACGTCTTGTGTTTAGTCTTCGTGTGGCCAGCGTCGTGCGCAATCGCGTGCGTACCACACCGTAAGTTCCTGTGTTCTTACCAAAATAAATAAAAAATGCCATCGTGTGTGTACCAATTATGACTCTAACGTAAACAAAATACAAGGGATCTCTTACCACATGTGATTATGCAAAATTATTTAGTATTTATATTTTTTAATTATTTATGCAAACAATCAAGACGCCATCGCGTCATGCGCCATGTTCAAGTTAAGAAAGAGAAAGCGATCTTGTTTTGACGTTAGAGCGATAAGGATGCGTGCGCTGCGGACATAGATTAGTTAGTGCAGAATCGTTAAAACTATAGCTATCTCTTTCATTTGCGTGCTATTTCGTATCTTTTGTTTCACTTATCAGTTACATTTGTCAATGTGTGCAATTTGGAATAGCTCGGCACGGATTAAAATCGTAATTTCTATGAACGTAACATATCTATAGTTCTGTAATATCATTGAGGAACATAAAAACCCTGGCACAGAGGCGCTTCAATTGCATTTGATAGTGCAACACTGAGTACAGTCGTACATGTGTTAAATTAAATTAAATTAATAGGCTAAATTTATGTATCAGGATTCAGGATTACGGGCTAATTTGATATTATCATAAACTAACGAAAAATAACTAAAGAAATTAGTACCATTAGTTTTCCGCAACATGGCGAGGGTTTTTATGTTCCTGGTCAGGCTATACAAATTTTGAATTGAATTTGGAGAACAGACTCCTCAAATCAAGATCAAAACTCTTTCTAAAGAATTACATTGAGATAACCATTTCGATACAGAATTTGACAATAATGCAAAACTCTATCAAAAGAAAGATCAATCACATTGAGAGAAAGAATACCATTTCAGAAATGGAATGAGTTCCAGAATGGGAAATTGCTTAAATGATATTGAAACGTGGATAGGATATTGAAATGTGAGAGATGAAGGTTTATAACCTTTCGAACCTCATTTCGTAGCTTACATCGTAATGCCGAAGTGCATAGTACTACCAATAACGTTAAAAACTCAAACGCATTAAATATTTTTTGTCCGTACACTAGGCTTAAACACTAAACTCTAGCTAGAGATAGATAATCCTTTTACTCTAACTAATCTATTTCTTGAAATTTTTGTTTTTCTTTTATGTATTGCTTGTTATTTTTTCCTCGTTATATCCATTCTTGTCCTTAGCTCATTGCACCTAAATTAGTTACCTAACTGGTTTGCAGAATAACGACTAAACTACGTCAAATATTTTAACCATTATTCCTCTTCTTCTTCTTTTCGTGTCGACAACAAACCTACACAGCGTCAGCCCAAAACTCCGCCACAAGAGTGGCGTTGTCAGTAGCACTCATCAAATCCTCCTGAGTGCAGTTGCTTGGGCACTCAGGGCACGACATCAGGTGCTTCATCGACTAGGGAACAAAACCTGATATTAACCATTATTAATTAGGTATTGCCAACACCAAACTGACAAAATAAATTAATTGTTCCAGAGCGAGTAACAGTGGTATCGAGATGCGACATGCGTGCTCTGTGTTCGGTTCGCGGGCCGCTGGGCGGAGAGACGCGTGCGCTCGGCGCCGGCGCACGCCTGCTCGCGCTGCGCATGCCCGGCCAGCCTCAGCCGCTGCACTTCGTCGTGGAAGCCAAGGCGAGGGTGAAGGAGCTCAAGTCACAGGCCAATGCGCACGCGCAACTACAAGGCATGATCGACATGGATCTCTTCGGATTGGCTGTACTGCAAAGTAAGTTTCATCCAAATTATGCATCTGCTCCAAATTTCAATTCTATCACAGTTGAATTGCTTCTATTTCTTGTGATCCCCTCGGTAGTTAGTCTCTTCTATTTCTAAACAAAGTCTGTCATTTCTTTGATCTTCTTACGCTGCAAGTGTTTTTTGACGATCTTCTGTATTACCTTGATTGTATGGTACCTACCACTGCCTTGATGGTCGTAACTTATTCATTAGGTAATCTAAAAATAGAATAGTCCTTTATCTTCTNCCGCGGCTTCGCCCGCGTGGAATTTTGTCTGTCACAGAAAAACTTTATCGCGCGCGTCCCTGTTTCAAAAACCGGGATAAAAACTATCCTATGTTCTTTCCCGGGACTCAAACTATCTCTATGCCAAATTTCATCAAAATCGGTTGCGAGGTTTAAGCGGGAAAGCGTAACAGACAGACAGACAGACAGACAGACAGAGTTACTTTCGCATTTATAATATTAAGTTGGGATTAGTTGGGATTATTATGTTTGGAACGTTTATAAAATGCGTCTCTCATCTTTTATTCGGATCAATTAGTACCTATATGAAACGGTATTGCATTTGCTATTTGGACTAGAACCTAATGGTACTCGCTATGTAAAGCAAACCAAATCTGTCAGCTAATAATAAAGATAATAATGGTTCTAATCGTCAGTCGTCACGTTATGTGCGAATCAACATCTAGGTACCTCACACAAATACACAATGCAATAAGTACATCCCGTGCGTCATGCATGCAAATAACAAAACGCGCTATCCTTGGACCGTGTTATCAGCTAGTCGTTAATTATACCACATTCTAAACACAAAACACACAACTTATCTCTATTCATATAATTTTAGTGAACAATTTTACAGTTGTTGTTTTTTTCCTTTCAGATGGAGAATATTTATTCGTTGATTTAGAAAGCAAACTATCAAAATATGCGCCAAAGAGTTGGAGATCATCTCATACACATGTAAGTTTATCTAACTTCATCCAAATCTATATCAGTAAATTTTTAATTTGTTGTATTGGATCACCATGTGCATGTAATTTACTTTTGACTGTTCTTTTTTCAGGGCTTGGACGCAAATGGGAAGCCACTTCTGGAATTACATCTGGTGGTTCAATTCCACGTTGAAAGTCCACTGCTCCTTCACGACGAGATTGGGCGTCATCTTTACTTCCTGCAGCTCAGGAGTAACGTGCAATCGCGGGATACACTACCCGCTGAAATACTCCTTTTGCTGACTGGTCTAGCTTTGCAAGCCGAGTATGGCGATGCAGCAGACTACGAAGACCGTGACTACTTCAAGGTGGAAGAGTATGCGCCCACGTCGCTCACGGGAGATTGGGTTGCTTCAGCTATGCGTGCGTGTCACAGAGAACATCGGGGTCTCTCTAAAATAGACGCCGAAACCAGATTCATACGTGAAGTCTGCCTCCTTCCTGATACTATCAACTCGCATCGCTATAGGCTCAAACAATCAAAAACAGAATCCGATCCCGGAACGGTATGGCTACTTGTGACTGCAAAAGGCATAAAAATACTTCCTGACAATGGACCGCTATCAGATTTCATTTGGAGTGCTATAGGAAAATTAAGTTTCGACAGAAAAAAGTTCGAAATAAGAACAGAAGAAGGAAAAATCACATTATATTCTTCAAGTGAGGAAAAATGTAAATATTTATTTTCCCTATGTAAAGAAACTCACCAATTTTCGATGAAGATAGCTCCGAAGTTAAACGAAATTTTGAGAAAAGAGGAGGAGGAACGGAAAAATTGTTATGGATACTCAAAACCATTAAATTTTCAATACAACCCAAGTAATAAAAATGAACAAAGAATATCAGTGATATCCTCAACTAGTTCAAATACAACGTCCGGAATCGTAAGCGATAGAGTTCAGTCTGAAGACGAACTAGAAATTATGATTGATTCACCTCCTGCTCCATCAACTGAAAGCTTGGCATTTGCTCATTTATTAGACTTTTCAAACTCATATTTTATCCGGCACATGCCCCAAGAAAACCAACCACTAAGTAAGACGTCATCTTTACAAATGCAGAAGTCAAAAGGTCGAGTTAAGAAGAGTAATGAGAACGAAACTTCTACTAGTAGTAAAAATGATGCTAGTTCAGCAGATGTCAGTCAAAATCCAACAAATCAATTAGATGAAACTACTTCTTTACCTGATCAAAGTATGACAGAAAGTGATAGCCCGGTCTCTAATAAATTAAAGTGTACTGGATCGCAATGTTCATCATCATGCAGTACAGTAATAATGGCCAGGGCCGGCCTAAGTGCATTGAGCAGAGCGTCTAATGCAAGTAGTTTGGAACTTGGATACAGTCACACGGCACAAAATTCCATGCTCAGTGACAACAGTACCGTTGGCATAGATGTAGAATACTCCCAAGACACAGCTTCAGCATTATACGATGGTTTGGGACAACCGGTGACTGTGGCTGCTTCAAGTGAAACTAGTGGAGTTTATACAATGGGAAGTTCGGAACTTACAGCGCGATCAAAAATGGATACATTATCTGAAGACAGTAGAACAGATTATAGTGTACCAAGATTTGATAGTTATAAGTTATCTAAAGACAATGATCTAGCTGACTTTGATAGTGTTTCTTCTATTTTAAAAAATAAATCCGAAAGATCTAGTCATTCAACAAACACATTGAGATTACAAGCTGCTTTACCTAATGCTGATTGTGTTGATGGTGCTACTAATTTCTCAAATCAAAAACACAATGAAGATGAAAACGTTTTCAGAGAGCGCACAAACTCCAATGTAAGTGCGACCTCATTTCATGGGGACGGTAGCGATCCAACGGATAATAAACATAATCTTCTCACAGCTAGTGAACTAAGCGACCTGATTGTCGGCCGAGGAGTATATCCAAAGAGTCAGTCCGTAAGCGACACTCTTGATTCGGTATCTGATTACGTCAGATTACCACTACCGTTTAGCGGAGATAGTTATATCCAAGGACACGAAGATACTGCCCCTTCGGATGACAACTATCCTAATAATATGTTTTTCGATCGTCCTCCCACACCTCCGACCAGAACTGATAGTCGGAAACTCCTTAATATGTCTCTGCCAAATATTTTAGACATTGATAATACCCCAGCACCGGTTCGAACTGCCTTCCCAGACAAACCTCCACCTCCTTACGAATACAATCATAAAACGTTATCACAATACGCACAAAGTCCTGTTAAAGCACCGCCTGCTTATCCAGGAACATCATCGTCGTCATCAGCTATATCAATAAGACAAGCAGAAAAAGAAGAAGTGGCAGCTCGGGTAGTAACTTCAAAACCTATGATCACAATTCTTAAAGCTGAAGCAGGTGAAGTTAACTCATCAAGTGAAAGAACGTTTGCAAGTCCAATGGTATTGGAACACAGGTTTCAAAAGTCAAAACGTCACCAAGCGTCTAGCCGCAGAGCTGAAAGGTCAAAACTGGCTCAAGGAATCAATAATCTCTCTCCATCAAGAGAGCCACATGGGGTAGATTCTAATGTTCTCGTGGCTATGATGAAACTGCCCCCACCGCCACCACCACCTCGCAGAACGAGACTGCCTCCTCCACCCCCGGCCGCAAGATTACCGCCTCCGCCGCCACCACACAATCCTATGTTCCATCAACAGTTGTACAGTGACGTTGATTACGTCTATTATCCCATGCAAGATCCAGCCATATCACAACAAAATTACCTCGATCACAAATTAACGGAAACACGTGTGTCTAACATGCACAAAACAAGCCTGCAATATAGAAGTACGCCATACCTATCTACATCACTATCGGCATCGTCCATGTATGGATCAATACAGAATCTTTCAGACTCTTATGTACAACTCCCAGGAGCACGTACAAGCTGGTATTCTTTGACAAGCAGAACTTCACTGAGCAATCATTCTATAAATCTTGAAAGACCTCCATTACCAACACGCATAGCTGATTTCCCAAGTTTCTCGAGAGCTAAATCTGACGAGAATATACTGAATCCGAGAGAGCCACCCCCGGTCAAAATGAGACGCATGCCTCCGCCTCCACCTCCTCCGTATGAACACAAGAAGAAGCTCCCTACACACTTAAAAGAAATTCCTCTTAGTAGAAGTGATGCCAGTGTTAGCAAAACAAAAGACACAAAGTGTGATTTGGACATCAAAACCCTTCGAGAAAAAAGCAAGAATCTCGACTTGCCCCTCATAGCAGCATTGTGTAACGATCGATCGCTGTTAAAACAAACTAAAGCGTTTGGTGCTCCAAAGTTAAGTAAACAGACAGGTAGTGACTGTGAAAGTGAACGTAAGTGTGCCAAGACCGTTCAAAACACCACCGACAGTTTAGATCGTAAGAAACAGGAGAGTGTCGATAAAAGAACTACCGCTAGTTCTCAAAAAAAGATATTAGTTAGAAATCCTACGGATAAACTTCCAGCTTTACCAAGTTCTGAAAATCACACACCTAGAGCTATGTCTAATACCTATGTAATGCATCCAAGTGTAATTAAAAGTAAGAAAACACAATCTAGTTCATGACATCACGAAAAAAATAATAACAGCACATACTTGTGAATCCTTCCAGTGCTATGAGCTTTTATCCACCGAATTTACAATGCATAAAAATAAAAGACTGAAATACAATAGACGCCTAATACTTTTGAGCTTTTACTAAATTTAAATCAATGATAAACCCTTACTAAAACAGTACAAGACATGATTCGCACGTAGGTACTTATTATGGAAATGTACATGCGATTGTGTAAAAATTGGTGTATTTTAGATACTAAAACATTTTTAACATGTTAGGCTAAGGAGTTTCTCACGGACTCAACTTTACTTCAACATTTTTAAAGTCACAATTCGTTAATGTATACAAAATATGTAGCTTTTTTTTAAAATAGATGAGCAAACTTGACTCATTAAAACTTACTAAAATCTCATAACTATGATCTGCCAATACTTTGCTCATGCTATGAGAAAACAGACGGGTATAATGACATTTAGAAAAAGCCAAACACTTTAAATTATATAACATAATCGTAATATAATACAAATATTACATATTTGAATCCCAAGAGATAAGTATGAGATTAAAATAACACATTCTCTATCACTAAAGAAAACAATTTGCATGTTTGGTCATTTCTAAATGAACACATTTTTTGAGTATGTACCTATTTACTAAGACATGAAAGACATCAGCAGCACATAAGACTAAATATTTTTTGTAAAATAATAGCACATGATACGACCATTTTAGCTTGATGTGCTGTTGTCTTACACCCGTATTCACAATTCTTGCTTAAGTGAAACAGCAAATCGAACGCACAGCGTTGAATAGAGCTCTGTGATTAGTTTGTATGTCACCCTGTGCGTTCACACTCACTGTAAGACCTCATAGTTGAATACGGTCGTTAAAAACTTTAACTTCTTGTACACAATCATCAATAGTTCCAGAATTATTCATTATAATTATTGGAAATAGCTAAATGGTACCTAAAGATGTTATTTTAATCATAGTGAAATTAAAAATATGCACGACATTCCTTATTAAGACTGAATAACTACATTAACTATTTGGTTTTACTTTTGTCATTGTTATTTTAGATTAACTTTAAGTAAAAATCAAGTTCCTCGCTTTTCGTGAGATATTAGAGAAAACACATCAAAATCGATACAGTAGTTTATAAACTATACGTAACTATTAAATAACTGTGCCTATACAGACAAATGAGTGAAATACAGCAAAGACTTCAATTTATAATAATGTATGGATCACTATAAATAAGTAAATTAACAAGTTTAAACAAATCATGGCATTTGACCAAAGTGTGGGAAAAGGATCAACATACATTATCATCATTTTCTTTTCAACTTGGTAATTTACACTTAGTCTCAAGTAAATTGTTAGGTATAAGACCATCACATTTTCGATAATTATTTAAACATTTCATTTTAATGTGTTAATGCATAAAAATTAAAAACTCTATCTTTTATAAAAAAAAATGTACTCCACATTTTTTGCCTGTTAAGATTATGTTTATGTAACTAAGTTTAAAAAAATGTCTGGAAACTAAACTTTGGAGTCATGTCATTGGCACTAATTATTATCATTAACACTAAGTAATTAAATGATAAAAGCAAATATCAACAACTATTTATTAATACATTTTCACTATGTGTACATAATAATGTCATACATACTAAGTACATAATTATTTGTTTCCAATGTGTACAAATGTATATTTTTGTAAATATATGAATTTTAATTGTTTTGACTATTTCAATTCTTAAGCCCATAATAATATCTTTGGTATAAAATAGGACATTGTCTACACTACATGACACACAGATCTACTGAAATATCTAAAATACATAAATAAACATATACTTTGGTATTCAACATTACAATAGTTGGTAACTCTTATTAACAAAATTGAGATGATTTAAATAACAGTCATTGGCTATTAAAAATATACTAGTTAGGAATAAAAAATCTAATTAAATAATACTTGGTAAATATATGCTATAAAAGTTAATAGCATAAACAAAACAGGGATTTTTTATAACAATTAGGTACAATTTTTCTCTATATACCTAGTAGAATTCAAACTAAAAACTCGCATAATTAAGCACATTATTTTCTATTTAAGTAACAACATTTATGCACAAAAGTAACTGGATAAAAGATCAAGTCAATACTGATTAAGAAACGAGATTCAATTTTTAAAGTGTAAGGTTTTTTACTTATCCAATTTTAATATGAAAGCTGAATTGGGTGGAAAAGTAACCTGATCAAAATACAACACTTGACCAATCAGAGATGCATTGGTACCAGCAACTACCATACCACCATAAAACATGGTAGACAAATCAGTTGTTATGGGAAAGTTTCCAAGGTTACCAACAAAAACACAAGTATTTCTACGAGGGTACCAACGCTCAATGACCACTAAATTCTCATCAGTTTTCCGTATATCCATATTTTTAAGGTTAAAACCATCTTTGTAAATAGCCCTTAAATATATTGTTGGAGTGTTCAGTCTCACTTCCATAAAAGTTTTGATTACATCCAAGAAATGATACTTAGGTGTGGAAGAAGATTCTGAATTCCATGGCAAAACTACACTATTATCAGATTTCTCATTATTAGGAAACTTCATTGGCACTAGATTGTGAACATCTTTATGTTCATGAAAATCTACTTCAACTGTCTCATTAGACAGCCCTGTTAGGCCTATTTCATCTCCATAAAATATACTGATAGTTCCAGGTAAAACCAATTCAAGAGCAATCAGAGCCAAAGTATTGTTCAGATGTTTGGTGGAAATCCTCTCACTTCCAATATCTCCAATGTTCCAATGGACCCAGGGATAATGAGGCTTTGCCCAGAGGGTTCCAGTTATCACATTTTCAATTCTATTTTTTAATTTATTAATGCCATCATTCATATTTAAATGAACATCAATTAAATCAATTCTGGACATCATAACTTTGAGAGATTCATCTTTAGCTTTTGAATAAGCTTTTTCACTAGCAATAAGTATTTTCTCAGAACCTATAACAAACTTCCAGAACTGCAAGGATTTTCCAAAATTTGTGTCATCAACATATTTCTCAAGGTCTTTTAAATAAAAACCATCAACAGTTTTATTTAATGCCCAGAAAGCCAGCGCCTGAGATGTTTCATCTAAATTCCTATCAATTGAATGATTGTTTAATGAGCTAGTGGGGACCAGTGAATTGACTGGAAGGTCAAGAATCAAATACATATTTCGTTTATGGACTGCTTCAACTAGGTCTTCAAAATCTTTATGTGTGCCAACACTTCTTGCAAGCTGCACAGAGGAAGTTACATTATAGTATTGTACTGGGTAATTATCAGCAGTAAATATATAATTGAGGCGAATTGCTGAAACACCTAGGCTCTGAATATAATCCAGTTTTTTAACCAGACCTTTCAAGTCTCCAGTTCCATCATCATTTGAGTCTTGGAAACTGGCAGGAAATACTTCATAAAATACTTTGCCGTGGTACCAAGGTAGATCAGGATTGCATTCCTTAGGGATGGTTACGACCATTGCAATGATTGCACCAAGGCAGGCCACAAGTCCTGACAGAACAACCCATAACAAGACTTTCCTAATTACTCTCCAATTCCAGTTGACAAAATCAGGTAACTTTCTGTTGTTTACATTCACATTTCCATTCAATTTGCTATCTTCAGTCTGAAACAATAGAAATCAAAGTATTTTTAAATTATCTTGCCAAATAATAAAATATGCATTTAAGATAATCATTAAAGTTATAGCTTACAGGTCCCAAAATAAGATCTCCATTTTTGCTTAAAGTTTGGTAATCCAACATGCTTATATTGTTTATCAGTTGTGCACTGACAGGATCTTGGACAACAGAATTAGAGTCGGCGGAAGAACTGGAATCACCTGCAGAAGCATCTGAAAGTAAAATGTCTGCATTAATGTTGATTAAGCCAGAATTTGGTTGTAGTATTTTAAAGTAAATAATTTATACTTTGTTTTAAACAAAACATTTTAGTCTACTGGCTCGAAATCAAGCACACATCTCTTGCCACACATGTACATGAAGTGTTTTTGGATACTTACCAGAATTTTGCGAGTTCGCCATATTTGCATCGTCGTTGATGGTTAGGAATGGTCGCTCCTCCATTTCTTCAGATAGAGGATGTTTAAAATCCAGTGGAGTCGGACTTGGGGTAGTGGGCAGAAGCAGACACGTTGAAGATTTAACTCCTCGTAAGTAATCCAAAGTTTCAACATCTCCAGGCTCATTACTACTGTTTTCCGGAAGTTCATTCATTGTAATAGAAAATTTGTCTAAAGTATGATGCCACGACTGTATTCACTTTTAACCTTACTGCCTAAGTTTAACTGCAATGTTAAATAATTATAGGCACTGGATAAAATACAGGGTTAATCTATTTTGGGATCATTTTTCAACTTCCAACAAAAGTCACGAAAAGTGCGACCAACCAAGGAATTTGTGACAGTGACAGTGACAGCAGTTTTTTTTTTTTTTGGTTCTATCCCTTTGCAGGAAAAGGTACTATGCTATACAGCCAAGTCTTTGGTTTTTATTTTTCTGGGTTTTTTGGAATGGATCAATTCAAGTCTGCCTCGACGTGTATTGCCAACATCTAAAAAAAAGAACAAGAAAATGGATCAATTAAAAATCTAACTATAAAATCGATATGATCGATCGTATCAAATTATGATATCGTATCGCCGCCGACAATATTATATAGGTACGTCTCTAGTCAATAGTCATGTAAAAAAAAGAAAAGAAATTGTTGACGTTGTTGACGTTTAAAATTTTGATTATTACTTTTCTCTATGTTTTGATTGACCTTTGATTTTCATTTTGTAGCAGTAGTTTATTTATTTTTTGGTTTAAAAATCAAATATTAGGTACTAAAAATGATTACTTCAAGCAAAGTATTTCTAAACTCAAATGTTGCTTTAAGACATTTGATACTCTCGAAGTATTATTCAAAACACAGTGTTGTAGATGTCGATTACCAATACATGCAAAAAAGCAGAGTTCCTACAATGCACTTTCAAAAATCGTTACCGCGGTTGCCAATTCCAGAGCTACAGAAAACAGGGGAACGGTACTTAAACGCTTTAAAACCTTTGCTGACTTCTGAACAACTCGCCGAAGCAGAACGTCGCACAGCCGACTTTGTTACTAAAGATGCTAAGATTTTGCAAGAAAAGCTGCTGGCAAAGGACAAAGCTAACAAGCACACGAGTTATATATCAGAGTATTGGTTTGATTTGTATCTACGTGATCGTGCACCCCTACCCATTAATTACAATCCATTAATTGTGCACCAAAATGACACCAAAATCGATTACAATAATCAGTTGGTACGCGCGACTAATATGCTGACTAGTGCCCTAAGGTTTATGTTGTCGTTAAGAGAGAAGATATTAGAACCTGAAGTATTTCACTTGAATCCTAAAAAGAGTGACACTGATCTGTTCAGGACTGTTACAGGGATGTTGCCTGAAGCTGTGTCTTGGTACGTATTTTTTATTATATGAAGTAATTAAAATTTCATTGTACTGCTATTGAGTTTAATAAATTATGTTCTGAAACTCATTACTGTAAGGAACATGATTGAAATTGTGATGTAATTGTTTTGTATATTTAGCAGGCATTTAAATTCAAATAACTGACCAACTTGCATGTTAACACTACAGTACACGCGCCCCTTTTTTACACCAATACACGCGTGGCCTACTCTGGTAAGCCAATTTAAAATCGCTGTAAATCAGTTTGTAAGCAATTTATGAATAAAATTACTATGTAAATGATAAAAGTGCTTATTAAAGTTCTTTTATAATCAAAATTTCTTTATATAACCATTTGGGATAAAACATTATAAACAGATTAAAAAGTTGTAAATTTTTTGGACCAAAATTGCACTCTGAGATCCATATATTAGCAAAATCAAAATTACTGAAAAAATATGATTTGTTTTTAATCTGTCATAGTATTCAACACTTTCTACTGCCTGGTACATGGGGTAAACCCATTTTTTGCAAGTTTTCAATATTTGTTTGCTTAGTGATTTCGGGCTTTTGAGTAGACCCGCAGTTTTGACGGCCAATTTTAGAAAAGTGCGCAGACGCTAGCGACCCAAGCTTTACTGGCTTATTGACAAATTTAGTAAACGAGGCTTTCCTGGAATTCCAGCTCTCTGGCGCGAGTTTTTAAAAAGTTATTGCGTAAAATGTTACCCTGGTCTACTCTAGTAGGCCGCGCGTGTACTCTAGTGTTAATAAGTACATTATTATGTCAATGAACTTGCTTAAAAGTTATGAGATTGTCATTTGCAAAGTCCAATTCAATCCAAATTCATTAATCTATCTGAACTATCAATCAATTTTTATTTGTATTTTGAGTAATATACAATCATCTTTCATCATTATAGGTATGGGGCATATTTATTTAAGGCCTTTCCTCTAGATATGAGCCAGTTCGATGGCCTGTTTGGCGCGACACGCATACCTCAATTAGAAAAAGACAGAATTGTTAGGGATCCAAAAAGCAAACATATGGTTGTACAGAAAAATGGCCATTTCTACACATTTGATGTGTTAGATGCCAATGGTAAAATGTTAATATCACATTGAAAAAGCTTGGGAGCAGAAGTTCCATTTGCTAGATTTGAAACTCTTTTTCTGCAGCTATATTTAAACTTGTGACTATTATTCCAGGAAATCTTCTATCACCTGGAGAATTGTTAGGGAATCTGCATCAGATTCTAAATGACAACACTCCGCAAGCTGATCATCCACTTGGAATTTTGACCTGTCAAAACCGTGACCTCTGGGCCAAGCAAAGAACTCATATTGAAAATATTGGGAACAAAGATGCTTTCCACAAGATAGACACGGCTATATTTAATTTAGTATTGGACAATGAAATATTAACAGATGATAAACACAAACTCTTGAAGCATTATCTTCATGGTGATGGATTGAACAGGTATTTTGTTCCTTTTGATGTTAAATTAATTCTGATATGAAGTTTTTTCCTATTTGTGATCAAAGAAAACACATATTGTAGTATTTCAATAATATATACCAGAGTTTTTTTTCTTTTCTTCAACTTTGAACTGTAATAAATTGATACAATTCGTAAACTGTTTGTTATAATTGTAACTATGGCTATCTTTCCAGATGGTTTGACAAATCTTTTAGCCTCATTGTGTCCAAAGATGGTATATCAGGCATAAACTTTGAACACTCTTGGGGAGATGGAGTTGCAGTTTTAAGGTTTTTCCAAGACATTTACAAAGAAACAACAACTAAGCCATTTGTACATCCAGACACAAAACCATTGGAAACCAATAGAAGTGTCAGAAAATTAGGTAAATGATATGATATTTTACTTTCTACATAGCACCACAACTTGAGAAAATATCATAATGAAATTATCTCTCTGATATCAAATCTTTCATGTCTAGACACATTTTAAACAGGAATTGATTGATAAAGGTAGATAAATGATTACACAAAATAATTTATTAATTAGAAACAATGTATTTTTACAGAATTCAATCTTGATGAAAAGTCAAAGCAATTTATTGAGACTGCTAAGAAAGAGTACAAAGACTGGTATGAGTCATTGAGCATTGATTATATTTTGTATGAAGGGCTAAACAAAGAGGCATGTAAAAAGTTTAAAGTCAGCCCTGATTGTATTATGCAGCTTAGTTTTCAGGTAAGATCAGTAATTTATGGTACCATAATACCCTACTTGACTACTATAAAAGAGGTACTTCTAAAAAGAGCAGTTTGATTTTGTATGTCAAATGAGTAAGCATGCATGCTCTCTTTTCCGAAATTCCCAAATGTGATATTGGCGACCAGGATAGGATATGAACCTATGATTTGAGTGAAAGCAATACACTTTTACGTAGAATGAAGGTTTTAGGGTTTATCCCTTTAAAACACGTCATGGTGTTATTATAATATTACTAAAATTTTTAAACACAAATGTCAATGTAGTAAATATAAATAATGTTTTATGTTACAGGCTGCATACCATCTTCTGTATGGTAATTACGTGGGAACTTATGAATCATGTAGCACATCTGCTTTCAAGCATGGCAGGACAGAAACTATGCGGCCCTGTACTGAAAAAACTAAGGTAAACTATCAGTTAAGCTTCAACCAAACCAACGCGTCCAGATCGCCGATCATAGGCCAATGACCGGTCGCGCGGACTGTCATGGGTCGCGCGACCTGTCATTGGCCTATGATCGCGCCGGTGAATCATTTCGTTATTGTTCCTTTTAAATAGCTTTGTAAAATTGTCGAATTTCTGGGGAACTTCTTCTACGTCTACAAAAACTGGGCTTTAAAAATATTTGTGTATAGTTTTTCTACTAGGTATATCTTGCACAATTAATGGATGGTAAATAAAGTATTACTTAGTTTTTATATGTTGCAGCAATTTTGCGACAGTCTACATATGAACAAAATGTCAAACAATGAACTACGAGCCATCATGCAGGAGTGTTCAGTGTCCCACTCGGAATTAGTCAAGGAGGCAGCTATGGGACAAGGCTTTGATCGCCACATGTTCGCGTTGAAGAAAATCGCCGAAGACAACAACTTGCCAATGCCAGAAGTTTACAATTCTTACGAATACAACTTCTTGAATAAATCCATTTTGAGCACCAGTACATTGTCGTCGCCCAGTGTGATGGCTGGTGGGTTTGGGCCAGTAGCCAAGGAAGGTTTCGGAATTGGGTAGGTTACACCATCACAGGGTCAATGTATGAATGCATGTATATCTGTATGTGCTGAATATGTTAATGCAAATGAATAAATAAAATAATATTAAGCACACACAGATTAGTAGAAGGAAGCATTTTGTTTTTTGACTTACCAATTTTTTTTTCTTTAATATTAAAAGAGTGAATCTAATGTTCCCAGTTCCTACTTCTCTGCACGGCATTTTGCAAATCTACTAGCATGTAATATGTAGCACTACTTGTCTCATTCACTCTGTTTGAGATGCTGTAAAGTGCGAGATTAACAAATGGTTGAAATTATACTTATCCTTAATTCATTTGTCTGTTTTATTCCAGATATTCCGCATTCACTGATAAACTGGGTGCAGCGGTGACAAGCTACAAACCGCACAACGACAGTTCCAAATTTATCGAAGCCCTCCACAAATCATTCCTAGACATTACAAAAATTCTGTCTAATTAGTTATTTAAGAATATTTATTTGTGTTGTAACCGTACAACGAAGTTGTCCGTGTTTTAGATCATAATAATATTGGTCGATACGAATGTATAAATGTGACATTTTGTACTCAGTTTATAAATTCCTAAGGGTAAGGCATTAGTTGTAGCACCATTGATAAATTGCTGCCCTGTCAATGACGTAATCAAAAATAGAATATTCCTTTCCTGTTTTTGCTAACATTGTTGGCAGGGCTGCTATATATTTATTTAAATCATAATAATGGATAAATTGAAGAGGTGCATAATTTCCATAGGTGGTCATTGAAAAATAAGTATTAGCTCCGGAATTATGGCCACTAAACTCTCAATAAACTTCTCAAAGTTGTAATTGTAACTATTAATTTTTATTTGATTGTATACAAATTTTATTAAGCTAAGTAAAGTAAGATAAAGTGTTATTGCCTACTTTTTATGAGGTGTTATACTTAGATTTTCTACAGCAACAGGAGTCTGTGAGGGTTCTATATTGGCTCACATAAATTTCTAAATCCTATTCTTTGTCTTACTACCGATTTGTGTTCATAATAATCTCTCTTCATAATTTTATTTTTCATACTTTTTTTATTCATACATTTTTATTACTACCATCGGAGCTCATAACAGTTAGTAATCATAATTTTTTTATCAATACTGTTACTACCAAGAACCATTTAAAATACATAATTTTTATTTTCAGATCTTTTTTCTTCATAACATTCATTGATCATATTGTTTTAATTAATAATGTTGTTACTAAGAACATACTTCAACTCATAATGTTGTTGTTCAGAATAATTTACTTTATAACAGACATACTCGTATCTTTAAAAAAATCATATATAATTTAATAGAGTAGATAAGCATGCAGAGCATGCAGCATGAAAGCAAGCATGCAGCATGCATTGGTATCTCCTCGTCTCCGGCGCTGCGGGATGTGCAGCCCTTCCGCCCTTGCGTAACGAGGCTCAGGCACCCACGCTTGCTTCCGCAGCTTCGGCTTTTTGGATCGCCATCGGCGCCTTCGGCGCCTCGGCGACCAGCCTCAGCCGCTCCAGCTCACCCGGGCGCCTGAGCCTCGTTACAGCGGGCGAGGGCTGCCCTCCCTCCGCGCCTCCGGCTTTTAAATTACACTCTAGGGGTAGGGCAGACAAGACTACGTGGAGTCGGTTTTGCAGCGATTCGTTTCTGTCACGTTAGTTTTGTGGCACAAAATATTGCCTGTTTTGGACCATTTCAAATTAATTTAATGTTAAAATACGATTTAATACGAATATAGACATCATGATTTTCAATAATATGGATAAATACACTTATGAGTAATAAATTTATGAAAACAAATTATTAGGATACATCACATTTATGAATATTATAGTTATTTATTCGAATGATTATGAGTTTCGATCATTAGTATAGAAAAATATATGAAAACAAATATTAGTAAAAACTAAGTGTATGATTAGTGACATTATGAATATCAATGATTATGTTTTTAAATATGTAGGTTTTAATTTTTTTATGAAGAATGATCATTATGGTATCAAATTGTATGAGAAATATTTTCGGACCTCCAATGATAGGAATTGAAAAGTTATGTAAGAAAATGCGCTACCGTCTGTGAGTCCTTTTTCGCCAGCTCGGTTAACTATTTAATTGATTCCAAAGCAAGTAAAGTCTAATTTTACAGTTAATTGAAAAATAAGGGTTTTAAGGCCTAAATGTATTGTGCCTTGATGATAATACCTATAAGATGAATTGTTATTGGTGGTTGAGAAGAATGGAGTTTATTAAAGACTACCAGTATTCCTGAATTGTGCCTTCAATTAAATGGTATGACGGATGTTTGTGTAATGAACTTATTTTCATACTAAAGCATTTTCTATTGTATTTTTTTTACACATTTGTATGCAGAGAAGGTGAATATTTACAAAATGAATTGAAGTTATAATAAAATAATATACGTTTTTGTTAATTTATATTTCATTTTATTTTATACCTAATAACATACTTTTACATTTACCATTAAAATTTTTAGTAGAATGCGACGTTATTGACGGGCTGTAGCGGGTGTATTAGGTATTTCATCTCAGATCATAGATATTTTGTGATAGAAGATGTGCAGAATATTAAAAACTCGTTAGGTAATGACTGGCTTGGTACCTACCTACCTAAAAATTCCTCTTCAATATGAATACTTAAACGGTAATGCCTTTACCATTTCCGTGTCACATTATCTTACTAATGGGTAAACATTTTTTTGCGATATGAAAATGACAAAGGCGTGTCGAATTTTTATTATTTGCCTAACAAATTAAGCCTCGCCTTTAATCTATAGCTAGCTACAGAACTACTCTATGGCGAATTGGCGGGTACAACGATAAAATAACCTAATAATAGGTACATTGTATACATGATTGTCTGCACGCCAGGAATAACAATCAAAAATAAATAGCACAGTAGGCTACTGAATAAATAATACATTTTAATGTTTATCTATTCTGTAGCCTACTGTGCCATTTATACTTCCCATGACTATAATAGAGATATAGGTGTGGGGTGCTTTAACAATGGTTCAGTGTGTGACCACCGACGACGACTATGGTTATCGATTTCCATGTCCATCTTGTACCTACCTACTACAGGTCAATTCATAACCCGCACCGCAAATTACAACTGCATACAAGACCCAACTACTGGCTCAGTGTTTCACGAAACTAAGCAGGATTTTGTACTAAAGAACTTTTTTATATAAAGTAAAATGAATACTAATAAAATTTTGCTCCAGCAATCAGCATTATAAAGGTAGATCATTGCCTTCACCATTGATTTAATTTGAGGAAGGTTTATACATACGACTCTAATGGCACACCTTTTAAAATTTTATATTTGCATAGAGTGTAGTATTTATGTTCTACAAGTTAAGGTTTAAATTGTATTGGGCTAGGTATTACATAGTTTTGTACGGCTGTACGCAGAATCAACAGCGTTCCTATCTACGGACACACATAACGTACAAACGCTTTTATTCTATTCACTCTTAACAAAAAAAGTTTCAAGTGATTTATTTAAACAATAATTTCCGTATGTAACAAGATCCTTAACTTCTGTTAATTATTTTTTTCTCTGAAAACTAAAATATTGATTCTGCACTTAGCAAAGAAGTGAATTCTTGAAATGGAATGGTTGTTAGGACATTCTTCCACTGGGTCTGTTTTAAATGTCAAAGTTCATTCCTCCAGCATCGGAAAAGGTGGTGGTTTTGTGTTGTGATGAGAATGAAATACAGTGAGATTCATTTTATAAAGCTAAATATGGAGTTGTGAGCTTTTAAGGTGGAGTTAAATTTCAAGGTAATTTATTGCTTCATTTCTAATTGGTAAACGATTCGAATCTAATAAGGTTTCACTCGGTAATGACTACTTGCTGTGCTGAGTGAGCTTCTGTTAGTTTTATTTTCCGACGATTCGATGGATCTCTAAACTACAATTATTGTTCAAAGGTTTTGAACATTTTACATTGATAAATGTAGATGTTTTGATATGTTTAGTAGGTATAATTTGTTTAGCCGTCGCTAGCTATTACGAAAATAACTAGGCACCTGCCTGGTACAACGTAGTACTTTCATCAGTGGCAGCATCTTTCATTCTAGCATCTTTCATTAATACCATTATTTTCTTTGTCAATGACAAAAGTGCCTAAACAGATTTTTGCTACCTAACATTATACAAAAAAAAACAGGCCCTGTGATTGTTTTAGCTTGAAATCACAAATTAGAAAATAGAAACAGGCCTCATTTCTTTCTCTTGTTTAAATCAATTAATGTATTATTAAAATCAATGATTGTAATGCATTTTTTGTTGTTGTTTTTGTCTATCTTTTATCACCAGATAAATAAAAAATTACAAACAAAACAACATAAAAATAACAGTCAAAACATTGCCTGCAATATAAATTCTAAGCAAACAAGTAATAATTCAATAAAATCTAAAAAGAAAAATATCAAAATTCTGAGTTTTTGTCTCTGATAAACAGTGTTGAAAATAAAATTAATGCCAAATTGGTAGACCACTTTTAAACATTGTGAGAGGATGAAAAAAAAATCCAGATTCAGCTGTCTTAGTAAAATAGAGCAGTGTGGTCATTTAATTGTAGTAATCTGCTTTCTATTTGAGACTTATTTCCAGTGCCCCATTCTCTTGTATCATACTTCTGATTCTGGTTTAGAGGGTTGGAATAGACCTCGTTTTGATGATATAATAAAATCTCAATTTTTTCTAAAATAACTATGGTAATATTTTTATTTGTTTCAGGAATGCTCCATAATCAAACAAGATGCTAATTAAGGAGTACCGAATACCTTTGCCCTTGACGGTAGAGGAATACCGGATTGCTCAGCTGTATATGATTGCAAAGAAGAGTAGGGATGAAAGTTCAGGAGAAGGAAGTGGTGTAGAGATTTTGATCAATGAGCCATATGAAGATGGGCCTGGAGGAAAAGGTCAGTATACACAAAAAATATATCATGTTGGTAGTCACTTGCCAGGATGGTTCAAAAGTTTACTTCCCAAATCAGCCTTAACCGTTTCCGAAGAAGCTTGGAATGCCTATCCTTATACAAAAACGAGATACACATGTCCATTTGTTGAGAAATTTTCTCTGGAAATTGAAACATATTATTATGGTGACAATGGCCACCAAGAAAATGTCTTCAACCTAAGTGGAAGTGATTTAAAAAGTAGGATTGTTGATGTTATTGATGTTGTTAAAGATCAACTTTATGGCAATGATTATGTAAGAGAAGAAGATCCTAAATGTTTTGTGTCTCAAAAATGCAATAGAGGTCCTTTAACTGATACTTGGTTGGAGGACTATTGGGCAGAAGTCCAGGGAAAACCACAACCACTGCCAAATGGAAAATCTCTCATGTGTGCCTATAAACTTTGTCGAGTGGAATTCCGTTATTGGGGGATGCAAACCAAATTGGAGAAATTTATTCATGATGTTGCCTTAAGAAAAACCATGCTAAGGGCGCACAGACAAGCGTGGGCCTGGCAAGACGAATGGCATGGATTAACAATGGAAGATATACGTGAAATCGAACGACAAACGCAACTTGCCTTGAAAAAGAAAATGGGTGGTGATTCAGGTGATGAACAAGACATTTCTGAGGAAAATTCAAAGTCTCTTGCAGCTACCATGAGTAGTTTAGAGAAAAATGAAGACATGCCAACTCCATTGGCTCCTAAAAGAAGTAACGATAAAAGGATCTCAAAACATGTAACCCCTGAAGGTACTCCTCCATCAGAACATAAGAGTTCTAAGAGTAACCTAAGGTCATCTTCTTCTGGTTCTATAAAAAGTTTGCAGCAGCAGGTAGCCAATTGGCGCATGGAGACAATCGTAAGAGAATCAGAAACTGAAACTGGATCTGAAGATGAGTTTTATGATTGTGAATCTTCATTCAACAAGTGGTCTTCAATGTGTTCTTTAGATGCAGCAGATATTGATATTTCTCCAACCCAAGGAGATCAAGCGCAAGACGATAGTATATTCAACCCTACATTCTTGAAAAGAGTTACATCAGAAAGAGGTTCCCGTAGAATGGTGACACTGCAGAGTCACCAAAGTATCGACGGCTGTCCTGAAACACCTGTTCATAGTTCATGCCCAACTACTGTGCTAATATTAGTTTTCCATGCTGGTAGTGTTTTAGATGCTAATGTTGATATGACAGCTAAAAAATCAGACGTAACTACATTCAAGGGTGCTTTCGAATCAGTAATGCGTCAACATTATCCAACTTTAGTAGGACACGTCACTATAAAATTAGTATCGTGTCCATCTGTATGCACGGAAGCTCTAGGCGTTCTTTCAACACTTAGCCCTTATAGTTTTGACTGTTCGCCATCCACTGTTGAATCGCCTTCTCTAACAAATGATCTTATACCTATTGGTGCTATACCTTTAATTGCTACTAGTTCTCCTGACTATGTGGAATCAGTAACAAAAACCATTAACTCAGCCAATGCTGTTTACAGTGAATTCATGAAATCTGATGATGGCAGAGGATTTAATGGTCAAGTTTGTGTTGTAGGTGACAGCATGGGTTCTGTTTTAGCATACGATGCTCTTTGCCGAACTTTACAATACCAATCTCGTCACGATAGTGAAAACAGCATTTTAGATACTGAGATTACAATACCAAATGACACTACTGAACATTATCTGAATAAATCACACTTGCAAGCTCCTACGCCAAGGCGACGTTCATCTTCAACGAGTGAGAATCAAATTAAATTTGAATTTGAAGTCAGTGATTTTTTCACATTTGGTAGTCCACTATCTTTAATTTTAGCATCACGAAAGATTTCGGATGATAAGTCGCGTGATATTGTGAAGCCACCTGTCCAACAGGTCTTCAATCTGTTCCATCCTACTGATCCGGTTGCTGCTAGAATGGAACCTTTACTTTCTGCAAGATTTACAAACTTACCACCAATTAATGTTGCTAGATATGCAAAATATCCCTTGGGTAATGGTCAACCTTACCATCTCATGGAATTAATACAAAGTCATCCACAATTATTTGGTGATCATTTACAAATGCCTCCTACTCCAGTATTGAGAAGATTATCGGAAGCATCAGTTCAGAGTACAGTGAGTGGTTTAGTTGACAACATTCCCTTAATTACAATGAATGCTTTACAGCAAAAATGGTGGGGTTCTAAACGTTTGGACTATGCCTTATACTGTCCCGAAGGTTTAACAAACTTTCCCACTAATGCTCTGCCTCATTTATTCCACGCCAGTTACTGGGAGAGCTCCGATGTGATAGCCTTTATTTTACGTCAAATTGGGCATTTTGATTTGGCTCTCTACAGTCATTCAGATGATAAAGAATGCACTTTATTCAAACCTGATCAGGAACGAGAGAAATGGATGAGGAAAAGAACCTCAGTGAAATTAAAAAATGTAGCAGCCAATCACAGGGCAAACGATGTTATCCTGAAAGAGGGTAATCCCCAAACATTTACAGCCAGATTCATGTATGGACCTCTGGATATGATTAATTTGACAGGAGAGAAAGTTGATATTTATATGATGAAAGATCCGCCTGCTGGAGAATGGGCTATGTTGGCTACTGTGGTTACTGATAAAACTGGGAGGATTTCATACACTATCCCAGAAAAGCAAAGTGTTGGGTGTGGGATATATCCAATGAGAGTGGTAGTTAGAGGTGACCATACTAGTTGTAATTTCCATCTATCGGTTGTTCCCCCGCAAACCGAATGTGTGGTTTTCAGTATCGATGGCTCTTTCACGGCTAGCGTTTCAGTGACTGGTCGTGATCCAAAAGTAAGAGCCGGGGCAGTCGACGTTGTTCGATTTTGGCAGGACTTGGGATATCTCATTCTTTACATAACTGGGAGACCTGATATGCAACAAAGGAAGGTCGTGTCTTGGTTGGCTGAACATAACTTCCCGCATGGGTTAGTTTTCTTCTCAGATGGCTTCTCTACAGACCCCTTAGGGCATAAAGCAGCTCATTTGAACAGTCTAATTACGGAGCAAGGTGTAATACTGCATGCGGCTTATGGATCCGGGAAAGACATAACGGTGTACCATAACTGCGGGCTATCTCCGAAGCAGATTTATGCTATAGGTCGCATAAGTAAGAAATACAGTAACATGGCGACTACTTTGGCCGACGGATATGCCTCTCACTTGGCAGATTTGAAGCAGCCAGGAGCCGTCAGGCCCGCCCGAGGCAACGCTCGGCTTCTCGTGCCCCGGCGGCTGCTGGCGCCGGTAAACAACACATCATCCTCTCGCAATCGTCGTTAATGTGATAATTTCAATCATGCTTTAAGTATTTCAAGCGCTTTTTTGGATAATATGATATTATAGTGACCACGGTGCGTAATTATTATTATACAGTATTGTTAATTCATTTATTTACTCGTAAAAATTGATGTCTGTAAAATTTTACCCTTATGATAATAATAATAATGTTACTAAATTAAGATAGTGCGGTGATTCCATTCGTGTTCGTTCGTGCGTTTTCTTCTTGTCGATTATAAATTGTATAAAAATTATTTTATTACGATCATAAAAAATATATTATCCAATATAATATAAATAAATATACATATATAAAGTTAAAAACCGGTTGTTGTGTTGGTGTGCTATGTGCTGCACATCAATTATAGTCACTATGTACCTAACTAATTGTAATGTAACGACATAATTTATGTATAAAATTTGGGACTTTTTAGATATAGAGACTTCTTTATATCTATCTATCTATCTTATATGATATGACTAACAAATTCATTTTGAATATTCGTATTTGGAGGAAAAGAAACTCTGCCCTTTGCAAGTATTTATATTACATCTCTTATTCTAGTCTTGAATATAATGTTTGTATGAATAAGAATAATTTAGTTATAGCCTGACCAGGAACATAAAAACCCTGGCATAGAGGCGCGTCAATTGCATTTGATAGTGCAACACTGAGTACAGTCGTACCTGTGTTAAATTAATAGGCTAACTTTATGTATCAGGTTTCAGGATTACGGGCTAATTTGATATTTTCATAAATTAACGAAAAAATATTATTATAGGTAACCTGATTTAAATAAATTAAATGAAACCATCAATCGAGCTAGAAGAATTTATTTTATTATTCATCAATAATCAAATTCAGAACTTGAATATTCAACTGCAATGTCTGCTCATGAACGCTTCAAACTCGGTACTTCTTTCCCAATTCCATAAAATTCAACACTTAGAAAGTGACAAAAAATTTTAAAATAGGTAGTTGAAACAAACCACAGCTAATTTTCATAGTGGACTGTACTATACGATAAACATGTCAGTCAATTTGACAACCTTTGTCGGAAACATTATTCAATGAAAATATTGTCCGAACCCTTAGTATTTCTCTTCGACAAATACTTTAACACATTGTGAACCACTTTTCTTTCACGACTATAAAAATATTTTAGCAATTTAATTCAGAAAACCAATTGCGCACATTTAAAATAAAGTTTGTTTACACTTTGACAGCAATAGACTGACATGCAAGGTGACATGTCAATGAAGTTTTCAGTTACTGTTGCCATTAAAAGAAATTAGTACCATTAGTTTTCCGCAACATGGCGAGGGTTTTTATGTTCCTGGTCAGGCTATACGTAGATAAGTACCTACGCTTACTTTGGGCAATTTTATTAATATAATTATGTAAAATGTTTCCTTTTGTATCGTATCTAATAGTAATATAATGATATACGTCATACATACTGATACAACACAGTCTAAAATTATTTTTATATACAAAGTGTAATTGAAATAATCATGAGTACAACACACAATAACATAACCAAAAACCATAAGATGTAATCACAAATAACACACTTATGTGGACGTAAAACGACAGTGGATTGAAATAAAACTTGTTTTTAAATTTTATAATCATTTATTTGATTTTTTTTTTAAGAAAAAAAAACCTAAATTATTTAAATAAAGTCGATCGATTCTAAACACGATACAAAGTTTTTTCTTGTTAATTCAATTACACGTTGTGTTTTTACTTCGTATGTGTAATGTATAAGCTCAGAGAGTCAAACTTTGCAATAATTTCAATAATTCTGTACTTTACTGTAACTGTTAGGTTATTATAACTCGACATACCTACCTACAAACACAATAGATTTATTACACTTAAAACTTAGGATATATAATCTAAGTAGAAGACGTCTTATTTTCATAGTTAAATTTTAACCATCTATATGTAGGTATGTTTCAGAGGCGGTATTAAATTACAAAATATTTAAAATAATTATTATTTATATTAATATGTATACAGGTTCATACTTTCTATTAAAGTCACAATTATTAACTTGCCAACTACACTCATACAATCAAATAACATTATAAAATACAAAAGTTATATTTGTCAAGTAATATCGAAATACATAATTTACATATTATTTGTGAAACATACACAAATTATAAAAACTATAAGCTACTGCGATAACTAAATTGATTATTAGATTATGTAAAAAAATATATATTATTGTATGCAAATCTTTGTTGATTATAATGACACAGTAAAACTGTTGAATATTATACCTACAAACGTATTAATTATTTTTTTCTAGTTTAAGAATTAAATAGTATTTGGTAAACTGTAAGAAAATATATTTTACGAATATCATAATATTCATACATTCCTGATTCAGAGATATTTCTTTTACTTTTCCTTTTAAAGTTAATTAATTAGTTCTGACTTTTTTTATTACAATTTGTACTTAGTGCCAACATAGAATTATGATGAATTATTTATTGTAATATTATTAATTAAATCTGATTACGTTATATCGAATGTTCTAAATATACAGTACTTAATTATCTAAGTCAGCATTATGCTGACGCAAATATACATTTCGCAAATAAAAAGTTGTTGGTATTTCTGATATAATAATGTACCAGGAAAAATAAATGACATTCTATATTAATGATATATGCAATTATAATACATTTATTGTTTAACTATTTTAGTATAGCTACATAAAAATATGATTACAGGTTTGGTTATAAATTGCGTGCAAATCTTAAGTAGGTATCTGGTTCTTATCTTGTAACTAATAGCACCTGTTAATATTATGATGGTTGTGCTGGCTACAAAGTTAATTTCTGGAGCTCCAGAAATTTACTTTTCAGTCCGGTATATTGGATTGGATATAGCTGCAACCTGTAAACATTTAGCTATTGTTTGGCTTCGCGCGAGGTCGGCTACTCTTCATCTAAATATAGCTCGACAGCTGCCGTTAGGCAGTTTTAAATTTCTGTAGTCATACAGGTACACTAAAAATTCATGAATGTCTAAATAAATAGGTAATTTATAGCCGCCTATATACATGTATGTTTGACACGTGTGATGTCTTTGTCGTATACAATTTTCTATTTTCTTTATAATTTCCTAGCTAAACTATTATGGTTCCTCATATAACTATCTTCTCATCTGTTCTCCAATGGGAATATTTGGGACTTAATAAGGAACGAAGCTCCTGGAAAGTTATTTCCCAGCAAATATCTGATTTCTTAAAAACCTCTCAATCCTCATATTTTTTCATCCCTTTCGGGGAAGAAATTTCTAAATTCATAAAATATTTATATGATGAAAGATCCGCCTGCTGGTGATTGGGCTTTTCCACAGAGTTACCTAACTGTTGTGTAACCCGTGCGTTAACTATCAGTCCGTTTTTAGGTACTTAACTACTTAATGATGTCAACTGTGTTGGAGAAATGTTTTCAATGTTTCAATTTGTCATTTAAGTGTTAGTTTTCGATTTATTTACTCATAGTTAATGGTAGATGGTGAAAAATATTACAATTAAAAAATAGAAGATTTTTGCTGTAGAGTAAAAATGTGTACAGTGGTGTAGGGTACTTCCTCGTCCTCGTTCGGTGTTATGGCATTTTAGAATAGCTAGTATTTCATTAGTATGTCACGGCATAAATCATTATTAAGTAGGTCTATATGTAAAAGGTTCTATTTACATCTAATTTTTGGCCCGTATAGTAAACGACTCATTGGATTCAAACTTGTACAAAGGTTCAAGCCTGTGGATTGGATGTCAGTCAGTCAGATAGTTCAGAGATTCATCATTGAACATTATCTTTGAACAGCAATAGGGCTTTTTACGTATAAACCGCTTAATTTAAATTTATATCATCCACATCTACATGTATCATCTAAAATTAATTAGCAATAATAATCCGCATACATTTACGCCTTGCTCTGTTCGAATGAGCCCTAGTCTCTTAGGAATCTTAGATCCGTAAAATGGCAATAAACGCATACGCATGTAGGATGGGATGAATAATATTGTATGACCATG
The DNA here is from genome assembly GCF_004193835.3 of Ostrinia furnacalis. Classification (NCBI taxonomy): domain Eukaryota; kingdom Metazoa; phylum Arthropoda; class Insecta; order Lepidoptera; family Crambidae; genus Ostrinia; species Ostrinia furnacalis. The sequence continues at coordinate 401,137 of NW_021137833.1, read as the reverse complement.
ACCCGATTTGGATCGCAAACCAATAAACTGCCGGCATATTGCGCTTACAAAGTCGCGGATGCTAACAAGCTGTGTGTTAGATATTTTTCAAATACGATGACATTTACCTGTGAAATTATAAGTTTTATACAATCTACAAGATTATAGTTCCCATTATTTATAATATATTTCTATAATAATCAAAATATTATAATAATTAAGTACGTATTTCTTCTTGTGTATTTTGCGTCATTTATAGAATTGATAATTTAATTATCTTTATTTAATATTTGAGTAAGACCTCACTCACAGACATGATAATGTAGCAAAATAATTATCCGTATTAGTGTGATAGCGGTTAGAAATATTTATCTTAAAATTTTATTTATTCTTTATTAGGTATAGCTCTTTGTCAGTTTTCCTGTCGTCTAAATATTTTTTATAGAAATAAGTACAAAACCAGAATCGTAGTTACCATATTATAAGTACCATGCTGTGTAGGTATTATGTATGTGAACGCGACTAACTATATCAAGCATTTATAACATTACTATCATCTTTTAAACTTACTGGTCACAAACTTATTTTTATCTGAAATGTTTCAATTTTAATTCTTTATAATATATCGTGTATATTTTCCTATTATTATAATAATATATTGGATATTTTTTCTATTATTGTTGTCAAATTGTAGAATTTAAATAAATCATAAATGCGTACTATATTTTTATTCATGTCGATAGTAGATAAAATTAATGTAATATTAGAACTTTTCTTCTGTGAAAGTCCTGAATAAGTTTTGGGGCGCCTTCAAATCAGAGGTCTGAGGAAGCGCTGTAGTGGCGCTACTAGTTTCATGAAATTTCTAGAAGCGCAACAGCCGCACGTCTTTGTCATGGTAATGGCGCTGCAAGCTAGCAATCGCGCCATAGTGGCGCCACTGTAGCGCTGCCTTTTTTCGCCTGGAATTTGAAGGCGCTAACTGTTCCCAGACGTCTACGGGCCTACTCAGTTGTCCGATTTATACATTTTAGGTTGAATTTGTCACTAGCACTAACATAGAATCTCGAGATGAAAGAGAAGACGGCCGAAAATGTGGACAGTCTTAGGCGAGCAATTGGTGGTTATTTCAGGGGCAATTAATTGTCTTATTCAGAGCGATTATGCCAATTGTGATGTCAAGGCAATACGTAGACGTAGTTAATTCAGAGAGCAAGTACATTATTTTGCTGATAATAAATAAAATTACTCAAAATTGCCCATATAAGAACTTTGCGGTTGCGGAGTAAGCCAGTAGATTATTAATTTCTAAGTTGAACAATTAATTTCAAACAATGTATTCGGTGTTACAATTGTATGCTTACACACTCATTACTACTTGTCAAAACTTGGCAGCGACTTAATAATATTATTGGTTTAATAGATTTGAGCTCCAATGAGCAGGCAGCAAATATTGTAGCACCGTTTGTAAGTAAGAGTTCCACCAGGACGTGTAGTAAAATGTTTTAAGTCAATTACAATTCAAAACAACCGATCTACCTACTAACTTGTACTTCCAGTATTATTTTGAATTATAGATGAAAGTCTATTTCTTTTAAAGACATCGTTATAACTGTTAGAACTCGAATCATTATCATCCATAGGAATAGTAATGAATAATTTTATGTCGTAGCTAAAATAAATTAAGGTAAACATCCTGTACGTAGATATCAAATCTGTTTCTTATTTTAACTTTCAAGTGCTGTGCTAGCTTCTAATTCTGTTTTTATTGTATGTACCTATGTGTGTGGGTAAATAAATTATTGTTGTTGGCAGATTGATTTTTATTGTAAAAGTTTTAGGGTTCTAAAAGAGGAGTCAGGTAAAATTAAATACAGGAATATAATACGAAAGATTTATTTACAATGATTTCGAAGGTACATAAAAGCTTACATTTAAATATAATTAATAAGTGAAAGTAACATTGTGTTTAGTGAACTGCACTGGAGATTGCGATAACCCGCTTGTTTCAAAAGTCCATTTCATGTAAAGAGCATGTCCATAAAATATTTTAGTAGAAAGGTTCCGACTAATTGAACACCGCACAACATCGAATTAGCCTACAGTACTTTTGATAATTTCATTAAAGGTCCAAATGCACTTACATTCATCGTTGTAACATGGTGCGGCAAAGACCAAGGCGCATTTAACCGACGCGGGTAGACAAATATTCGCCCAGTTAAGTCATGACATCAACACGAATTAGAAAAAGAAAATTAGCAACTAAGTAATCGATTGAAATAATAAAATGCAATTTTTAGTAAGGTATAAAATCGGCTGCCAGGATTGATTTGCCGTTGACGTTGCAAGAGTTGCTGTTAAAAGTAAGCTTAACACCTAGTGCGTTTGGACCTTATTATCATTTTACGAAAAACTGCTCCGCGCTCATATGCAAAAATAACAAAAATATGATTAGTAGTTCAACATTGTGATTTATATCGTATTTAATATTTAATTGACATTACATCATCACACCTTTACCTTGTGGTAAATGTTGGTAGTAACACAAAAATATAATTTTCAGTAAAAAGACAAGCGCGAAGCATGTAGGTACAAAATAATATTCAAAATAAACATTAAAGCTGTACTTATGTACTTACAAATGTTATTATGTTAATAGCATTGCATTCACTGAGATGACTGAAAGTATATCTATATGTATAAGGTAACATAAAAAAATAGTTTCGATCTCAAGATAAATATCTAAATCTGTATTCACTGCCGTTTTATTTTACAACAATATGCTGAGATTAGAGTCTCGGAAGCAAGTAATAAATATAGTTAAAAGAATCAAGTCTAAATATAAAATTTGAGTTTAATAACAGCCAAAACTTTCGCCCAAAACTCACGTAGGAGTCAGAATTGCAAATTAATAATAGCGCACCTCAATTTACAAAATAATCTCCGTATGTTAAGATAATTATGAATAGATACTTCAAGACTGTATAAATAAAGGATATCAGGATAAAAAATAAGTATCAATGTATCTAAATAACAAATTCTTGTATCAAAACCGCGTATAACGATGATCACATCAAACATGAGATCTAATTGTACTTCAATATTTTATCCACTTACTAATAAAAATTCACTGTACACAAGTCCATAATTTTATCGTAATATTCGATATAAGTTTACGCTACGTATTTGTATAAATGTAATACATAATAGTGTTTAGTTCATAAGAATGTTTCAGCGTTATCTACTCGTGTTTTAGTAATACACGTTTTCCATTTACATACAATATTCCATCGTTTCTTCTTAATAATTTAACTAAATTTTGTATCGGAAAAAGAACTAAAGCGTGCTTGAAGCAGATCTAGAAGAAATTTAAATAAATTGTAGTCAAAGAACATGAAGTGAAGCCAATAATATAACTTTCATAGAATTTTAATCTAGGTACTTATCGCAAAAAGTACATGAGTTGCACAGCTTGACTTGACAGTGAAAAATGTATTTGTGCTGGTTTCTTACCCTTTAAAAATTTCACTATAATTTGCTCGCCACACATCCTCTGGTACTTTTTCTAAACGCCTTCCACATAATGAAGAAACATCAATAAGAACACTATTTATATCTATACAATAGTTTAGCTGGCAACACCAATAATGCATTGTACAATCTCCGCCACGGATCCTACGCACAGAGGGAAAAGGTGTTTGCGCAACCTTGTAGCAACGCGCAACGTTTTAGAGGTCGATTTAACCCTAAAGTATGTTTACTTCGCTCAATTTTAAGGTGTAGTATTAAGTAGCATTTAAAGGCCCAAACACGTGCCGTAGGTAGAGTACGTATTAAATAAGTTCTCAAATTATTTAAGTAGTGAACTACTTATTTTAAGTTATTTTACTCTTCCACCGAGTGCTCAAGATCCGTGGCAGGCATTGTAATGTAAATAAGTACGACTAAGTGGCGTGCATCAATATTAATCAAGTACTTCACCACAATATCCCTTACATTATAGTAAATTCTTTTAACTTTTTTACATCGTCTAACACTAATAAATATTGACTATCTAGCTTTCTCATAGATAAGTACATGAATTTACTCCAAAGTTGGCACATACTTTACATTTTGTTCTTATCTCGTTTGATTGAATATTATGTCCCCTAAATAACGGAACATACCAACATACATTCATATAATTATTTGTGTGATTACCTCTTTTCTAAACTTAGTACTATATGTTTCAACATTCAGAAGACATCGTCCACATACGTTTTTAAAACATCGAAGTAAAATATTCACTGTTTGTATATTACTAACATTAATAGGTACAACAATTTACAGTATGTACTTAGAAGGCAATTTAACCTGGAATACTTGTATGGACAATCATTACAAAATAGTCTAGCTACTGTTTCGACGGGCTAATCCCACCTCTCGTAAAATGCAAATCTTGTATTTGATTTACAGATCGGCCGTTGAATGCTAACCCCCTAGACAAGTGGCAAAACGTGACAGTTGTAATGTCGAAATACGGTCGAAAGGCCGTTTTTTTTTGTATGGAGTTACATCGCTCCGTGAACGGATATAATTTTCGATTCGATCAAATAGTGCCACTTGTCTAGACCTACTGATTTATGTACGCGAGGCGGGTATAAAATCTATTACACCATTTGCTTCTCAGAATAGGTAAAAATAAACATTCATTATTATTTTATAGCTGTATAACTAGATGTCCAAATTATAGACATTGATTAAGAAGTTAGAACTCCTATGAATCTGGTCGTATCGCGACATATTATAGTGCCAGTTTGTGTATGGCCGATGGATAGTTAAAACAGTAGCTTATTCAATCAGTAGCGACGTAACACAAATGGATATGTATTTCACTCATACCTTTACATTGGCTAGTAGGTATTATAATTTGTGCTATTAAAAACAACGATAAAACGGACCAGTCGGTCCCCAAAGTTTACAATCGTTTGGTACACCTATAAAATAATTATTTCTGAAACCCCAACTAACGACGAGGCGAAGTGGTTATCCAAATAAAAATTTACAAGGAACCTTATTTTGTTTTTGTGATCACTGATTAAAATTGAAGTTTAGTTATAAAAGAAAACGGGTATAATAATATTAGTACCATGGTTTACCCCCTTCGCCTTAATTGAGTGACCATATTAAGGCGATTAGTTTCCTCAATCCGCGTGAAATGGTCATTTCGTAAAGCCTACTCCTCTTATACTGCTGGACAGAAATAGTTGAAAAAAATATATGTTATACAACAGTTCAAGGACTACATTTGACACGTTTGAATTTTTCCTTCGTCTCTTTGTTGTGGATTAAAAAAATAAATACGGGACATCGATTTTTTACTTCAATTCCCTACTCCTCCCAAACGGCTATGTTAATTTTAAAGATTTTTGCACGAATAGATTAAGAATTCTTTAATCTTTAAATGACACGTTGCGTTTTTCAATCGAACATTACTTTCATTCATAAATTTTACTTTTGATAAATTCCGAACGTTTTGCTGTTGAGGGGGCCTTCGCGGGGTGCGGGCGGCAGTCGGCCGCTGGCCTTCAGACGGGGAGGTTGTGTTACTCGCTGCAAACTGACATTAGCGATCAAAATGAATTTTTTCTTTGGCTGAGTTGCACCACCTGACGTGACCTAACTTTGACCGTAGCTTTGGCGATAACCGGTGTTTTTTTGTATGGAGTTTGACAGATATTTGACTTTTGTCAAATTTAAAATAAGATGGTGCAACCCAGCCTTTGTTTGACAATATATTTTATGTCAGAGTTGTTCATAGAGTACGTTCAGTCAGACGATACGATTGAATTAAGGCATGCTTGGACGCTATTATCTACCTAAATAGAATCTATTAGTGTAAAAAAATCGACTCCAAAACAAACTGCACTAGATAAGTAAAAGTAGAAAATATATTCCGTTATTTATTTACTAGGTCAAATTTATACCATGATTGATATTTTCGGAGTCGGTGGTAGCACTGGCAGCCTACGGTTTGGTAATTTGTTTTGGAGTTGGTTTTAATTTTTAGTGAAAATTAATTTATTTCATGCTTTTGTTGTTGTTGACCCTGTTGTTGCTACTGAAAGTCGACATTGAGACCATATTTTTTATGTTAAGTGCTGTTATCTATACATATGAAAAAAAGGGTCTTGACAGACAGACGGACGAATAACAGAGTAATCTTATAAGGGTTAAATAATTAGTTGTTTCCTTTTGAGGTTCGGAACCCAAAAAATATATGCGCGTTGACTTAGGAACCTGATCTGTTTTTTCGTTGGTTACTATGAACCTTATTTTTATAGTTATTTTATGATTTTTGAATGCATCGAAACTTTTAAATGGAGAATAAAATTGGCCTATTGAAAGTCTCCGTATGGGAAATATTTTGTCAAAATGACAATTTTATTCTTGAGATAAAAGCTCAGATAAAAGATGATAAGTATGCAATAATACGTAATTCAAAGTCTTTATTTCACGCATATATACCGACATAAATAACGACATCTGATTGAGTTTATGAAAATGCATCGAAAAAATGGTTCGATGAAATATGCGGCCATGAGAGCTTTGAAAATGAATGCAGTGATGTAAGTATCTATCTAACATTCCTTCACTAATTTGGAACGTGTCTTTTTCTATTATATACCTAGATTCTGTCCTTACGCAATTTATCTGACTAAAAGCTTGTTACGAGATTTAGGTAAGTTCTTGTAGATGTACCTATTATTTACCTATCCGTGTTTTTTTTAGATTTACTTTAAAATTAAGTTACGTTATGAATGTATTTTTGTTTACACAAGTAAATCTCGCGACGAGCTTTTAGTCATATAAATTGAGTAATGATAGAATCTTTATTTTTTATTCTATTCTTTTTAGAGCATACAAAACCTTGTTTTTTAAAGAATGTTTTTCTTTTAATTTTAATTTAAGCATTTTAGTATTTATGATGCGGAATTTACTACGGCGTAGTAGCATCGTTTTTCTCTAATGTAGCTCGTAATAATTCGAATAATTCTTATGGCCACATTCCAGCTCCATCATCAGACCCTGTTTACATATAGAATTGAAGTAGGTACTCGTGATTTGTAAAGTAGTTTACCGTAACTATGTAAACCCTAATGTAAATAAATAAATACAAATCAAACGAGCCTCAACTCGATGGAGTCGTTTTATTCCGGAGTTCCTATGGGGTCACTGACTTTCCAGCTCTATCATCAGATCAGCTCCATGTCATCATAATATTGCATTGTCATCCGAATTGCATGTGTATCCGAAATTTTAACTCAATCGGTTGTCGTCAGGAAATGGGTCTAACTAATTCAGCTTGCAAAATTCCACCCGAACAAACATAGTTTACACACAACATACATTGTAAGCTAAATAAAATAAAATAAAAAATATTATCCCATACAAAATGTTCATGGATTTGTAATTTTTGTTAAATATAAATACCTTACTATACGGTGCGCTAGTTTAGAACATTTCGGGCGATCACTTGCGCCTGGGTTGAATGACATCGACATCAAGGTTCATCAATTCAAGTTTAAAATAATAGGCAGTAATGTATGAAGAAAGAGCTTCTATTCTGTACCTACCTATGCCCGTGTATTTTTGATCGGTGTCAAATCGGAGTTTTCGTGCGGGGTGCGCGGGTGTTGTGCGAAGCGTGAAGGTCAAACGCTCAAGGTCATTGAGGACTCTAATCGCCTTAATCTATAATAATATAATTTTTCTCTAGGTACGTAGGTGCTTGTAATCTTTATTAGTACGCTGTGTGTAATCCTTGGCAGTGGGAAGCATATACGTCAAATTAGTATACCAAAACCGTGCTACCCACCAACATTAGCTGTAGTATTTTCGTTTTGACGCATGTCATCTCCACTGTCAATGTCATTGGGACAGTCCTCGTCCGGGGGCGATTCTGGGAGGCGCTATGAGAAGACGCTGCCGTTTTTGTGCGCGCGAGTGAATATTACCTCTTCGTCGTCCGCGTTGACGCTTTCGGACGTCAGAGCGACGGTGTCGCTGTGAACCACGTGCGGCGACTCGTTGAATTCGTCAAGCTCTTCTATTCCCGCTGTAATGGTAATAAATATTATAAGCACAATGGGGTGGGTGTGGCGCTAAAAGTTCCTAAACATTTCAGGGCACTAGTCCTATAAAAAAATAGTCAAATGAAGTGGTTATTCTTACGCTAGCCATTAACGCTTGGATAAGGTTGTAATAGTCATCCTTGCATAAACCTAATACGTAGGAAAATTATCTAGCTATTAAACCTGTTTAATTTGAGTCATTCGTTAATTATTCGGAAATATAATAATACCTGTATAGTCAGATGGCGCTAACAGCAGATACTGCTCCGAGCGAGTCGGCCATAGCAAGTGCGCCATGACACAAAACGCCAGGCAGTCGGCAGAATATGTTATGCCTGGAAATCAAAACAAACAATCTCGTAAAATATTTTATCGCATCATCTTTTAACACTTCATCATTCGCTTATCAAACATTCGGCAGTCAACTATCTATAATCTAAAGGACGACAGATAATATTCCAATGGCAGCATAACATTTTTGCCATAAGAGCAACGCGGGCTTCTTTATAACTTGAATACCCACATTTGAAGTCAATTATAGGTTCTGTCCATCGAATTATTAATGACTAGCTAAATAGCTTTGTTCACGTGAATCTCGGTATAACACAGACTATCTCAAGCATGTCCCCCTTTATAAACGGGGATAAGTTTTCCCCTGGGTATTAAACTATATCAGTAGTTTTTGCATTCAAGAGTAACTACAACCCGGTCGAGTTAACTATGCACCTGACGACTATGACGTCACATCGACGCTCTTTTTTTTATCGACAACGAGGAAGCTCTTGGCCTGTATCTCACCAGATGGTATACCGTATGTTGTTGGTATACCGTAATAAATAAATAGATGGTAAGTGAGGATCAGTTCGAAGGTGGAAGCGAGCTTCACCCGGAACCCTCAACCACGGAGGAACTGGCTATCTTACCTCTAACTGCCGGAACACAACAATGCTGTTAACATTGTTGTTATGGCGACAGACTTAGATAAGATGGTGGGTGGTAGTAGCTAGCCAGGCGGACTTAGAACAAGCCCTACCACCAACCACGGCGGTTACTCTTGTACGAACGGGGTAAACTCGGGGAAAATCGCGGGTGAGTGCGAGATATACCATCCATAGAGGTTCATTCAATCCATAGAGGTGCGAAGTTAACTCCACCGGATTGTAACAAACATCAGTCCTCATCAACTTCCACATCAAATAAAAAACATAAATGCGCCAGCTTTTGCAGTCATCCTTTTTATAAATTAATTATTGTGCTAGGATATACATACCCAGTATAAACTTGAACCTCCAAAGCGGGCTGATCTGCAGCGCTATGAGCGCGATCACTGGTAGATACACGAACCAGACCAGACTGGACGCGCCGAAATGCAGGAGGAAGTTCAACTTCGGCATGTTGTGCTCGTATATCATCGTGTTGCGTAACTCCACCACGAACCACGTCATGATGGCCACGCGGAGAGTCAGGATCAACCAGCCGGGCCATGTTTGGTACTCGTCTATTTCTTCGATTATGTCCACTTCCGTCTGGAAATATAAATAGTGTGTAAGATAATATTGACTGTTTACTGTGATTTAGACAGAGAGATCGTAAATATACTCAACATCAAATAAATCGCACCTTCCACGACGCGAACTTTAAAGATTTTCTTATGACACAATCATGGTGCCACAACAATATTGGTGTTATTTGAAAGCCCAATAAATAAACTTAAAAAAGAAAAACACATTTAATTTCCTAATAAGCGATTAACATAACCATAAATGTGACTTGAAAAAAGACCTCACTTGGGGCTCACCTCTGGGACCAATTAGACCAATTTTTTAGGTTATAAAATCAAATAATGATCTTACGTGTCCTCTTTAACAGATGGATAGCGATTAATCCCAATTTAACAGTTTTATAGCCAAAAAAGTAGGCTCAAGCGTAACTACCTATTTTTTGAAGAAGTGACTGGATCCTTCTAAAGACACATTTTTGGGGTAAAAACTTTTCCTTTAATGAAATGAAGTTAAGAACTAGGCTTTTAAATGGTGCCAATATTGGTGGGAAGTGGGGATGCATTGTTTGAAAGTGCTTGTCGCGGGAGGTGCGATTAATTTGATGTCGAGTGTATAACGTTGTCGAAATTGTGCCGATTTGATTGTTATCGTTTTGTTTGAAGCTAAATATTATTGGAAGAATATAAGTATATAGGGCGTCCTTTGTTGATAAATGGGCCTGATACACAATGTGTGCCAGTATTATCATTAGTCATGTTGGACATTTAACACATTATAATAATTTACCATTGATCTGCCAGGGTGGACTCAATTTATTACAGCATGAGGAGACATAAAACATTAACATGGGATGTTCACATTATGACTTCAAATCTTTAACTGTATACAAATGTGTGTGGACATTTTGTCTATACTAAATGATTAACAATATGTATTCTAAAAATATAATATTTAAGCCTATTTAAAGTTTTCCTCAAATGTTTAAGTAACAAACAGCACTAAAACACACAAAACAGTAATTTAGGTACTTACAGTATTCCAAACATAGAGAAGTATGTGCACTATTCCATAGGCAAGCCATACGCCAAAAACCAAAGGCTTGTAAGTGAGCTCAAGCCTGGTCACAGCCCAGCCTTTAGCCAGTAATAGGAGAAGTAACATGAACAGAGTCTGAAAAACAATAAACATATTTAAAGATAATACATTGTTTCAAAACTTTCAAAAACAACATGATTACTTGTTAAAGACCCTTGTGTATTTAATTGATTAAATTCAAATCAATAGCCACTTTTCTATAAGAAATAATAAAACAATACATTATAATGGAGGCCAATAAATTATTTTGATATGTTAACATACTCTGCTCATAATATCAAAAATGTCCCCAGCTGCTGCTAGACCGGAGAATCCTACTCCGTCCACTGCAAACTTGACGGTGTGGAGAACATTGAAGCATAAGGCTACAAATTCCAGTACAAGACTGAATGTGAACAACTTGGTTACAGGATGTTTTTGAGTTCTGAAAAGTAAAAGTAAAGTTCAGTTTAGACAGTCTGAACAAAACTGTAATTTCTTTTTTAAGTTATTAAGTTACCTGACAGCGTAAATTTGTACTGGCAGTAAAATGACGTAGCATAGCCAGAACACCAGATAAAGCTCCAATGTGTTCTGCCGATCAAATGAGAACTGGTAGAGCAATGTGTTGTACAGGGACAGGTTAGGGCTGCCGTTGACCAGCCAGAAGTCATATTGGATAGTTTGTGGGACTTTCGTGAGAGATTTGCTGTCCTTCGTGGGTGCTCCACTGTAATGGTGCCAGGTGCAGTTAACCTCATCTAAGTAGCATGCCACCATAGACACATACCAAAACCTGTAACAGACAACTGAAGATTGAATACTTCCAAAATATGACCAACAAATATGGAAGGATTCATTTATAAAGTAATTTTAAAAAGTACTCATGATCATGATTGTACAATTAAAAAACAATCTCTTACAATATTATACAATGGGCACTATCTGGGACTGGGAGCACTGAGAAGTGTTATAACGGTCAGAGGGTAGGGAATCTAAATAATACAACTTACCTTGGTTGGCCAGTATTTTGAATAACATATGTAAACTGATTTTTCTTAATTACATTCCATGGAGTATCTTCGTCAATACACAGTTCTCCTTTCGGGCAAGGTATTCTTCTGAATAAGTCTTGCCCATATGCATTACATTTTGGATGGTAGGCTGAACTATTTAAATCCTNAAAAGGCAGGAACATCACCTGGCATGCCAGCTCTTTGTTTTCTAGATCTCGATTCTTGTAATAATTTATAAAATGCTTCCCATCTAACACAGCAAAAGTTATAGGATACTTAAACTGTTGATTTGAGGTGATGTTTCCGAAAATGTAGCCATATGTTTCTTTCTGGTAGTGAATATCAGTCTTTTGAAAGCCGAACTTTACCAGGAACTTAAAAAAGTCATCTGTTGAGAAAGTTCCTTTTATATGTGTAGAAGATACGACTAGGAACACAAAACTAAATAAAACTATTAGAATTTTAGTACACATATTCGACAATTTCTATCACTGCATTAAATACATTTCGGAGATTTAAATGTCCTAAGGAGTTGTAAATATTATTTCATGGAATTAACACATATTATTTTAACAGTCGATCTGCAATATTGTCACATTGGTAATGCCTATATATGTAGTTCTAAAAATTAATGATTTATCTTCTCCACATTCCTGAGGACACCATCACAAATAAAACAACAGACGTCAACTGTCTGTCAATTTGACATGATTTATGAAACGTCGGTCACATTCGGATACACAGTTCCTTGCTGGCACAGTCGTCGGTTTTCTTCGAGCAATACGATTATGTTACGATTGGTAAAGACCTCATAAAGACCTATGGAGCCACCATAATAAAAACAGAGGGCAGTGCAGTATTCACAGAAAAAATCGGTTTTACAACACTTGTCTTGATGACACTTTGCTACCGATTAATGAGTGGATCAGTGGACAACACTAGTTCATCCATGGCGGAATGGTGCTTGGCATTGTAAAATGCTGTAAAAGCTATGTTTTTTATAATAACTGTGAAAATGTGTCACTAATCAACGTATTTTCTCTTGTTTTAATGTTATATTTTAGAAATATCAAGTTTGGGTTATGTCTATTCGGAAAGTACGAAGAACTAAGTGCCATAGCAACTATCTTCAAACTCGCCCATTTCCTTTGTGATCTAGATACCTCTTTTTAAAGTGTTGGTTAACATAGTCAGTGATAATTTTATGGTGTAATTTGTGATTTATTGAACATTTAATAATTTCAATTCGTTGCGTTGTGAAGTTATCGTCTTCGAATGCACAGTAGGATCATAGAAATGCTTTAACCTCAAAGGCGGAAGCGTATTACTAGCCGCTCGGATTGTACAACCTTGGAGATCAAAATTTTAGTTTACCCTGTTCATACACTTGCTGAAGATAAATTAAAAGTAGAATTAAAACAAATAGACGTGTCAAAGTGAATTGACAATGAATTAATAATGGTCGAAATAGGCGCTCCGCAACAATCAGCTGACGAGAGCTTGGAGAACGCAGAATGGTATTGGGGCGACATCACCCGGTAAGTTAGACTGATTTCACGTACTGAAATATAACTATTCTCTCCATTTATATAATTTACCTAGATACGTAGGTCTTTTCTAGCATGATGAAATGATTTTACCCACAAAATTAGATAACATTTACAAGTAGGTATAAACATAAATGTAATAATTATACAATACAACATATTATACTAGCAACTTTGATAACAATATTTTACATAGAATATTCCGTATTGAGTTTATAATTATTAATAGGAAAACTGGGCTCATTTCCTATTAGAATGATGCTATTTATTTGATAATATAGGAAGTATTACTAAACATTCTAATTAATTAAATGGTGCATTTTTAAAATTCAATAATGCACCTTGGTAGGTACTTTATTATCTATAAAAATAATTACAAAAGGCAAATGAGTTAAATGACATGCAAAATTGAAAGAAATTGTGTAATTTCTGTGGCATTTAAATGAGATGAGTCTAGTCAGTCATGCAATAATGTAATGTTGTGCAAATTAATTATAAAAAATATATTGACCACCACACAATTTGATTAATAAACATTTTTTTACTTTAATTTTAGGGATGAGGCCACAGAAAAGCTCCGTGACACATGTGATGGCACATATCTAGTCCGCAATGCTTCTAATAAAGACAGTGGATATACACTAACGGTTAGGAAAGGCGGCACCAACAAATTGATTAAAATATACAATCAAGATGGCCGTTATGGATTCTGTGAGCCCTATGAGTTCACCTCCGTGGTGGACTTGGTCAGGTTCTACACAGAGTATTCACTTGGACACTGCAACAACAGTTTGGATATTAAACTTATGTACCCTTTATCAAGACTACAAGAAAATGATGGGGGTGAAAATGATGAAACTTTGGAAACAAGATATAAAGAGATACATAAAGAATATGTACTCAAAACTAGGAATTTTGGAGAAAGATCTTACAAATATATGAGGCTCAGGGAAGAGGTTAAATACAAAAGACAAGCCCTCGATGCCTTCAAAGAAGCTATCAAAAAATGTGAGGAACATTTAAAATTACAAGAAAAAATGATATCTGAAGCTCAACCTCATGAAAAGAATGGTCTTAGTGAAAATTATGATCAATTAACATTAAGACTAAACAGCTTGAAACAGGCAAAACTGCAATTAAATAGCTTATTGAGGGAAGCCGTTGAGTACAGCCTGTTACTAGAAAGAGAAACAACTAAACTCAAATCTGAAGTGATGCCTCTCTATAGTACAAAAGAACGTTACAAAGTGTAAGTATAAATTAAATTGAAAATCAACAATATTCTTATATGAAATTATCTAACTGCAATCTTATATCAAAAGCTTGATTTTTAATAATTAGTGTTACCTTTTGATCAAACAATGTATTATTGTGTGTTACAGATGGTTAAAAAGGCGAGGAAAAACTGATGAATATTTGCAAGCTTTAGAAGACGACAACACACATAAACAACATAAATTAGAAGAGTTATATGCCCATCGAGAATCAATAAGTTGGAAAGTTGAGAAATGTACACGGGATATGGCTGAACGTTTACTAGAAGGGAAACCTCAAGGAACCTTTTTGATTCGCCCTAATTCTACTGGTCAGCTGGCACTGTCCATTTGTTGCAATAACATGGTTTATCATTGCATTATATTTGAGACTGAACGAGGATATGGTTTTGCTGAGCCTTACAATGTTTACAAGTGATTATTTCTTTTATTCTTATATTTTGATATATTTTTACTTTTTTCCATAATTTGTTTATAATAAAAAGTCAATTATCTATTTTCAGAACCCTGAATGAGCTTGTTTTGCATTATGCAGTTAACTCATTAGAAGAGCATAATGACCACTTAAAGACAACATTGAAGTATCCTGTAAATGCTCATTTGGTGAAGAAACCTGAGAAGAAACAGCAAGCAGTATAGGTAACTATGCGGGAGTTAAGGTAAATCAATACATGAACACAAAATGGCAAAAAGATATGATTGAGAGACTTATTTAATAATTATTTCACAACAAATTATTGGGTACAAATGGCATACCTTAATTAAAGTGGGTTGTTTTTATAATTAAGTAAAAACATACCAATCATAAATTAAATTGTAGTATGGCCTTAACTCTTCTGCCACAACTATACCAATAAGCCAAAAACCATGAGAATTTGACAAAATTGTCAGTAGTTTTGTAATTAAGTCATGTATGTATATTTATATTTCAGGAAATACTTGTTTTTGTCCTCTATTCTGTGAATAGATTGACAATGTGTGAAATATTATTTGTAAACATGTCCTAAAATCTCATGTACCCAAATATTTACGTAAATCTAAACCACTATGAAAGAGTTATTGCATAAAACGCACAAATAAGTATACCACCTGCTCCTAAACTATTGTTTTAGGAATAAAAAAACAGAAATATCATTTGAAAGTTTTATAAGAACGTGAACATCAAGATCTGTTTCAGCTAAAATATTACAATATTATGGCAACGAAAATATCATTTTTAATGCGTCCAAAATGCTTACGATTTCAATGTTGTAGATTTTAGTGGAGTCAATGATGATTGATTTGGTACCTATTTTAAGAAACCAGATATTGACGCCTGCATAATGTATGTGAATCTTCAGTATGTATTTTTAAGACATGTTTTGAGTGTATGGATAGTGTTAGAGAACCTAACGATGATATAAGTACTAGCTAGCTAGTAGGATATTGTGAAGTTTTGAATACCAAATGCATTGAATGTTGTTGGTATTGTTATTCATACTGTCTTTAATTTTGTTCATATAATTGTGATAGTAATGTGATAAAATGCATACACAATAATAATTGTTTTAAAATAACCCAGTTGTAGTTTGCCTTTAAAAATTCAATTTCTTGTTTTTTATGAAAAGTTTAGTTGGATATCTGTTTTTTAGTTTCAAAGTAATGAAGATAAACGCCATTAAAATGTGATCTTCCGTAATTAATTATATTACATTTATGTAAAAATGTTTTGAAAAGGATTGTGGCCTTGTCGGATAAAAGAATTCGAAAGTAATTTTTATGTAAGGAACTGATAAATTGAATGAAATGAAGAATGAAGATGGATGTATTTGGAGGTTTGAATTATGAATTAAAATGGAAAAAAATTAAGATTTTGCAATATTCTTGAAATGATGTGATGGGAAGAACAAGATTAAATAAAACCTTGGATTGTGGTTTGACCAAAACTATTATATTGAATGCAAACCTAAACACCTTCATTGGTTTAGTGGCTTATGTATAATAATGTGTGTGCTAGTAAGTCTGTTACGAACTTTCAGGCATGAAAATATTTTAGTATATGTATGTACATAAAAAGAGTTTAATTAATATCATTATTATGTTTTTGATGTCAAGAAAAATAAGAGAACATATTTATATTTACATTAAGATGATGTTACTGAATGCTTTCTCTAATCTCTATCTTTCTTTTTACTGTACTTATGTGCAATATTATAACATTTGTAACAATCAAAGTCTTTTGAATTAAAACTGCTATACTTGGTTTATAATAAGTGTGAATTGAGACCAATAAAAATGCTTCAACAGTTTTATCAAAAGACTGATTACACCATCTCTTTCATCTCTTTGTTTTGGCACATTCACATTAAAACGAGGTATTCTAAAATGAATGTGTTCTTGTCAATTAATGAGTTTCGTTTTATAAGGGTATGTATTGAAGAATGAAGAATATAGTATTGTGAGATTGCAATTGTAATACGTTAGGTAGGAATAACAAATTAAACTGATGGTATTATTAACGTCTACCTTGATATCAAATAAGCCTAAGTTATTAAATTGATTGATAGGAAGTGTAATGCAGGCTCAATATCGATTGTATCGATTGATTCCTTAGTAGTTCCCACAATAAATAAATATTTCCCTAATAGTATCGTATTCATTCAGTACCATTGATTGACTTTAATAGAAAATAATAGAAATAGTAAAAAAAAACGTATGTATATGTAATCGCATTTTCAGAAAATATTGTTTGTCACCTAATGGATATTATGTACCTAATAATAACCTTTGTGTTGATTCTGAAATAAGTATAATGCGTATTCATGATACCATCATGGATGCCTTAATCGCTTTATGTAAAAAAAACTGATCTGAGAAAACATGACCCTTTTTCATTTTTGTCATCTTGAAATTCAAGAAGAAAAAGAATTGACTTGATACTTCAAAAAAATTACGTAAAATCTTTCTGTATTTTCTATTTTCATTTAAAATTTAAGGTCAGACACAACACAATGTCTTCTTCAAATAGAACGCATTCTGGACGTCAAAGCGCTCTTGTTTACACTGTATTATACTGTTTGACACAGAATGCGAACTGTAGATCTCTGATGCGCTAGAAAGGCTTTCTGTTTGAAGCTTTACAGTCGTTTTACGCATAATCTAATATATCTTTCACTCTTACTGTTTTTTGCAAGATTTTATAATTTGTATACCATTTCAAATTATTACTTTCTATGTGGACCTAATCGATATTAACTTTGAGATCTGTTTGCTTTGATATAACAATAATACACTCCTACCTTCGACATATTTGGATTGATCCAGCTGTATAAAATTACTGTAGTTTGGTTTTGTATGTCTTTATAGCTGTATACGTATTCTAAATATTAAAATTATGGTGTAAGTTCTAAGAACATATTTATGAACAGGAACAATTTATTTAAGTGAGATTATTGAATCGGAGTTATTTTTATATTCAATTTGATATAATGTAATTATTATTTTCAGGTATGAATGTTTTCGAGTTAATAACAATTCAGTTAGGTACTTGATATCTTATGATCTCAACAATGGTTTTAATATCTAAGCTTATGCAATATTATGGTTGTTGGATATCAAAAGTCAATAGAAGCCAAATCTGAATGCATAAGTTGAAGATAAAAGACGAACTGTCGCCATTTTATAAAACAGTGTAACAGTAGTATGTTTTAATAAGTGTTAATAATAAACAAATTGTCAATGAAAACCTCGTTTCCGTTTTTTACCCCTATTTAACTGGTAACTGTAATCATCGTCATCATTTCAGCCATAGAACGTACACTGCTGAACATAGGCCTTCCACAATGGCCGGTTGGCGGCAACTATTATTGTAAGATAATGATAATGAGGCAAATTATGAATTTTTATTAATGTATTGCATTGTATTAAAAAAAATAGAGTTTTATCATTAGTAATTTTTAAATTTTAGTTTTTAGTCATTTTAAGTTAATGTAATATTATAAAATTTATTCATTCTCTAATAAATAAACATTTCAAGTTAGAGTTCACAAAATAGTGACGTCACAGGCTATTATTGCCATCCAAAATCTTCCTTTTTCTTTTTTGATGTTGGCAATACTCGTCGAGGTCGACTTGATTAAAATTTGTGCTATTTTCAAGTGAGACGAGTTACAAAATGGGACCAAGTGGGATGGGACTTGGGTTAATAATGTAACGAAAAATGATAGATGATACCCCTTCCCATCCTTTGAGTCTCAGTGTAAAGTTGTGGTGTTTTACTAAGACTTCATATGGACTAGCTAGGTATTTGAGAAAATAAGAAGAATCACGCTACACTGTTTTGTTTCATTTGCCCACACTCATGCACTTTTAACATATTATAACTATAACTGGAGTGCAAATTTATTTGATGTACCTTTTTGTTGTCTAAATTATTTGTAAAAACTAATTTGTATTCTGTTGCTGTGCCTAAATAAATAAATAAATATTAATTTTAAATTACCTGTAAATTAAGATTTTTGGTTGCTTATAAAATGTAAAAGTTGACAAATTATGACGTCACTTGCTTGTATTGCCATACAAAATCTATGGGAATCTTGTTTTGACAGTTTTTAAAAAGTACGTCAATTGATTGGTGGTGTCGAATCAATTGATGTCCGCTTCGATTCGGCTTTTTTTTTTTTAAATTTAGTGACGAGCTTTGTAATATTGTATTTGCGATTCGGTTCAATTTTATCGTATCGCAACGTATTAGTTAACAAACGATTTGGGATTGCTTTAATTTTATTGCCATGGCATTAGTATGGACTTTTTAAGGCGTTGCAAAAATGTAACAACCTTTTCTTTTATCCACAAACTATTTTTTTGTAAACATTTGAAAATATCGATAAGTTGATGCACCGCGGTCCGCGGCACAGTACTGAGCCCCGATTACGGTAATTTTTAACGTCAACAATCCAGACACGCTTCTCGATTCTGTGATACGATTGGTCGTTCAACAGCATACGTCAGCTGTTTTGACCAATCGTATTGCAGAATCAGAAACGCATCTGAGCCCCGATTACGGTAACTTTTAACGTCTACAATCCAGACGCGTTCCTGATTCTGCAATACGATTGGTCAAAACAGCTGACGTACGCTGTTGAACGACCAATCGTATCGCAGAATCGAGAAGCGTGTCTGGATTGTTGACGTTAAAAATTACCGTAATCGGGGCTCTGGATTGTAGACGTTAAAAGTTACCGTAATCGGGGCTCTGTCCGTACTCAATATTCGCAGACCTTTCTATGGTTATATGCTATATTATCTTTGGCACTAATTTTACAACTGCTGTTATATTTTAGGCTGACAACATACATAGTATTCTTTAGTCTATGACTACTCACTTCCGCTATAGTTTTGGTGCGCGTCACANTCGGTCACTATTATTTATTTGTTTAACTTCTGATTTGGTTAGTGAATTGGCTATTTCGAAGAATTTACAAGGAGATTTAAATAAGAAGATAGCAATACTACACAGTTCACACTAAAAAGAGAGGTAGGGCCTCAGAGAGCGAGATAGATATAAGTAGGTATTTGACTCAAGTTTTTGTTCTAAGTTTGCCCTCCATTTTTATCTTTAGCTTCATGATCCGAAACCAATGTCCGAAACACAGATTACTTGGTCCGAAACTGTTAGATATTTTTTGTAAAAATGTTTGAAACCTGAAAAAGTACTTAACAGCTAAAAAATTTAAGAGATGTTTTTATTTTCATCTAAACAAAAGTTCAAAAGACATCCATCATCATCATCATCATCAACAGCCCTTTACAGTCCACTGCTGGACTATGAGCCTCCTCCACTATAGTAGAGAGTCCAAAAGACATCCAATTGTGATTATTTGCAATTGTTTTTTGATAATGACTTTCGTAATAAATCAAAACGTAGGTATAGTTCCAAAATACTGAACTGTCCTATCGATGACATTGACAGTGGGGCGCCACCGTCAATACCGGATCGCTGGTTTCGATTTTTGCCATGTTGGAAACCATATAGTTGAACGATGGTAGCGCCCCCCTGTCATTGAGTTTGGTGGGACAGTTCAGCGTGGGTCATCTATATACCTTAGTTCTTTAGAAATTTCCCTAAATGTAAACAAATATGGCCAACTGACATTGACGAATTTTTAGATGTCAGTTGATCTACTAGTGATGCGACAAAATCTCTCGTTAATCGCAATTCTGTAAATGTCATGTAGGTACTACGGACGAACTGCAACCAGACTGCAACAGACGATTATTAGATTTTCAAAGATCGTTTGTATAATTATTAATATCAATCCCTCTTCTGATTGATGTTGAGATCAGTAATGTGATCGTCAAAATAGGATCTTCTTAATCAAAGAAATTTTAATTTTCCCTTTTTTATTTGTTAAGGAAATATAATTTAAATTATACTGTGGGTCTAGACAAAGTGCACAATAAAATCATATACCAGTTGAAAAGTGGTCGAAAGACCTTTTCTATGTGACACTCGTCTGTATAATAAAGCTGAATGCAAAGACTTCTTCGCAAAGTGTGTCGTTGCATTCAATGAAGAAAAAATACTTTGTTGAATATAACCTCGTTTATATTTTATTTTAAATTAATATTATCAAAGTAATTGGTAATTGAAATAATTGAATACTTGAAGTAAAATCGATAAAATTTACAGATTATTATCTATGAATATTGTCTATGACTTACAGATTTTCCAGAGATAGGACCAGAGAGCACAGATTAGAGAGTATGTCTAAAGACAGATAGGAAACGGCCCTAGTATTTGTTGAACGATAAACAAACTGGTACCGAGCTAGATTGTCCAGTAGATGGCGCTGTAAACAATATGGCGTCTGCCGCCCACAGATTAAATATATACCTCTCATACTTTTTTTATGATCCGTTCCGTTTCATGTAATGTGTTTAAAAATAAAACTATTGAAGTATAAAATAAAACTTTATTGATGAAATATAACATGAAATATTTTGTTTACGAAAATCACTAAGCAATAAAACTACTGGATTTTAAAATATTACAGTTACTGTTGTGATAACAGTACATTGTTTTAGTTTTTACATTATGTACTCACGGATTGACATTTGTATGTAACTCATATAAAATATGTTATAGTAAAATAGTTTAATGTTCTCCATAAATTCACACGTTCACTCTCACGTTGGTTCTGTCCACTCCACTGTAAGCAGGCCAGATCTACATGTTTCTCACCACCTGTAAAATATATGTAATATTTAGAGCAAAAAGTCACCGTAAGTCTGTAATCTTCTACATCTACATTCTACACTAATATTATAAAGAGTACAGCATATAAACAAGTGATCGATCTATCTATCTACCATGCCTACTGTCTATTTTGTTTCTAGATTCATACTACTTTGTTAAATGAAAATTAATTTACCTTGTCAAATGTGTACTTGTCAATCAATTACTTAATATAATTATATTCACAGAATCTGGATTCCACCAATCTGTAATCAAATAATTAACTTTTAGGTCTTTCTATTTGATCCTAGATGAAAAGCGTCAGAAGATACGGGTAAGAATGATTTTGAGGGTCTTTTCAATTTTATAGGTACTTACCGAATGTTCTTATAAATAGAAGTTGTTTTAATTGTTATCTGGGTAATTCATCCAACACAAATCTTCCTAATTTAATGCATGGCATAACCTGCAAATGAAATGAGTTCATCATTTGTAATTAAGCATTTTTGGTCTTGTTTTATTGTTTAAATAGGTCTCTTTTAAACTTCATTGAATATGTTGGTTCATCTGGACCTTTTTAAGTAACAGTTGACAATAATGAGCAGCACCAGTGATTCCACAGCAAGCACTTTTATTGTAATTGCTGCTTAACACTTTATAAGTTCGAAGTTCGATATTAACCTCAAACAAATAGGTACTTAGATTCATTGTATAAAACATGTATCATTCACTGTATCCTGCAATCTATGCCTGCAATGTACCTACTTTTATTGTATTTTATGTCCAAAATCCAAAGTATGTTGTTACTCCAAGAAACTATCCATATTTGGTTTCCATTGATTTAAATGGAGTTATGAATGATTTTGTAATGAAGATTTAATCCTTTGTGTGGTTCAATACTTAAAACATGATGTTGCTGCAAGTAATAACCTATCTCGAGTGAAATAACTTACTTGAGAGAATTTTTTTCGTAAACAAACATCAATCCAACAGGCAATCCATGCACATGTAGTTCTTATTAATAATGACTGAGAAATTATTGATTTCAATTAGAAACAANTATTTTATGTCCAAAATCCAAAGTATGTTGTTACCTCCATGATACTATCCATATTTGGTTTCCATTGATTTAAATGGAGTTATGAATGATTTTGTAATGAAGATTTAATCCTTTGTGTGGTTCAATTACTTAAAACATGATGTTGCTGCAAGTAATAACCTATCTCGAGTGAAATAACTTACTTATTAACTTACTTGAGAGAATTTTTTTCGTAAACAAACATCAATCCAACAGGCAATCCATGCACATGTAGTTCTTATTAATAATGACTGAGAAATTATTGATTTCAATTAGAAACAATTAAAAATCGTAGAAAAACACGTTTTTTCGATGAAAAATTTTTGACGTTTATTTTTTTTTAATAATGTCACAGTTGTAGACTCGAGACCACAGTTATGGATAGATGCAGCATGTGTCAAAAATTGTATGAAGCCGAGCGTGCCACTTTTTAAACGTCATTAGTGTCATTTTAGCGAATTTTAGTGATTGCCGCAATGTAAAAATAATCGTATCATCGTACTGCATTCGCAAAGTCATCGAAATATATCGTGTGACTCGATTCGACATTAATTAATTCTGATAAAACTGATATTTTGTTATTTATAGCTAGTCTAACTGTGGATTAAAATAAATTCTATATTATAAATTTTCTTATTAATTTGCAAATCATATTTTTATTGTGCGTATATCAAAGTAGTGATCGTTATTCCATTATGTTAAATAGTACTAGTAATTCATACTTAATTTCATACTTTTTAAAATATCCTAGTACCTGACCTAGTTTCATAAAATAAGGACTAACTCAAGCTTTTTATTTTTAATAAATGTAAAAATGCGTAGTTTTGCCAATACGTTTAGTTTCATAAAGCTAAGTCAGGTACCTAGTTTTGAAAATATTTCTAAACGACTTAATTTAAATGATTTTCTGTGGGCGTTTGATCAAACTAATGTTTTTTAAAGGAATTAAAAATATTGCTATTAATAAAACAATTCAAAACCTTATTGATAATGTGACATTTGGTTAGTGAAGAATTGGTGTTAAAATTTTGTGATTTTATCATTATTTCTCTGATAACTATTTCCGATATTTTTTATTTTCTGTATTAAAAACAATGCTACTTTATACTTCTTCTACTGCTACTTTATTCTAATTATATTATTCGTTACTTGTGCCACAGAATAATAATAAGTACTACGTACAGAAGTTTTACTTCGCGAAGGTATTTAAAAAAATGTATGCTCAATGTCATCAACATTTAAGGTGTAATTTAGCCTGTCTCAAGAGTCAAGCACCATTTTGTTGACAAACGTCAGTGATCGGCACTGCGCCGAAGCTATAGGGCTGACTTCGGTAAAATGATGTGACGTGAGGTGACAAACTGCGGAAAATGGCGGAGGAAATACATGATTTAGCATGAATTATCATGAATAATATTAACTACTTATTTACCTCTCAGTGTCTTGAGGCAACTTAAAAAAGTACATTCTGTGTTTTTAATATTATTTAGGCAGTTAAATACTGCACATTATTTAGTACACCAGTTTCTTTATTTTCTTCCATCATACACAAGAATACGCGTGCGTGAGTCAATGTTCGCTCGTATGTGAGACCTTGTCGAATAGTATCCTGTAGGTGGGCCATCGTGCGTGTTTTGTTTTCGATGTAAACTCGCGGAGATGAACAGGCCTGCTTGTGCTGTTAATTACAATTCTCAATCCGTTAATAATTTCTTCTTTCTACCGTGTTCGTACTACTGTCCTCGTAAAATCATCGTAACCGATTGTTGTAATCGGATTACAATTAACAACGTGAACATCACTCGACCATGTATGTCCATTTGGACATATCGGAATGGCACGCTTTGACGAGCAACTTGCTGTATCTACTCTAATCCATTTCTGTGCTCGAGACGGAACTAAAGTGATTAAAGTGAAAATTACGACTTTGAATTATTATACTTTTAAATAACCATTTAATTTATAGAAATCACATAGATTCAATAAAATAATTTATGAATAAAAGCTGAAGTTGTAATTCGAAAAGGTTTCTAAGGTTTCTAACATGCAAAAGACCACTGTCGCATACAGAAGACAACTATAAAAAAAGTCACTTCCTCTCGGAACTGTCAAAAAAATTCACTCTCTATGGAGCTGTCAAACTCTATGGCGTTTCCACCCCGTGGTGCGCGTAGCGCGTAGTTTGCCTCCATTTTGTCTTCTGATTGATTGGGCTGAGATCTTTGATGCCGATTCAAGTTTTCGTCTAAATTTTGTTGATATACAGTGATGAATGGCCAATTCTCTTAAGTTTAAATGAAGTTTTAACAATTAACTTGTTATATTTATCATAAGCTATGGGTAAGATCATTGATCTGATAAACTTAGTGTAACCTATGCGTGGTGTTAAATTGTGACGCACATCGATGTTTGCTGTGATTTTTAATATCAAAACGTTTTTCTTCTAGTAAATATGTCTAGATACGGGGATTGCAAAGTTTATGTTGGTGACCTGGGCAATAATGCAAGCAAACCAGAGCTTGAAGATGCCTTCTCATACTACGGTCCTTTGAGAAATGTTTGGGTGGCGAGAAATCCACCCGGCTTTGCGTTTGTGGAGTTTGAAGACCCTCGCGACGCTGAAGATGCTGTAAGTAATTATTGGATAAAGCCATATGTTCGTCTAGAAGTGTTACCCGTATAATTTCGTAGTATTAAAATTTGGTTTTCATGACAGATTCGTGGGCTAGACGGAAGGACAATATGTGGACGTCGCGCGCGCGTTGAAATGTCCAATGGAAGCCGTGGCTATGGAGGAAGAGGGCCGCCTCCGCGCTCTCGTCTGCCTCCGCGGCCCTATGACGACCGCTGCTATGACTGCGGGGATAGAGGACACTATGCTCGTGACTGCACAAGACGCCGCCGGCGCAGGTTGTATATTTTTTCTTGATGCATTGTAAGTCGTTACTACTGGTGTAACTATTTAAAAACAGGTATGGAATCTTCAGTTCAAAATTTATTGGTAGTCCTAAAGTTTTCAAATGTACTACATTTGATTATTAAAATTTTAAATGGTTAACAAGCTACCATATAAAGATTCCATCCCACTGTTTTGGATTCACATATACCAATGATAACTATGTTATAGGTTATCATTGGCCTGTGCGCCGAGAACGAACTCGTCAGTGTCTGCACTTCTTATTGTCTGCGCTACGTAGCTTTCACTTCGCGGCGTGTACACCGATATTGTTGGCCGCTTCGGTAACTTCGCTCTTCGCGAACGACATGCCTACGTGCACACTTCACTAGTCGAGAACTACATTGAACAAAAATGTTCAATCGGCGCGTCGCACATCTAATGTAATCACTGCGTGCACTCAGTGAGTTACACATTATTATCCCGTTTTTGTGTACAATGAAGACCTGCTAGAATCAAAGTATCATTTATTTTATTATGTAGTATGTTTATAGATATTCTAGTATTTCCTTGGAGCTGTGGAAACAAGAATTAACCATAAACAAGGCCAGTGAATGAACTCATTGCCTGTATGATATTAATTTATATCTGGGGTTAGTTTTGGTGGTTCTGCTGCTCCAATGCAACACGTCATTTCATAAAGGGCCATCAAGGCTTCTAAAACACTAACAATGAACATTGGAAACAATTTTTTCTTTTTTTGCGTATTTGCGATTTGACTTATGCAGCAGAATCAGCCCCTAAACTAAATAAGCTGACTCACCTTAAACAGAAAATTGAACCAAACCACAGAATCTGGACGACCTGCAAAAAGAAGCTGAAAATGTTGCATATTCTGAATGTTTTTAGTTCTGTATTACTGCTAGTTGATGTTGTGACTATTACTCATTTATAAATTGAGTTTTCAGAAAAGGCCAGCTTCTTAGACTTTATTTTGAAATAGTTGGTGAATCTTCATTGCAGACATTTGACGACGAGTTTTATTACATCCGACAGTTTGACTTGGGTAACTGACGTGTCTATTGGTATAGATGACCCACGCTGAACTGTCCCACCAAACTCAATGACAGAGGGGCGCTACCATCGTTCAACTATATGGTTTCCAACATAGCAAAAATCAGAACCAGCGATCCGGTATTGACGGTGGCGCCCCACTGTCAATGTCATCGACAGGACAGTCCAGTATTTTGGAACTATAATATGGCAATCATAGTAACGTGTATGGGTGTTGTGTTCGCAGCCGCTCGAGGTCCCGCCGCCGCTCCCGCTCCCGCTCGCCGCGCTCGGGCTCGCGCTCCCGCAGCCGCTCCCGTTCCCGCTCCCGCTCCAAGGGGAGATCCATGTCGCGCTCAAGATCACGTTCACCATCCAAAGATTCTAAAAAGTCCAACTAGGCTGAACTAGCCCATTTCAAGTTACTATACATGTTAACTTTAATGACTGCAAGATATGTATTACAGCCTTGAACAAGAATATTTTAAGTACATTGATATTCATTTTAAGAAATATCATTCCTGTCTACATAAAGTTAGGCGATAACATTTAAATACAATAGAAGAATTTGTTGATTT
Organism: Ostrinia furnacalis; assembly: GCF_004193835.3. NCBI lineage: Eukaryota > Metazoa > Arthropoda > Insecta > Lepidoptera > Crambidae > Ostrinia > Ostrinia furnacalis. The sequence continues at coordinate 373,810 of NW_021137833.1, read as the reverse complement.
AGTGATCAATAAAGTGTCATTTAAAAACGTTAGTTTCATTTTTATATTCCAGTAGGTAGGTACTTGGTATTTCTTTAACAAGTGCTGATGACGGGTAATGCTCATGAAAATTAACCCGATGCCGTGAAGCTAAATACGCACATGAGGAGGCGTGGGGAACGGTCTTCCCCTTTGATCACCCAGGTGGTCTAACTCGAGGAGACACTGGTGTCCTTTGATCACCCATAGTTAAGATATTTTCCATAAGTGTTCAAAGTGTAGACCCGGGGAACGGCGTTGCTCCGCTCTATTTATTTCTGCCGAAGCCTGAGAGATATAGAAATAACGAATTTGAAGTCATTTCGTCTCCTTTGCCTTTGTGAAAACGGGCTTTACAACCCTTCGCTAGCATACATTGCATATCAGGTTTTGTATTTGCTATACTATAACTACATAAATACTAAAATATCTTTGTGGTTAAGATTAATTAAAGAAAAGAAAATGTTGATTTTAACTTCTAATTACCGTTCAGTCAAGCGGAATTTTCTTATGCCTAGCGTCCATTCGGGTTATCAAATCTGCATTTAATCGATTTTTGTTTTGCATGTATTCTAACTCGATATGTGCTAAGAGTGTATCGGCCGCTTAAAATCTTTATTTTCTATGGCAACACCGAGAAAAAAAAAGACAAGCAAAGCAATGTAGCGGACGGACGTCGTTTCGACTTTTCTATTCCGTCATGCAATAATTTTTGTCATTCATGAATTCGTCGTTAAAAAATATTTTATATGGTGAACCTTACGTGAACGTTAGTTGAAATATAGTTTAAATAATGTGTTTAGTATTTTATTTCGCGTAGTTCATTCTCGTAGATCTTTAAGATAGGTGTGTGACAAGTTCGGTAATGGTGGCCATGTCATGAAAATCCCAACAGCCATGGATGATAGCTCCGTATCTCATCACAACGGAGGGCAAGTGGGATCTCAAATTGGAGTCAGTGTAAATAATAAACAAAATGACGAACCTAGCCAAAGTGTCCAGTATTCAATACCGGGCATCTTACATTTTATCCAACACGAATGGGCGAGATTTGAACTCGAGAGATCACAATGGGAGGTGGACAGAGCAGAGTTTGAGGTGATCTTTTTGCGTTATTTTCTATAATTTTAGACATCCTTTGTATACGTGCTGCATCAAATATCTTGTTGACTGTGATTAGCATTAGTGTCTTTATTAATTTTTGATGTTATACTTTCATTTTTCATGTCTTGTGCTTGAATATTATGTCTTTAGATTGAAAATTTTACTTTTTAGTGAGATTTGAATGTTATTAGAACTGTGTATGCCCTATATTCATCCTTTTTTTTGGTAGTAATCCTAAATTCATTGTATTGCAGAAATTACTACAATACACCAATTGGTTCAACAAATTTACAATTAACTACACTAAATACATCATTTTTAATAGTTTTACAGTAAAATATGGTTTGTTGTGTATAGTACTTATAATGTATTTTATCATAAATCATCAAAGTTTCTGACTAGTTTATTAGATAAATAAATACCAATTTATTGTGTATCTAATTCATATTATATGTATTATAATCATGTATTTGTTGAACCATACATTATTCTTTATGAATGTATTGAAATAATTATGAAATTATTTAATACACTTCATGAACAAGCAGGTATTTAAGTAGCACAACATAATATCTTCCTTGGTATACCTACCCAATCCAAACATTTGGGGTCATTTCTTTGTGTTTTATTATTTATACAGTGTATATGGTTCTTGAAAACAGATTTAATGCTTTATGCAGATACTACATAAAATGCTATTTAAAGATGAATGAAACATACTTGCTTGTTTAAACTTCCTTTGAGGACAAAGGATTATTGTTTAGTGGGATTAAATTCATTTCTAAAACTTCCAAACCTAAGATAAATCTGTGTTGTCTTGTTTCAGTGACAAAAAGTTGCTAGTTTTTATGTAATTGGGAAATTTATTTATTACAAGTCACTAAACATGAAATTGTTGGGATATGCCCTGTGTATCATATAATTTAAGAGATTTATCATATGAATGAGTTTTGAGTTTTAAATATATTCTTAGCATTGAAAGATTGATTATGAAAATAACCCTGAAAATTAATTTTTCAACCAGTAATACATAAGAAAGAGTTATTTTTTTGCACTTGCAATTGGAGCTAGTGGAATATTTCAATTGCAATGTAATGATATAATTAGAGCTATGGTTATATGTGATAGAAAGAGTATAAGATAGACAATTAAGTATTATTAAAATAGTTATCTTTTGTCTTCTCATTTAGACTGCTTTTTTATATTATGTTCTTATTTTTCTAGTTTATCTTCTGTTAATCTTTCAGCTATCAAGCACTCAATTATGCCAATTGTTCTCTTTTTACTTACATCTTGTGTGTCATTATAAAAATACAAAAGTTTATCAATCCAGAATTATGTTCTATTTTGTTTTTGAGTATTTCTCACTGATGGTTAGTAGTTGTAAATTTTTAGTAAATTAATAAATATAATTTTGTAAAGGATTATGAAATCCCAAAATGCGAGATTTCGAGTTGTAATTAATTCATCAAATAAAATAAATATAAAATAAAAAATCTGGATGAATGATGATAGATCTATTTGAATAATTAATACCCTTACTTTGTTGCTTATTAGAATAGTGGTATTGTATTCTCTTAGTTCTCATGCTAGTTAATAGGTATTTGTCAACAAAAATAATTATTAGACTAAAGCCCATTAAAATTACAACGTGAAAGTGAAAGCTAAAATAATGGTATAAAAAGGAATTATAGTAATAATAAAACAAATTTTGGATAGGTGTTGCTTCAGTCATAGCAGCAGTTTTAATTATAATGTGAAAGTTTAAATAAATCTTATACTACTTAATGTATTTATACCTGATGACCAAACTAATCAAACTAATATCTGTACGCAGTCGCGGATCGCCTTCCTCCAAGGCGAGAGGAAGGGCCAGGAGAATCTAAAGAATGATCTCGTGAGGCGGATCAAAATGCTCGAGTACGCGCTGAAGCAGGAGAGGGCGAAGTTCCACAAGCTTAAGTACGGCGTGGAGCTCCAGCAAGGGGACGTGCGCCCGCCGCCCGACGAGCCGCCGGCGGAGCCCGAGCCCGCCGAGCGGGCGCAGTGGAAGCAGGGCCGTCAGCTCATCAAACAATATCTACAGGTAAATGCGAATATCATTATCTAGATACAGGCTCATTTGTAAGATTCGCGGGGCCTTCTGAGATTCTGACGACGAGCGTAAAATATGAACTTAACTATCTCTAACATGAGCTAAAATGATTAAACGAACATTTTTAATATGTACACACAATAGCACTTCAGGCTACCCATTTTTGTTGCAAACTCTCCCCTATTAAGTATTACAACTGCACAAGAACCCACAGTGGTTACGTTAACCTGTCGTCGGTCGTCTGTACCAAGTTACTCAAAACTGCTTACAACAGTAACAGAAATAAAATGAAGTTACTTTTAAGTTTAGAACATTAACATGGAATTCATTCACTGGAAAATATAGGAACTCACTGTCAAGAACTTACTTTACTAGTTCTACACTGAAGAAAAATGTAAAGGTTTCGATTTCAATGAGTGCATTATTACGAAGGTGAATGCACTAATTAATACTCCGTCTTTTACTATGGGAGTAGTATCGAAGCAATAAACAAAAAACAACACCCTTTACCATACCAATTAACATAATATCTCCACGATAATTTACCCCATAAAAGTTGTTTGTACAGATGAGTTCATTCGCGTCTTTAAATATGGCACACATTGATAAACAACCTGTTTATGAATTAATTCACTTGATACTTCACAATTAGAAAGTCAATATTTCATAACAGCTCAAATTCTTTTTATTGTTCAAGCCTTAATTGTTGTTTGCAAGAGTTGAAACTGGAAATAACTGGTAACACGCGTAACGTTTTTTTTGTCTACAGGAGATAGGATATACAGACACCATCCTCGACGTTCGTTCAAACCGAGTAAGAAACTTACTTGGTCTGAACAACGAGGAGCAGGCTGAGGACCCAAACTACAGAAACTATGACAAGCAGCAGCGGGACAGATGTGACTACTCAATAAACTCTATGGTTCGAAAGTATGATTATGGTGAGTGAATTTGTATCAAATAATTAAGTTCATTTTCACAATATCATTAATGCATTATTCAACACGCATTTTTGCATAGCGGAAAAAGCAGTGGGTAAGTGCGAAGTTAATGAAAACACTAACAATAGTACGACAATTTCAACATTTTTGTTAAGACATGTTTTAAAAATCGTCTATTTCATTAACATTTTAGGAGTGCTTTGCGGTTGAAGTCCATTGTTTTATTATTGAATTTCATTAAGGATTGCCAATGTGTCAACTCCAATATGGGTGTACGGTTACATATTTTGCTATGATAATCTACGTGGGCCAGGGTTTCCCAACCTTTATTTTGCGAAGCATATCGCCATAAAATATTTTGCGACGAATGGGCCGCAATTTGGAACAGCTAAATCTTTATCTTAAACATTTTTTTTCGAAAATACAAAAGTATTATGCCCATTGCCCACCCCTGACATTTCTTTCCGCCTTAGGCCCGATTCGACCTAACTTTTATCCGAGAATAACTCCTGGTATCATTGACAGTTTCAGTATAGGAAATATGTCAAAATGTCCAATAACTGACGATTTATATTTACTCTTGTTTGGTCGAATCCACACTTAGAACTAGAGATGAAACGGATATCCGGTAACTATCCGGTAGGCCGGATATCCGGCCTAACTAAATTTACTATTCTGCCGGATACCGGATAGTAACTCACTATCCGGCCTTTGGCCTTTGGCACCCTAGTACAGAGACCAGTCAAAGGTATTATTGCTGTATGATGATAACTTACTGTAACTAGATATAAGTTTTTATACCTCTGTGAAAGAGAAATAAAGTTTATTTATTTATTACTAGCTGACCCAGCGAACTTTGTTCCGCCTTAATGGCAATAAATAAGTAGATTTTTTTTTTATTTCGAACGGGATAAAAAGTATCCTATGTCTCCTGGCTCTAAACTACCTCCTTGACAATTTTCAGCTAAATCGGTTCAGCCGTTCTTGAGTTATAAGTGGAGTAACTAACACGACTTTCTTTTATATACAGGATATAGATTATTTTCTAAGACAATACTCTTGACTGGTTCTCATTACAGGCAAAGAGCAGCGGAAAGGCGGCGTGCCGTCGGGCGGCGTGTACAACGAGGAAGGGCTGTCGGTGCAGGAGACCGCCGCCGTGTTCGCCAACTTCGAGTTCCTGGCCAACCAGGAGATGGACATGGACGAGATCGACGACCTGGACGCGAAACAGCCCCACCATGCTTCCGGAAAACAAGGTACGGGCTGAAATTCTCATTTAAGTTATATCATGTTATAATCGTCATAATAGAGACATTTACGAGGAACTTAGGCCCGCCATCAAGGCGGAGCAGAGCGGAGAAATGTTTTGAATCAGATTTTATTATTTCCATTTCTCCTCTCTGCTATGCTCCGCGCCCGCGCCGCGCCGCTGCTGTTAAATTCTATAGAAAAATTTGACGGCCCGACACTGACCGACGGCGAGCAATATTCCCGAAAAATGCTGCACTGCCTTATATGTAGATACAGAACTTGGAGACTAATATAACGGCGATCCCAATAGATCGAATCAATTCGTAGTGATACAAGGACTCCATCAAACTAGAACCGCCGTTGGAGTTGACCTCCAACACAAAAAAATAGGAGGAATCATTATGGAGATTCCCAAATGACAGCTTCCAAGGGCTCGACGAGTAATACATATAATCACAGATAAAAAAAGAACCAAAACTAGATGAAAATAATATTCTCCCAAAAGATCAATTCTCTTAATGTCAATTATTTTGTAGGTGAAGAGGTCGACCACGAGGCTGAGGAGGTGTTAAACGAGCTGAACATGCTGACGGAGAGCGAGGCCGACGGCGGCGGCCAGGGCGACGAGTACCCCGTCGGTAAGTTCACTTATTTATTTATAACTAACTACCTAAAGTTCTGAGAATCTGAAACGTAGTCGCTTACTATGGGCCTCATAAGAAGGCTCAAGGTCACGCAAAGGGCGATGGAGCGGGCTATGCTCGGAGTTTCCCTGCGTGATCGAATCAGAAATGAGGAGATCCGCAGGAGAACCAAAGTGACCGACATAGCTCGCAGAATTGCTAAAATCAAGTGACAGTGGGCGGGGCACATAGCTCGTAGAGACGATGGCCGTTGGGGCAGAAAAGTTCTCGAGTGGCGACCACGGGCTGGAAGACGTAGCGTGGGCAGGCCTCCTACTAGGTGGGCCGACAATCTGGTGAAGATCGCGGGAAGAGCCTGGATGCGGGCAGCGCAGGATTGTTCATTGTGGAAAACTTTGGAGGAGGCCTTTGTCCAGCAGTGGACGTCATTCGGCTGAAACGAACGAACATAAAGTTCTCGAGTGGCGACCACGGAGTGGAAACGTAATGGACAGGCGGAGACAGGCTTCCCGTGCGGTAGATCTAGCAAATATAACGATATGTCTGATGATTCGGTAAAGGTTGCGGAAAATACCTGGACGAGAACAGCACACACAACAAAGTTATGGAAATCCTTGGGAGAAACCTTTGTCCAGCAGATAACGTGTTTTGGTTAAAGCGAAAATATCGTCGCTATGTGACGATGTCGCTGTCATTCGGCATGTTCGCCTATAGTCTTTTTCACCTAAGATGATCCATATGACGTTTCGAGTTTGAAAGATTTAGAGATGTCACATAACTAAACCATAGCGATTTATCTATCGATTTTTTTCGAAGAGTTAGTAAAACCTACTTTTAGAGAAATATTTTGAGAATTTTTTTTATTGATAATATTCAAATTTCATGGTTCGTGTTCAAAAAAACGATTCCTAAAAAGTACTGGTTCTGTTTCTTTAAATTAAAAACTAATACTTTATTTTCAATGCGTTTATTAAATTCAATAATCGAAAAATATAGTTGATTTTTGTGATGTTTTTAATAACTAAGTATTCACTGCAATCGATTAATGAACCGCGGAATTATCGATTTTATATACAAGAAATACCCCAGCACTAAATCTATTCCGTTTCACACATTCCGTTTCATAAATAAAAAATATTTTTACATCGTATTTAATTAAAATATAATTAATCAATAGACTCAGATTTTACTATATATTTCAAGACAAGTAGTTATTTTTTTTTATTATATTGCTAATAAAATACAAATATTTTTTCAAAAATATTCTGCATATGTAGTATGCGTAATATGGATAACCTTGAAGTGTCATACGGATCATCTTACGTGAAAAAGACTATAGTGGCTAATCTCCGCAACACTTGTAAGGATTTTGATACGATTTTCGCTAATAGATAAACTGATGAATGAGGAAGGTTTGAGTTACGACTATAATATCGAAGTTTGAATGTGGTAGTTGGTCAGGTATTTAATTACAGAAAGTACTATTTATTTGTTAGATTTTTACGCAAAGTTTAAGAGCAGCTTACTCTCCAGTAGACTGTATTGAATTACTAACTCTTACTACGAACCCGACCGCGACAAGAGCAGCCTACTCTCCAGTAGACTATAGAGTTACTAACGCATACTACGAACCCGACGTAAAGTTGCCTTATTGAGTTATAAACGACCTAAAACCTACTAACAGTAGGTTCCTCAACGAAAATAAGCACTGCAATTTTCCAGTGAAATTCCCAGGCAGTGCATCGGGGGTCCCGGCGACGGCGGCGGGCGGCGCCGGCGGCGAAGCTGACGAGGAGCCTTTAGCCCTGGGCGAGCTGGCACAGCTGACGGTCAGCAATGAGCCTGAGGCGTATGACGTGGCCAGCGCCAACAAGGAGTCCTTCCGCAAGACTTGGAACGCTAAATACACGCTGCGCTCGCACTTTGATGGGGTATGTGCTTTTGATGCTGTATTTAATTTTTTTTCATACTTGTGTGATTCTGAGGTACATATTATTTATAAGGAGAGTTTATTGAATTAGAAATGTATTGCTCATAGACTATAGTCTGGTCTGCGAGCACGTAGAATTTTGTCCAATGACCCCAAGCTACCCATCCTTATCGCTCGCGCGTAATTATGTTGCTGTCTGCACACTCACTGCGCGCGAGCGATAAGGGTAGCTTGGGGTCATTGGACAAAATTCTACGTGCTCACAGACAGGGCTTTAGTATATAGTAAACTAGACTTGCATACAAGGTGTTTAGTTGATGCGACTTCAATAGTTAATATTTCAACTGATACTGAAGGTGCAAGCATATTTAGTCGAACTCTTGGCGTCGTAATTTTAGTTGTGAGAGCAGCTGTCGTGGCTCTGCATTTCTGCCATCTTGTAATTGTAAATAGTACAAAGAGAAGAAGAAGAGAAGCAGCATCACAAAGCCTGAAGAAAGAACATTTATGTTACGGCAATAGGGATGTTTCCTGGGTCAAAAAGCAAGAGTTTTAATTAGTCCGTCAGTTAACTTATCAAAAAATACTCTACACGTATTTTTCACTTTTTCAAACTAATGAAAATTTAAAGAGATAAAGCGCGCCAAAGTTCATAAGAGAGGCCCGTGACGTCAATGCGTGCATAAAAGTGCCGCACGTTGTGACGTCGTGCGGAACTTCAACGCACCATAACTATGTAATTATTTGTTAGATTGACAAATAAAAATATATGTGTCCAATATTTTTTGATATTAAACATGACGGACTAAAAACAATTTTTTAGGAAACTAGCCTATTAGATCTGAGTTGGCTCTTACAGTTCCTCTGTACTTGATGATTCCATTGAACGTGAGTCACGATCGTTTCACGCAGGTCCGAGCGCTGGCGTTCCACCCGACGGAGGCCGCGCTGGTGACAGCGTCCGAAGACCACACGCTCAAGCTGTGGAACCTGCAGCGCACGGTGCCCGCCAAGAAGTCGGCCGGGCTGGACGTCGAGCCGCTGTACACCTTCCGTGCGCACACCGCGCCTGTGCTGTGCCTCGCTATGGGCGCGCCGCGGTCTGAGGAGTGCTTCTCAGGAGGCCTGGATGGAACCATCCGCGTCTGGAATCTGCCCGCGCCCACCGCTGACCCGTATGACCCGTACGACCCGGCTGTGCAGGTAATATTCGTTATAATAATAAATATCCTTACACTGCGCCGCTAGCCCCAAACTAAGCAAAGCTTGTGCTATGGGTACTAGACAACGGATATAAACATACTTAAATACTTTTTTTTGTAAATACATACATATTATACATAGAAAACACCCAGACCCGTCACAGAAATTAAAATTCAACATTTCAATTTCTGCCCAGCCGGGAATCGAACCCGGGACCTTCTCAGCATAGTAGTCCGTTTTGAACCACTACACCAATCGGCCGACAACGTCACGTTATTTATTATGTTCTTTATCATTGTCAGGTTTTTTAGTTTCTGCTGCAGGTGAACAACCCTCTAATTTACCACAGGCCAATGGAGGATTTGGCATGCAATTCCAACAATGAACAGAGATGGGTTGAATAGTGATAGGAGGTTGCTTTTCGTACTTTTCTAAGTATCATGTGACTGTGTCTGATCTACCATCTGAAGTCCAGTTTTTCTAACTTTGGTGAAGTGGTGTGTAAGGTTATCATACTCATCAAGTACATTACCTGAAATATCTCTTATTTTTATTATGGCATTTCTTTTGGTCAAGTCGTCACCCGGATGATTCCTATTACAAATCGCTCTGTTTCTATTATGCTTTCGTGAGTGTTATAACAATAAGAATACTTTATTCAGCATAGAAAAATAAAATAAAAATACAGTACATATTTAAACATTTAACTACAAGCTATGCTGAAGAGGCGTCCGCTCAGCTATATTCGCGACATAACAAGCCCCATGTGGAGAAGCTGGTTTTCAGCGGGAACCAACACGATGAAGATTGCGGATTGCGCGCCCTCTAGACCGGGACCATATTGAGGCTACCAGTCAAGAAGGCGCGCAACAGGGGGCGTTATGGACGGTGATCACAAATGCGTTATGGACGGTGTTCATTGACGACGCATAGGTATAGTTAAAGATCACATGCTTAAAAAAGCCTAAACTCGAGATTTTNACTGCTCCTGAATCGAATGTACCTACTACTACTATTTCTATTTATTTATATTAACCGGCGGACAGTGGTGACTGAGTTTGTTGCGGCGCTTCTTCTCAGCACTTGCCAAATGTTGGTCTCGAAGCGCTGGTAGGGTAAAAAGATTATGAGACATGTAGAGGCTCCTTAAGAGCATATGACGATTTGTAAGAACTATTTATTAGTCTAAACAAATAAAGAAATTTTGACTTTGACTTTAACGTTATTTCCAGGGCCCCGTGCTGCGCGATCACACAGACGCAGTGTGGTCGCTGGCGGCGTCGCACGGGCGGCTTCTGTCAGCGTCGGCGGACGGCACGGCGCGCGTGTGGGCGCCGCGCGCGCCGCGCCCGCTGCTGGCCACGCTGCGCGACGACCAGCTGCCCGCCGCGCTCGCGCCGGCCGCCGCTGACTTCGCGGACGCCGCCTCGCGCGCCGCCGTCGTCTACCGCGACGGCTCGCTGCTGCTGTACGACCTGGAGACCGCCCAGGTGAGTGCGAGCTCAGCTGCCGGACCCTCACTCCCCACTGGATGGAAGACCATAATAAATATTAGCAGCTGCAGTGCCAAATGTAGGATTATCCTGCACATTCTGAACAGGATTATAAGCCATCCGAGGAACGAGACGGTGAAAAACAAGAAGACTTCCACCTTAGACGAACACCCCCTCCAAGGATTTCCACATCTACCAATCAACACGAGTAAAAAGACCGTCACCGGGAGTAGAATTTTTTGTTTTTTTTTTAAATGCCTATTATTTTGACAAAATGCCACATAGATTTTTTTAAATATTTTTCTGATAACCAGCATAACTTGCCTCAACACCCAGTTCCGGCTTGACGTTGCATTACGGGACATCCTGTATAGGAGGCAAATACGATCGCCTATGTTTACGATCTGTCAAATTTCTTAATCGGCATGTATTTTAAATATCCGTAACGTGTGCTTGGTTTAAACACGTACTGACGTGATGATCTGGTCAGGCGGTGCTGCGCGTGTCGTGCGACAGCGGCGCGACGCGCGTGCGCGCGCACCCGACGCTGCCGCTGCTGGTGACGGCGCACGAGGACCGGCACATCCGCTTCTGGGACGCGGTGTCGGGGCGCTGCGCGCACGCCATGGTGGCGCATCTGGACGCCGTCACGGGGCTGGCGCTCGACCCCAACGGGCTGTTCCTGCTGTCGGGCTCGCACGACTGCTCCGTGCGCCTCTGGAACCTCGACACCAAGACCTGCGTGCAGGAGATCACCGCGCACCGCAAGAAGTTCGACGAGAGCATCCTCGACGTCGCCTTCCACCCGCTCCGGCCCTACATCGCCAGCGCCGGCGCCGACGGGCTCGCCAAAGTCTTCGTCTGAGCCCGACCCTATGTATGTCGAATATATATGATACATGTAATTTTACTTTCGATACGACCGTGTACAGTGCCGTTTTGGAGTTACGCTTGGAGCCGTTCGGGTGCGGGACGACGGACGTTCCGGTGCGGCGCGGCGGTGCGCCCGCGAGACGCGCCTCGGCTCCTGGGACGGAACCGGGCTGTTGTCATACGCTAGAAAGGGACTCGACTTGTCATCCGTCGCAGGAATCGATGTGCGTCTCGCGGGGACCGATGGATTTTCGATGGCGATTCCTAATAGTCGATATACGTTAGGCCCGAGGAATTCGTCGGTCTCGATGGCGAAACGCCGCTGTAGTTGATTTTTAGATTATTCATTTTTGAAAACTTTTACACTCGAGAAGTTGTAACGATATAACTTAATCACTCTAAAGTTAACCTGACCTATCTAGTCCCAGATCTATACTTCGCTCGATGATGACAACTTGTTACAGCTTTGCTCGCCGCCGCGACGGTCGATACGTGTCTCGTCGACCGATCGCGGCGGTCGTGTGATCGCCGAGCTCAGAACGGGAGTGAATCCGAATCGAAGTCAGTGAAATAGTGTTCGCTTTTTTCGGAGAGCTCGAATCGCTCGGAAGCGTAAACTTTGAGAAATAGTAGTGTAACGCAGTAGCGAGTCGCGTCATCGTAGGCGGGCCCGGCCGGTAGCGGGCGGGCCGCGGGAGGCCGCCGGTTCGTTTTATCGTATTTAATATTATAACGTAATGGACGCGCGCTCGACGCTCGTTATAAGCGCGTAGTGAACACTCATCTATGTATAGACATTTGAAATCTATTATAATATATTTTTAGACTTTCAGTATGTGGATTTTAGGTTTTTATCGCGACTTTTTCACCGATTTTACGATACGCAGTGAGAATATTGTTCGTTTCTATGCATCTGTAAGGAGACCTTGTAATAAATATCTTGTGGATACCGAAGATGTTTCCTTGGAACGTTTTTATGTTTTCGTGTCTGTACAGTTAGATGTTACGCAGTGATGCTGATTTCTCGCAGAGAACGAATGGTGTTTCTTTTAGCTAGTACATTTTTATTTAAATCAATTTGATTTTCATAGAGAATATTTTTGTTTTGTTACATGTATGAACACATGCTCTCATTATTTGATGATTATAACTTACGCAGGTGATGAGCGGTCGAACAAAAATATGATTGAGTAGAAGTACTATATCGAAAATAACATAAGTAATGTTTGTTCATAACGAGTACTGCGATGTAGAATATATATTATAAAACATTACATATTCCTTTATTTTCCTTGAATTCATACTTGTACACATACATCCAAAATTGATAGTAAAAAGCAACATAACCGAATTGCATGTTGTTTTTTTAATACTTATGTTTTTTATTCCCCACCCCCTAGCTAAGTAAGATAAAAATTGGCTGCGTTGTAGTACCTACAATGTTTAAAAGTAATTAATAGCTAGATCTTAAATTAGAGCTAACCTGCGATAAGCATGCGGCCAATTTTAGTTACATACAAAATTCAATCGCCTGTTTTTGTCTCATACACTAAAAACAGACGAAAACTATTTAGAATCTTATTACTTCAAGTCAAGACACTTCTGATCGATAGAGTTGATAGTTCTCAGTAGAAAACATTTCCATTCAACCTATAGATAGGTGGAAAAAATATACACATAATGGACTAGTGGAACAGGGGGTTGCAATTGTCTGTTCACTTGGGCTTTAAGTAAAGGTTAAAACGAAATACGTACACAATACACATGCTCACAGTTATTATTAGGTATCAATATTTCACAATTCCGTGGTAGTTACAAGTAAAAACAATCAAAAATAACTTGTTATTAAAATTTCTTAGTGATTAAAGTCGCTTCTCCTAAATTTTAAATAAACTAGAAAAAATCGAACTGCCTAAATTTTGAAGGGTTCATCCAGTGTCTGAGTAGCTCAGTTGGAAGAGCAGTCGCCCGGCAAGCGAAATGTCGTGGGTTCGATTCCTGCTATAAGCAGTTCGATTTTTTCGAGTTGTTAGAGTAGGCGCACACCGTTGATTTTTAGTTGGCCGATAGTTGTGCCCGATTTTAATTTGTATGAAGAATCGGCCAAATCGAAACGGCATAGTGTGCGCACTCCCATACATTCCCATACTGATCAACTGCCCGACTAAACTATCGGCCGACGAAAAATCAACGGTGTGCTCTCTATTTATAAAAATCTCTTGAATTTATTAAGAACTATCCTTGCATGGGTGTTGGTGGCGGCATATGCCTATCGTGTTCTGGCGGCGGAGGGTCCAGGTTCGGCGGGCCCACGCTGTGATACCACTTGACGGCTTCCACCAGCCCGTAGATTATTACTCCTACGCCGATCCTGCAGAACAATCTGTAGTTATAAGTCTCGAGCTTAACTCGAGTGCCTGAGGTATGGGAGCAGCACGGGAGGCGTGTAGGCGAACACTGGGCGACAAAGAATAGGCGTCTAAAGCCCGGTCTATGAGCACGTAGAATTTTGTCCAATGACCCCAAGCTACCCATCCTTATCACTCACGCGTGATTGTATTGCTGTCGCGACTATGCGACGGGCGCCCGCAGTGAGTGTGCGAGCGCGACAGAATAGGGATGTTTCCTGGGTAAAAAAGCAAGAGTTTTAATTAGTCCGTCAGTTAGCCTATCAAAAAATACTCGACACCTATTTTTCACTTTTCAAAACTAATGATAATGAATTAATGATGATAAATGTAAAGAGATAAAGCGTGCCAAAGTTCTAAAGAAAAGGCCCGTGACGTCAGTGAGTGCGTAAAAGTGCTGCACTTTTTGACGTCGAGCGGAACTTCAACGCACTATAACTTTGTAATTATTTGTTTGATTGATAATTAAAAATATACGTGTCCAATATTTTTTTTATATTAAGAGCGTTTACGCCGTTTGGCGCAAAAACTGTACTTTTTCAACTCGTTACAATCATTAACCAGTAATACTACAAATATGTTATAGGCATAATTAGTTAGGCAATTTCGTCGTCTAAATAGTTAATTGAGAAAATATTGCGATTAGTTTAGTATTTAAGAATTCTATCAAGATAAGTCCACACAGGTTTTGTAAATTTCCACTTTAGCGTCAGTTTACAAGCTGAAATTTTTANGTGACAATCGATATTATTTATGCCATTTATCCTCAGTGGCGACAAAGCTAGTTTCGACAACCGAAAATAGATGCCAGTTGCGAGGTGACCATAGGTCCCAAGGAGAAATGTACGTGTACGTGCACCACGAGAGGTGAAAACCAAAAGGTAGAGGCTTGAGGATCTAGGCCCTAGAGTGCTGAAGGGTACGCCTGGCCGTCAGCCAAATTTTACGTCGCACCATAGAGGCAGTTCTGCCTGTATTAGAGGAGTGGGTGCGACGACATGATCGCCTCACACATAGGGCGACCCAGGTTCTACCGGGCCATGGGTGCTTCGGGCCATTCCTCCATCGTATAGGCCGAGAGCCTGTAGATGGTTGTCAGTTAACACTGCAGTCTTGCCCCGTGAGTCACCGCAGCAGACTGACACGCTCCAACAGTGCCCAGCCTAAGCGAACGAGCGGCGGTTGGAAATGACCTCTCCCTACCAATCGGGAAGAGGCGTGAGATAGATAGATAAATTGTTTATTTGTTATAACACACACTTTTTTTAATGCTTTTAACACACACATTATGTATAGTTGCTATTGAAATTCAATTCAATATTGAAATAAAGTTAGTTAGTCAAGAAACACACTAGGTGACACCACTGGTATTTTGTTACACAGGTTAGTAATAATTTCAACAGTTGCAACATAACAAAAGTGACAAAACAACAGAAGATGATGTGTGCCGCAGCGATGCAAAAAGCAAAGAGCTCAGTATAAACACTACCCTCAAAAGGGCAGAACACTCATTTTCAGCTTTTGCTAGAGAACGCCTCGGTCGCTAGACATGGAGGTGTCTGGTGGCGGCTAAGGACGAATGCTACAGGCAACAGCCAATGGCGATGTCCCGCGTTCCCTCATATTGGATCATGACAGAAACAGTCAGGTTTTTAGTGGGTGTAGGGGCTATCCACCTTCTGGTAGGAAGAACCCCACATAACCCACTAGCTGCCCCCGCAGCTGGTGGGTATGAAATGTTATGCATTTTCCGGATAAAAAAAGAATAGTTAACAGGAAAAGTTTGTTTTGAATAGAACCGATTTGAAAAAATCTCTCACCATTAAAATTCAATTCTTTTTCTGCTGAACATAGGCTGTATAAAATATTCTCAAAATAGTAAAAAACCTTTGATAATTTACTATTTGATAAAGAATTTACGTATTTATTATTTATTAGGACTAATGTATACCATGATTTATAATTATGGAGTCAGTGTTGGAAGATTTGAAGATTTTATAGTTTCCTTGAGCTGTCACTTGACAGCCTGGCACACTTTTACGATGGTGGATCAAAGTATTTTGGTTTGACTATAGAGCGTGAAAACACGCACACAGTCACAATTTTTTTAGTGTGAATAAAAATAGCATCGAAATTACCTAAACTTGACATGCCACGCTAGACGTAAACGCTCTTAAAATAGACGGACTAAAAATTTTTTTTAGGAAACTAGCCTATTACGCGCGAGCGATAAGGATGGGTAGCTTGGGGTCATTGGACAAAATTCTACGTGCTCACAGACCAGACTATAGTCGCCGCGACTGTTGACAAGTCTCAGTGATGCTTGTCTCAAAAACACCCGTGCCGCCCCCATACCTCAGGTACTGACTGAGTAAAGCGCTAGACCTATAACTGTATAATATTAACTATACAGGGTGTTAGGTAGATGGGTATATGAGCCGACACAACATGGCCATATAAATGGAATGGCGAAGTCAGAAAATTGATATCTTCATTTTAATTATTTGAATTTTCATACAAATCTGATTTTATAAAATTTATTTTGTATGAAAATTAAAAAAAATTAAATGATATCAAATTTCTGACTTCACCATACCATTTATATGCCCATGTTAACATGGGCTAGTGTCGGCTCATATACCCATTTACCTAACACCCTGTAGATGTAAAAAATATTGCATAGGCTAGGGAAGGACTTTTTCCAAATATAAATCTCAACTGTAAATATAGAGGTGTTATTCTATTACTTGATTGATCAAACTAAAAAGGCTGGATTCATTCTACATCAGCTACTTTTCCACAGTTATAATAATAGTTTAAAAAAATTCAACTTACGCGTTACCCATTTATTTATTTTTTACACGAGTGCACAAGCCAAGCGCCTGCGTCTCAATCTGATTACCTACTGCCTTTTAGCGATTTGCGATAGCAGTTTTATTTCTATCGTCAATGCTTGTTATTATTTTCAATTTCTGTAAATAGAGCTTGATTTTCTCAGAATAAACAAATACCTTTGTCGATCAACTATCGTTATTGAAGTTATTGAATTGATCAGTGAGTAAGGTTAGCTGTGTTGGTGACGACAAGAGGAGGAAGGCCTTAGGTGAAGCGATCTTCTTTCTTCTTTGCCTGGCCTATTCCCACTTTATTTGGGGTCGGCCTTCCGTATCATGCACCTCACAGGCGGCTCGGCCCTGGGTTGTCTCCCTGTTGGTTGATCTGGTCCTTAGGTGAAGCGATATCACAACAAAATACAAGTAATGCTTTCAACTTTATCATTAAGATTTCACAATGCCATGGCCATTAATTAAAACAGTAAAACCACATCATACCTATGTACACTTCTGCAGTTTACTAAGAAGAACTATCCTTGTATGGGCAGTGGTGGCCTCATATGCCGGCTGTGTTCTGTCGGAGCGGGGTCTCCGGGCTTCGGTGGACTGGGCATGCTCGAAAACCACTTGGTGGCCTCCATCAGCCCGTAGATCATTAATGGTATACCAAACCTGCAGGACAGGCTATAGTTAACTCTTATAAACTAGTATAAAATATTGCATTTACTTAGGAGAGCCCAATCCAATTACCTACTTACTTAATTCCAACGGTAAATTAGAAGGAATTGTAGCTACCTACCATATTTCCTTTGAAGGAACTATGAAAAGGGACTTGGGAATAAAAATGCAACGATATTATTTTGGGGTCACCATCGAATAACAAACACTCTTGGGTGTCAGTCATTCAAACTGCCATCAAATTCTAGGTAGGCCTACTAAGGTACTATAACTGGCACACTGACAGTTTCGACTGTGACGATTTATTTAATATTTATTCTTGTTTGGTCAAATCCACGCTAAGTACTCTACCACCATAAAACCGTCTGGGTTTAATGACACGTGGCTGTTGCCAGTGCCTGAAATTTTAAGAATTAGGTAGGCATGCATTTAAATTGCTAGTTTGAGATTTATACTTGTGAAGATTCGAAATTAGGAAATAACAGTAAAATAATAGTTATTATAACTCACATGTTACCCATTTCTTTAAATTAGTTTTTGCTCGGGATAGTGAGCGCACAAGCCAAGCGCCTGCGACTGAGCCTGATTACTTACTGCTTCCTAGTGATTTGCGATAACAGTTTTATTTCTATCGTTATGCTTGTTATTATATTTCAGTTTCTGTAAATAAAGCTTGGTTTTCTCTGAATAAAAAAGTTTTGCCTCGATTGACCATTGATCGACCTCGATCGATTCTTTTGAATTAAGTAGGGTAAGTGCGTTAGTTTTCGTCCAATTATCGGAGTTGCCAACTTTGTGATGCGAAATGAATATCTTAAAATACACTTACTCATATGTATCATATGTCATTATAGTCCTTATATAGTCTACTTTACGTTAATATTATATGACAATAAGTAAATACCACGGGTTTTTTTATAAAAAATATTTTATGCAAAAGAGGCGATTTCACTAGTTTTCGTCCAAAAAAATCAGTTTTCGTCCTAGTGTACGCTAGTTTTCGACCACTGTGTAGAAAAAAGGGTGCAGTTGAATTATTAACTTAAAACCAATTCTACAATACAGTAACTATGGATTGTGGTATATCATTTGAAAGGTAATTTTGTTAGCTTTCAAATGATATCAAAAAGATTTAAATAAGTTTCTTACCTAAATTTAGGAAAATATTGCAATAGGTCGAAGGATAAATGGACGAAAACTAATCTACAGGAATAGCTAATTTTGGTTTTCGTCCACCCCAGTGCTTGCTCATGACGTCATGGACGAAAACACAACAACGTTTAAAGCTATTTTTTGTTTTCGTCCACATCTTTTTAACGGTTTTTATGGGTTTATCACTGTTAAAAAGTGGACGTAAACTAAAATGCTTAATGTAATAGCAATAAAGATCATATTGGAAGAATATACATTGTATTTTGTAGGTCCATTGAAGTAAAATGATTATTAAAAATATTAACTAGGTGTCAGGGTTTCCGTCCACGTGGACGAAAACCAAAGTTTTGCAAAATTGTTATGCTAGTATTAGTCCACTTAATTATCTAAGATTTCTATACAAAAACTTTAATAAACCCTTAAAATAGTGTTTATTATGCTAATAATTAGACATACGTGCCAAAAACATTACGTAAAGTAGCTAAAACAGTAATTAAACATTCCATGAAAGTTCCCTACCGGCACGTTTTTTTTCTAACTTGACGACGTTTTCCATTCACCTGTGTGCAGCAGCAACTTCCGTAGATTTTTTTAGAGTTATTACTTGTCAAATTACACTTTGATGCAGGCAGAACTGTTACTTAGATATTATAGATTGTAACAAGTAAAAACTTGTACGGAAAGTTAGGTTTGTATTCTAATTTTCCGTATTTGTTTGTGGCAAGTCGGTCAAATGGACGAAAACAGGAACTGGACGGAAAACCGGCGCAATTACCCTACATACCTACCTACTGAGTGTAGCTTTTTAGGGACGACTTAGAGGTTTTTGTCACAAGTATTTTGCTAACTGGAACTGGTAGTACGAAGTACTTATTATTATTCTGTGCTGGTAGGTACAGTCAGTTTAGTTAGTCAGTCAGTCATAATTTGTTCATACTGATTCAGGGTCAAAATCACAGGCACGAAAATTGGTTTCACACTACCCAAAAGTTAATGATCATTGTGAGAAACTTGTTTTTACTTAAGTAAAGTAGGTACCTATTTACTGTAGGTAATTCTATAAGGGCTAAATAATAATATTATTTCTCATTTATGTAAGTAATGCGTTAGGCCTTTCAAATGCGCTTTTCAACGGGCCGATTTTTAAGATCCCCTAGACAAGTTACAAAACGGACAGCATGGACTTATAAAAAGGTCCATGACGGACAGTATCGGGGCAGGTGGGCATTCTTACATCGTCTTAAATCATAACATACGAAATGTTTCTTATTTAAATGCTTTAAATATATTATTAATATATTAGTTACTTAACTTACTACTTACCACCTACTTTTAAATGTTGGTTTACCTAAGTAAATAGGTAGGTACTTTCCTATCTTGCTTAACTAGGTATTTACTTATAAGAATCGACACCTTCCAATTCTTATTTTCTAGTGAAACCTGTTATTATTTAATACATATGTAATACGCAGTTATGAAACGGATCAGGTTTGTTTATAGTGAATACTGTGAGCAATATTAGTAAATAATAATATTTTGTAACGCCTTGTGATCCACTACGAGATATAGGAAAATAACGTGATATACTTAATACCTAACGCGTTCTTCTCATTTCAAGATTGGTGCTGACCTAATGCATTGTTAGAATTTCTTATTTATTACCATAACCTTTCTACAGCATTCTTTAGCGACCTCCCTTTATTTATAGAAACAATAACAAGCATTGATAATGAATATTATTGATAACTAATATACCTATTGTCCTCCTTCGTCGGAAGTATAAAACACAAGTGGATTCCCAGGTGGGGCTTTTTCTCATTTACGTTGATCAAGTGTAGGTACACGTGTCCATAAACCATGGGTAACATGTAAGTATTCTTGTGGTTTTTTTTTCTATGTTGTAACGTTCGATTGATCGACGCCTTTGCCGCCTGAAAACAACGTGCGCTTGGGACTTCAAGCGCTTCAACTTTTAACTCTAGGTACCCACGATAGAGTAGAAATAGAAACTACAGTAGAATAAGCAAAAAATCATGTTCGGCAATTTTAAAAACAGCAGGATCCCTACTTATATAACCTCAACGAATGGGTACCTAATGAAGGCTTTTGGGCTGTTCTTTGATCACTAATAACGGACTGTTACGATCACATAAACCCTATGGCATAGGTACACTTAATTAATATAATATTACGTACCCTTTAGGCTGACCGGTGTCTCGATGGTGATGTATGGAGTGATGTACCTCGAGAGGTGGCTTCAAGGCCTGCCCAACCCTCCGAAGCCCGAAGACCCCATCCCAACGGAACACAGCAGGCATATGCCGCCTCCGCCACCTATGCAAGGATAACGAATCAGGACTTTTTTCAAGTAAAGTTTTGTGAGAATGATATTTCAGAGTATTACTTACCTAGTCGTCATTTAAGAGGGTATGGTAGAGCAAGCAAATCAACACCATTGAACATTTTTGCGTTTTATATAATTTTATTTAATTGTGTACTTTATAAACAGTGAGACGGTAATAAACGAAGAATGCGAGTATCAGTATTGACATATATGCAAAAGATATTAGTTAATCTCCTTCAATCTCCTTATGCCCAATTCGACCAAACTTTTATCCTAGAATAACTCCTGGTATACCTACTTAACTGGCACATTGACAGTTTCAGTATGGGAATAACAGACGATTTATTCTGAGATTAATTTACTCTTGTTTGGTCGAATCCACGGTCCACCCTCAGTTAAAAACGGCACATCTGCAGGTAGGTACAGTCGGGGCAAATACCTAAGTCTGAAGAAATTCATAAGCAGTCTTAAAAAAATTGTAACTTTAAGTAACTTGTAAGATTAACTTGGGCGAGGTTAGGTCTGCTATAGTTTTATAGCTAAGCAGGTACAGCGCAGTTATTCGTGGTGCACAATCCTAACATGAGAACTGAACATTAGCTGTTACTTGATCGCGGAGGTGAGAACTTGTGCAGTTGAAAAAGGCGTTAGTTGAGACTTGAATCTAGTGCAAATATTTTACAACTAAAATGGGTTTTAACATGTAAGTACTTACTTATTTATTTTATTGGAAAGATCAGGCAAAATGAAGACAACAACTGTAGTCACCCGGCATGTCAAAGGTCGTGGGTTCGCTAACCACTTCAGGCAATTCGATTTTCTCAAGTTATTAAAACAAGTATAAGCCAAATAGACACAAAAAATAATAATTCTTGTTCAAGCCACTTGTTTTTTGCTTCGGGGATTGTCAGTACAAAATATTTTTAGAAAGTTAGTCTTATTTTTCAATTTCCTTAATGGTCGAATTTACTTGGTTGTAATTTTACAGGCTCTCCGGTATGTCGATAATAATGTAGTGTTAGGTTTAGGGTGTAGAAGACGGCAGTAGAAATTAAGTGAAACACATGTTTGATGTACGGTGTCTCTATATTGAATGTTTTAAAATTCACATGATTACAATGTTCGTAGTTTGCTAAAACCCTAAGTCAGCAGAACGATACGTGCGCGTGACCGGTTTACGGGAATTGGATGCTATTTGTAAAGTAAGCAATTTACATACTTCACCTCCCCCGAAAAGTAAAGGGTAGGTGCCTCCCCTTTGCAAGAAAAAAAAAGTTTGGCCACGTATCATTGAGCTTTACATACATAAGTAGTCTATTAATAAGTAAGTACAATAACTATTTATTAAAATTATACATGACAATGTTATAATCACAATACATAACACATAACACATCATAATAATAAAACAAACTTTTTTTTTGTTATTAAACAACTTAGTATTATTCTTATGAATAACAATTTCCTTATTATCTTTAAGTATTTTTACATTTGGCGAAATGTCTTGTATTACTTTATAAGGACCTTTATAAACACAATCTAATTTATTGCCTACTTGATTTTTTACTAATAATAAGTCTCCTGGTTTATATTTAAAATTACAACTGTTTTGATCATATTTAATTTTTCTAATATCTTTACAATGTAACAAATTTTGCCTAGCATCTTGTTGAGCTTTTTGTAAACGATATTTAAGTTCCTTGGGATAGTCATCAAAATTGTATAATGGATCTACATGCTCTGATAAGTTACTTGGTAAATTACAAACTTTGCCAAAAACAAGTTCATATGGAGTATATTTTGTTTGTGAATGTACACTAGTGTTAAAAGAAAAACACCAAAATGGAATCCAATCACTCCAATCAGACTTATTATTTTCGCATTGAATTCTGAGATACGCACCGAGATGCTTGTGTGTGTTTTCTAAACCACCTATAGTCTCATGATGATACGGGGTTGAATGGATTTTTTCTATATTTAGTAATTTGCAAACTTCAGACATAACGGAAGATGTAAACTCAGTTAAGGGCGTAGTTAAAAGGATGCAGTGCAGGACGTAGTGTGGGCGTCGCTCATGTTCGGCGCGGCGAGGCCGGGGCTGGGCACGGCGCGCGGCGGCAGCAGGAACTGGTCATCTGCTTGATGTGGGCCGGGATATCCCTGGACTCCTCTTGAAGTGGGCCGGGCATTCCCTGGACACCTCTTGAATGTGGGCCGGGCTTTCCCTGGACTCCACTCTTCTTTCTTCTTAGGTACTTAGTTGCGTGACGCGAGGTTTTCAATGGAGATGGCGTTTAATTCTTTCCTCAAAGTCTTCACGGCGCTCTTGCGGCACTTTTTGAAGATGTAGACGGCGATTGCGGCGATAATTAGGACGAGAGCCACGATGAGGAGGGTTTGAGTGACGTGGTCGCTTTGTCCTTGATTCAATTTCGTGTCGGCCGAAGCTGCTCCGTTGGCGTTTTGTGCGACGACGACTTCTTCTTTTGAGTATGATTTTCCCATGTTGTTGTTGATGTTGATTCTTGATAATTATTCGGCTTAATTCTTCATTTAAAATTTAGTTTCTGTTTTTCTTTTCTTCTCCAGCAAATGTAAAGTTGGCCAGGTGTGGCGGGGTCGCCATGTAGTGTTAGGTTTAGGGTGTAGAAGACGGCAGTAGAAATTAAGTGAAACACATGTTTGATGTACGGTGTCTCTATATTGAATGTTTTAAAATTCACATGATTACAATGTTCGTAGTTTGCTAAAACCCTAAGTCAGCAGAACGATACGTGCGCGTGACCGGTTTACGGGAATTGGATGCTATTTGTAAAGTAAGCAATTTACATACTTCAATAATATACGGCCTGCTTTGGGTGACGAAGCTGCTCTCCGACCTGCCGAGCCCCCCGAAGCCCGAAGATCCTCTGCCTACAGAGCACAATCGGCACATGCGACCGCCACATGCACAAATCGTACAAGGATAAGGAGAAGTAGCCTAAAATTGCACAGAACAAATCCAAGACTTTTGCATAATAAAATTCAATGTCACTTAATTCTTTTGTTTTTTAATTTCCGATACCTGAATAGATAATTGATTTTATTATTATGTAGGTAATTAAAACTATTCATATGGGTTTCTTAAACGCATAGCTTAATAGCTTGAGTAATATTATTTGGTTATTGAAAAAAAAAACCAAGTAGACATCATTGCCTTTGTTTTCTTTATTGATTTAATTATAAATACCTACATCTATTTTGAAAGTTAGTCATTTTTTGTCCCGTATTTTTCATAAACATTTTTCCAAAAATCTATTCGTTCCTTGTTGGGCAAAGATATTATTTGAAATTCTCTGTCGATTTCTAGAAATGTTAACTCGTTCAATTCGCTTTTCGTCCAGTGAGTATTTGGCGACTCTTTACTGTTTGGGTTTCTGAAAAATATAATACAATTACTCCAACTCTATGAATGAATCTTGTTTTGAACGCTATTTTAACAAAACTCTTGAAAAGTTAGAATTATAAAAGCTCTTAAATGTATGTAACTTACCCAGTCTTAGCAAAGCTTGTCCACATCCCAGTCATTTTGTTGATTATCCTATAGTCGTTCGAATTTGCTTGTAGTGGGAGCAGGGACTGATATATCACAGGTTCAAACAGATAGAATAACTCGTCTCCATGATCAGCACCCGGTTTCCTTCTCAAACCAGAAGCTGATTTGAGTAAATTTCGATACGAGTCATATTTGAAGAAATAGTTAAACACGGATATGTTTGTGTATTTTAGAAAATATTCAGTGGTAGCAACGCTAGGATACATAATGAAGGCATCAGAAAAGTAATTTATCAGTCCATCAAGAATATCATTGTCTAATGTTTTATTTCCAAAATATATTTTTTCCACATCTGCTACAAATATATCTTTATCATTTTTACTTTGAAAGTATAGGTTGTGTGGTATAATCTGAGTAAAATTTTGTACAAGATTTTTAATACCATTGGAGTTATATTTCGAAGCCCATTTTATACCTTCTTTGTCATTGTATCCAATGATTACTGTAATACCAGAATTCAAGTTGGAAGAATTTAATAAATCTCTGGGTGGAGCAGTAATAATAGCATCTGCAGTAGGTTCTTCAAGGCAGGGTCTAAACACGTACGGGGCGAAGGCATTATTAGTTTGATCTCTATATGTTTCAATGGTAACATCTTCCTCGGATACTTGATTAAAGATGTTTAGAAGTTCATCTGGATCAGAAGAATTATATCCTAAGCGAGTAGCAACTAAGGACGCGCTTCCTATAGGGTCTTCGTCAAAAGCTTGCGGCATTAGCACTGACCCACTTTGTAATATAACTCTATGGAATAAACCTTCGGTTAATGGAGAAACCAACAAGTAGTTAACAGAAGCAGCTCCAACGCTTTCACCAAAAAGAGTTACTGAATTGGGATCACCTCCAAAATATTCTATATTTTTGCTTATCCATTTCAAAGCTGCTACTTGGTCCTTCAACCCCGCGTTTCCTGGTGCACCTTTGTTCCGTAAACAAAGAAATCCGAATGCTCCAAGGCGATAGTTAACTGTTACGACAATGACTTGTTTTTTCAGTAAGTGTTTGGGATTATAAAGGAGGTGTGTGTTGCTGCCCCAGTAGAAACCTCCGCCGTGTATGAATACCATTACAGGGAGTGGAGTCTTTAGTGCAACTGTGGGGGTGTAGACGTTAAGTACCAGGCAATCTTTGAAGCCTATGGGTGTTCTAGTGCGACTGAAGTATTGTTTGCATCTACTGGAACCGCGTGCTACATTTAGTGTGCCTTTCCATGAGGGTGGGTCTCCAGGTGCCTGGATCAAAAACGTTACATGGTATAAAAACAAAAGTGCTTCATAGGCCTACATTAGGTCCTAAAAAAGCTCATGCATTTTATGTTACGTGGCTTGTAAAAGATAAGGTAGCGAACACTTACTTGGAATTTTCCTGTCACTGAAGCGTAGGGCACTTTCAGAAATCTTCTGTAGGCTCCAGAAAAACTTATGGAACCTTTTAAGTTTCCTTGAGGAATCGTTACCTCTGACGACATTAAATTATAACTATTTAGGCCACTAATATAAAAATAAATAAGAGTTATTAGTAAGAGCATGATTTTAATCTGATTTGTCACACGCACC
This sequence comes from Ostrinia furnacalis, assembly GCF_004193835.3. Lineage (NCBI taxonomy): Eukaryota > Metazoa > Arthropoda > Insecta > Lepidoptera > Crambidae > Ostrinia > Ostrinia furnacalis. The sequence continues at coordinate 347,688 of NW_021137833.1, read as the reverse complement.
TTTACACACTAAAATAATGTTTGTTCCATTATGGTTTGAACTTGATACTCGGAGCATTCTAGCAAATCGACGAATGGTTTATTTTAGGAAATATAATATAAGTTAATAGGCTAATTTAAATAATAAAACCGGTGTTTAGCACGTGTCTAGCTGTGAAGATTACTGTTAGTGATGTATTATGATTTTGGGAGAATATTAATGTTTGTAAATAACTACTGGGTGCGCTTACGCATGATTTTGATTATGTCATTGATTTACGAAAGGATAATTCGAATGAAACTGTAATTTATAATGTAATGTACCTAATTCTACTGAGTTCTTGTTGGTGATAGGAACCTAGATAAAAAATAGGTAGGTAGACTTTTTATTGCAAAAAAGCTACTAACACCAAAACTGATATTAAATAAGTACTTACCTACCTACAGCAAACAAAAAACTGAAAGCCTGAACCATATTAAAAACTATGAGCAAAAATACTTTTAGATAACATTTACCTATTGTTTGACGGTGATGAGTGATATCTTTTGATGAGTTCATAATTTTCTATTGTTTACTTGCCTATTAATTACGTTTTCGATAATCTATAGAAATCGTTCCAAATAAAAGCACGGTTCAATAAATATCACACGCTAGTAATCTATCTAATCCACAGGAAACAAGTATATTTTAGTTAAAATTCAATTTAAGTGAAGTTATCAATTCAAAATGTTTACGTAAGTATCTTGGTATCATATGACATTTTAATAGATCACTGTTTCATTTCGATGTAGGATGAACTCGGAAAGAAGTTTAAGCGATATACAATTAGCTAATGTAGAGCAGCTTATTTACACAATATTTTATAAAATATAAGCAATAAAGCCACCTCACACTATTACGTTCTGCATTAGTGCCGTGGCCAGTAAAAGCGAGGAAAAAGAAGAATTTTCAGGACTTGATTCACTTGGAAAAGTGAAGCAACATAACGTATAGGTTCAAAAATACTGAATTTCTCCAACGCTTAATCTTATCGATGCTTTTAGCAACAAAGGTATGGGCTTATCGCGAAAAACGGGGTGTTTATAGCTTATCGCGGAACGCATCCCAGGCCTATAGGACTATTATTTGGTTGTTTTAGTTTATTCTCCAGCACCCTTGGCGCCCTCTGGACGATGTACGTGTGGGCGTCGGCCTGGCATAAGATCGTGGACCTCATTCCCTACGACCCGCCCATGCCGACCCCGCTGGACCCTTTCAACGACTGAAACTACGAGGGATGCTGCTGATCCGATGGATAAATTGATATGCTCAAATGTCTTAGCTGATAAGTGTACCATATCTTACTTTAGAATTTGTAAATGTACCCATTAGTTGGGGTAGTCAGATAAGTAGACTACCTACTCCATTTCTTTGTTAATATGTTAAGGGCCAGTTTACTTGCTACCTCTCCTAGCCTAGCCGGTTGGAGACCAAGAGTTAAGCAGCAGCTAAAGTAACTTAGCTTAGCTCTTGGTCTGCAACCGGCTTTATAACTTGCTGTAGCCTATAGGAACTTCTTTTTTGAAAAAACAAAACTTTTTGGTATCACAGATCTGTCTAGGCGCAGACCACCGACATATATTAGTCCAGTCAAATTAGACATGAACCCTGCATTAATTCGCATACAGCTGAAAATTGGTACGCATGTTCGGAGCACCATTATGAATTAACTGTGAAAAGTCCCCATCGATCGGAAATGTGCTAAAAAAAAATTCAATGTCAAACTTAAAAAATACGGGTTTTTGAGATTTTCAGCTAAACGGTAAGTTTTATCACAAAAACATGTATGACAAGGTTTAAGATCATACTATTATCTATCAAAATTGTCTATACACTTTCTCCTAAGAGTCAGCGTTTCTGAGATTTGATGATCAGAAGAGTCAAAAAAGTGTTTTCTTCATAACGGTCTTGCACATAAATCCAATGTGATATCGCCTCGTGCCTCGACTCAGCATTGTATCATGATGTGTTGTCGACGTCGAATATAAAATAATCAACCTTAATGTCGTCTGTCATCTTTAATTATCGAAAAATGGTTGCAACTTTGACGAAGGATTGCACCGTGAGTTTCTAAGATACGAAGTTTTCGTGTTTATTATGTTTAAGAGCTCTTATATGCACACGTCACTACTCTACTTCTAACTCTATGGTCACTCTTTTAGCCCGACCAAGTTAGACAGTCCAGGTTATAATAATTCGCATAGAGCTGAAAATTTGTGTGAATGTTGAGAACACCATCCTAAATGAAATGTCAAAAGACCCCGACGATCCGTCATTTAAAAAAAAAGTTTTCGAAGTCCCAAGTTTTTTGCATTTTTTGGCCAAGTAGTAAACTAATCATAAAAATAGATAAAAAATTATAGTAGATCATAAAATTATCTATCAAAATTATCTTTGCCCCTTTTTCCTAAGAGTCACCGATTATGAGGTAGAACGAATCAAAAAGTTAGTTAAGATGTTCTCGTTATATGCACATGTTTCCACAACACCTATGATGGTTATTTGGCGCATTTTTTTACCAGGTTTCCTCAGTAGGCCTTTTTTAAGATGTATTTGTTATCCTGTTCAATTCAAAACTATTTTAATAGAGTTGAAGTTGTGGACTCGTGGAGTAGTTAACAGAATGCGAATTCTTCAACATTTTGCATCGTTACCACATAAACGGTGACTCTTAGGAAAAAGGGGCAAAGACACTTTTAATAGATAATTTTATGATCTACTACTATTTCTTATCATTTCTTATGATAAGTTTACTGTTTGGCGGAAAAATGCAAAAAACTTGGACTTCGTAAATTTTTTTTTCAAATGACGGATCGTTGGGGACTTTTGACATTTCATTAAGGATGGTGTTCTCAACATTCACACAAATTTTCAGCTCTATGCGAATTATTATAACCTAGATTTTCTGACTTGACCGGGCTAAAAGAGTGACCATAGAATTACAAGTAGAGTAGTGACGTGTGCATATAAGAGCTCTTAAACATAATAGACACGAAAACTTCGTATCTTAGAAACTCACGGTGCAGTCCTTCGTCAAAGTTGCACCCATTTTTCGATAATTAAAGATGACAGACGACATTGAGGTTGATCATTTTATATTCGACGTCGACAACACATCATGATACAATGCTCAGTCGAGGCACGAGGCGATATCACATTGAATTTATGTGTAAGACCGTTATGAAGAAAACACTTTTTTGACTCTTCGGATCATCAAATCTCAGAAACGCTGACTATTAGGAGAAAGTGTATAGACAATTTTGATAGATAATTGTATGGTCTTAAACCTTGTCATACATATTTTTGTGATAAAACTTACCGTTTAGCTGAAAATCTCAAAAACCCGTATTTTTTAACTTTGACATAGAATTTTTTTTTTAGCACATGTCGGATCGATGGGGACTTTTCACAGTTAATTCATAATGGTGCTCCGAACATTCGTACCAATTTTCAGCTGTATGCGAATTATTGCAGGGTTCATGTCTATTTTGACTGGACTATATGTAGTTGAGCCCGATTCTAGTTTGTATGAAGAATCGGCCGATACAATATCGGCGTAATGTGCGCACGTTCATACATCTCCATACTGATTAACAGCCCGACCCAACTATAGGTAAGTCTGCAGTCTGCGCCTAGACTTAGTTTTCTGGCAGATACATTTTGACCGTTTCGATAAATAAAATTTAAAAACCGTATCTCAGTGTTTACTTTATTGGTACTTGTTTCGTACAATTTAAATGATCAAAACTTAAGGTACTCGCACATGTTGCAGCGACACTCTCGGAGCGCTCGCCCGAGTCGGTGGCACAGCGACTGCTGCGACTCGGCGCTCGTCTCCACTCGGTCTTCGTTGAACATGAAGCCGCACTGGATGGGAAAGGGATTCTTATTACAAAGACATAGCAAAGGCAGTAGCACCCATGCAATGTTCAAAAATTCACTTCAGATAAGACTTCACTTCAGAGAAGACTTCACCTCAGAGTTCAGAGCCTGAACAGCGCATGCGGCTGTGCAGGTTTTATCAAACTTCTATTAAGTACAGTCAGCGTCAAATAGTTCGTGACACCCAAAGAGGCAAGAAGTTTACAACACAATACAGTCCTATCAACTTAAGCTGAGAATTGCATTTGTGTGAGTGATCGCCAAAAGTACCGTTAGTAAAAAACATACAAATAAAATTAATGTTTTATTAAAAGGAAGTCTATAAAACACTTGCTACCAATTGGACCGATGTAACGATACTTGACACATCCTTTTAAATAAATAAATAAATAAAAACAGGTCCTCGCTCAGCATACGCCAAGGCACGAAGTACCTCGCCAGGCCGTTCTGCGAGCACCGTTTATAGAGAGGGCGTCCAGCCAGCCTTACAAAATACAACAAAAAGACAAACTTTATATAATTACAAAATAAAAACAGACTAAAAACTTTTCGTTCACACCTTTAAAATACGTATTCAATTTGCATAAAATTTCTTTCACTTGGCTGCTTAATGGATTTCGTACAGGAAATTCACTAATATTTGGAACACAATTACATAAAATTACACATATCTGCTACCAGTACCGGGGGTGAAATGAAGTATGTGAGCGGCAAGGAAGCGGTGCGTGGCGGACGCGCCGCGCTTCAGGCCGCTTGCTATAAATAAACCGGTTTAAACCATGCGCGGGACGCGCCGCGCTTCACGCCGATTGCCACTCTACACTATCGGTGTGCACTCACACAAATGCAATTCTCAGCTTAAGTTGAGAGGACTGTAACCTTGTTCCAAAATCCAAATATAATAAAAAAGTGTTGCAAACTTTTTGGCTACTTTGGGTGGTGGATGTACGATGTTGTCATAAGATTGAGATTTCTAAAATTTAAGTAACTGACCGTCTCAGCCATGTTCCTGCAGTGCAGCCGGCGCGCGCTCGGCACGACTAGTCTGGACAGGAGAGCCCAGGCGCGACCAGCCTGCCTGTCGCACTTCAGGGCCTGAACAGCACATGCGGCTGCGCAGGTCTTCGCGGCGGTCTGCTCATCTGTCACGTCCGCGTCACCTGCTTCGCCTACCGCCGCTCGCTAAACGTATATTTTTTATTAATCATTACATTAGGCACTGGGGTTGCACAATGCACATATTGCCGAGTATAACTAAAAAGGGTGGCTGGCATGTGCTTCAATTAAATCACCAGAAAATGCTGATATGGGCTTATGGTGGCGATTGACTGATGATTAATTCTTGATTCATGTTGAATGCAATCTTATTATTAAAATACCTGTAACCAGTCCTCAGCCAATTCGACCCAGGCGTAAGCGCTGGGTTGACGACGGATCAGGTCTAGAAGGAGAGACCGCCCTCGCTGCGTTTCCCAGCACGGCATGGATAGTAAGATACTGAAATTGCAGTATTTTTTTACTAATAAATTAAGTAGGTCTCGATCCCTTTGGCTTAATTTTAGAAATGTATTTCAAATATCGACTTTACCTATAACCACTTAAGCAGTTGCCAGCTTTTTCAAAAGACGCCATTGCGGCCGTTATATTCTTATTCTTGTGTAGACACTCTGCTTGCAGGCCACGTAAGTAGCTTATCTATAAAATAACCATATTAGGTACTGCATTATTCCATTTGCATGTTAGCCGTACCTATGGTTCTGGAAGAGTAATATTAGGACTAACTCCACTTTACACGTGGACATAAGTGAGTGTCATAAGAGGCGAGTAGGAGAGAAAAATTCTTTTTAACTAGTCTGGTCAGTGTAGGAAGTGTAAGCAAAGTCCTATAATTGCCTCTGGTTTTGAGAGGGTCGTCGTCCTATAGTAGAGGTATGACTTGCTGTTGTAAGAATAAACTTTTTATTTTGCGCAAATTAAAACAAGATGGCACCTACATCACCAAACTTCTCGATGGCCAGTTGCAAGTGGCAGAGCGCGTCGTCGGTGCTCCCGCGCAGCCGGCAGCTCAGCGCAACCATGTGGAGAGACGCCGCAGACTCGCCGGCCTCCGCGATAGCTCGGGATAGGCAGACTTCTGCTAGCTGAATTTTAATTTAAAAAAAGTTAGACAAACGATACTAGAAAATCGAACGCACAGCGTTGAATAGAGCTCTGTGATTGGTTCGTGTATCACCATTTGCGTCCACGCGCACCGTGAGACCTCATAGTAATGTTTGTGAATAGGAAACGTTGTCTATATTTTCAGTTTTATCTTGTTTCATACTATCAGTGTACCAGTTAATGAATGGTAGGTATTTAAATTGTTAACATTACTATATCAACGAGCCAACGAGTTCATTTTAATTCTGGACTTACAGCAGTTAATTTAACCTCTACTTATAACAGCTTTTTCGAACCCCATTAATAGATCCCATAATAAAATTGTGCTTTGACCTGTGCCACCCCAATCTGATGACCGTGAGCTAATTTACACGGTCAAATAAATACGTCTGCTATGGGGATAAGCTTAATTTGAACTAATGGCGAAGCTTTTCCAAGTTAGAAGTGTTTTTCCTTACTGATTTTTCATTCAAACATTATACAGGGTGTTACTTTGCATTCTTGCCATATTTACAGAGGTGACTATATTACTGATACTGATCACAAATCCGTTAAAAAATAATGCCCGAAAAAATTTTTTTTTAATCTTGAGTATTTTATTTTATCGACAATCTGTTAAACACATCACTAATTATCGTAACGCATGCACATCACTTGTTGGCGATGGCGATGAAGACTTTTTTACTTTTTATTGTATTTTTAAATATCTATTGCAATCTATTGTCTTTAAAATGTCTTTTTGACACTTGTAAAAAACTGAGAAATCCATCAATCACAAATCACGTTATAAATTATACAAAAATGTCTGAAGTGTATTCAAACAACGAATAATTTAATCAAAATGGTGCCTGGAGTGTCTGCAAGACGTCTTAGACGAAATGCTTGATGACGTACACGTTACACCAAATGCTCTACTAGCAGCAGGATGGTGCTCCCCCACAATAAGGACGTCAAGTGCGCGAATAATACGTTTGGTGAACAGTGGATTGGACGAGTGGTCCAGTAGCTTGACCACCACGATCCTCGGACCTGACACCAATGGATTTTTGGCGCCACCACGATCCTCGGACCTGACACCAATGGATTTTTGGCGACTTGAAACGACTATGCGCAGAAGAGATAAACATGAAAGGATTGTTTTAGTGAAACTGTGAGACAAAACGTTTATGTGTTGCGAAAACTAAAGCGGAAAACCTACGCTTCGCCGTGCTTGACTGTGCCTTCATCAGAACGGAGGACACTTTGAACACTTGCTTCGCAGTACGTAAACTTTGTAAGTAGGAACTTATAAATAAATAATTAATTGTGAATAAGGTGATTTCATTTCATACTTAATTTATTAATTTGTAAAAATAGGGTACAATGTTAAAATTAATTAAAACCCTAATAATTATTACGTATTTTTGACGGTCCTAAGCCCGTAAAGTAGAAACTGAGAGTAGAAAGGAAAATCTGAAATCAACTGAAGAATATTTTAAAATAATTATTATGACTGGATAAAAAGGCTGGTACCCAGAGCCATAAAACAACAGATTATTAAGAACTAGGCCACGCCCACTAGGTTTATTCCACTTGCACCTGTAGAACGTGCGAGACAAAATTGGTTTATTCCGATTTGTACTGAAAAACCAAATTTACTAAAATCTTAGTGTACTTTCTTTATGGGAGTCTCTTGTTTATCTTAAATAATAGGTATTGTTCCCTACTTTTATCTCTGTGAATATGGCAAGAATGCAAAGTAACACGGTGTATAGTTTTACGCAGTACTGCGAGAAATTACATGATGAGGTCTACTTAGTTACTTGTCGATGAGAGGGTACATAGTATCAATAGCTAGCTATGGAGATAAGATTCGATCATGTCAACTAACGCCGAAGCTTTATGGGACCTAAATAAATTTCTGCTCTGCAAATAATTAATAGATTCTACTTGTGGTCTTCTCGTTTGTCGTTACCTAGCAATGAGAGTGGGTATGAATATCTATTATAGAGTTAGGCTTCATCCATGTCAAGTGTCAACTAACTCCAAAGGCTCTCAACCGCAATAGAAGGTCAGCAGCTTCGAAATAAGGGTTGGTGCCGGGTAGTAATGGAGTATTGTCCCACCAGTCGCCCAGCTCGTACTCCCATGCTCTGGGGATCCCGATGTCCTCTACTAAACCTTCTGCATGAGACCTGGTGCATGAACAAGAAGATGAGATGCATTACTTTACATGACTCTTGAATAAGCTTTTAGGTACAGCGTGAATTTACATACGTTAGGTAAGGTAAGTTACATACTACTAATCCTTAACTTAAGAAAGAAAAGTGTGAAGTGAATCCTAGGTCCCAGAATTCTTCTGCCTTCTACCGAACTAATAGCAAATTGAAAGCAAAAATTTTTGTGACAAACATTCCATTTCCTAGCTAAAACTAAAAAATAGACCATTTACTTTCGTTTATACTCCATAACTTGATCAGCCATGTGAAAGAGTTCCCGCTTCAGGTAGTAGGCATTGACAATGACCCAGCCGGTCAGCCAGAACGGGTACAGAGCCAACAGAGCCACGAAGAATGGCTCTGCTGCTTCAGGGTCATCTTCGAATAGAATGCTGCCCTTTGACACAAGACTGTGGAAATAATAAAAACTGTTGAACTTGTTGCTCTTGTTCAAAACACAAAACAAAATATTTAGTCATAAATGTAAATAAGTAGACATAATTTATGATAATCGCGCGGTGATTCGCCACAATGGGATATGTGAAGGACATTAACTGAGAAAAATTTACATATCCAAGACGTAGTCACATACGTAAGTGGGTGTCGAGGGTCCAAAACTATTGACTTGTTGATGCAAACATTGGCCCAATCGCTATCCACGTCTCGTAAGCAAGTTGACAGCTCCCGCCAACTGTTTGGACTACGGGGCTTCTGCACAACTAACTGAAATGTTAAGGAACGCAAGCATGCCCAGAAAGAATTTTTAGAAATTAAAAGGCCTAAGGGCATAAAACGGAGGGCCAAAGCTTAATGCGTGTTAAGCTGCGAGTAAAAGCAATTAGTAACATATTGTATGTGAAATATTATTATTACAACAGACTAGACCTGTAAATACAATTCCAAGGCGTGTGACGTGTCTTGCATTTGCCGGGCATGTCGAGCTGCTTTCAGCGTGGGGTCTATGTCCTGTCGATGGATGTTCCCCACCAGAGTGCTGCAAGCGATACGTGTCAGGCACGCGTGGGACATCATTAGCATTTCCTGAAAAGGAAAGCATTACACTACGACCAATAGAAGCAGAGCATCAATGAAATATGTTGCAAAAACGGGAAAACGTTGCCTACGAAAACGCGATCATAGCTAGTTATAAAATAAAATTGGTTACAAACTTCAAAGGTATCATCCGAACGTAGGAACTCTTGCACAACGAAGTTGTTGTTGACGTAGATGGCGGCGTCGAGGCAGCATGACGTCATCAACTCCACGCGCGTGCGTGTCTCGCTCAGCTGCCGGTTGAATGCGCAAAATTCCGTCATTCCTGAAGATTATTAAGCTACTTTTAAATCAAATATGGGCCCTCCAAGCTTTTGCATTCATTTTTTAATTTGTCTCGAGCAGCCAGTGTTATGGACTTTTTGCATTACCGTAATGTGGGACTTTCCGAAGAGAACTTTCTGCCGCACGAACTGTAGACTGCCATTCGCGGTCCAACTGCCCTCGGCCTGTGTTCTCTCTCTTTACGGGGCCTAGCTCCATTTCTTGCAGCATATCGTTTATCTCTGCACTGCAAGAATCCACAATAAGAAATCTTCTTTATAGTTACTAAACTGTACTCTTGATTTTCTAGTTAAATACCTTGTAATAGGAGTAGGTATAACAGCTTTTTTAAGTGGTCTTGCCAATTTAACTTCAACGACGATGAAGGCACAGTTTTCGTCGGCGCCAGTAGGTCGCAATGAAATGCCCATTTCAGTACTGGTACTGGTGGGAACCGAGTCACCAGGTAATCTGAAATGAGTTAGTGTTTCTTATCTTACCTATTGTTTAATAGCTCTAGCTAAGTTATTTTAAGTAAGGTTTTGGAAACTAAGATCTATGTTAATTGATTAAGAACTAAATTACTTGGCCTTGGGAGTGCTGCCCGTAGTGGAAGCCAAGTTATCGTTCGGGGTAAGGAGGAGCTCACAGCCACATTTTTCTAGCATCACCTGGGGATTTACCCAGTGCAGAGGCACTGCCATGCGGACGCAGTTTTCTAAAAAACAAAAGTTTTATTACCATAAGATAATAGCTTTTTAGAGAATTACGATCCTATGAGTTTCCAAAGAATGTCTGAAACCAGTGACTTGCCTCCAGGATACAGTAAGTGGAACAGGTTGAGGAACGCCATGAAGCTGAGGCCGTTCTGCTCGCCGTACACGTGCACCTCGAAGGGCCAGCAGTAGCGGCGCAGGTGCTCCCCGAGCCACGCGTCCGAGTGCTCCAGCATCAGGGTACGATGGAAAGAGCCCCACACGATCATGTCTTAATTAAAAGAAAAAATCTACTTTGTTAGACCAGTCGATTCTGTATATTACTATATTATATTCTCTATTATAACCAGAATCACGGTAAGCAAGATGGATGTATAGAGCCAAAGATAGGGAGTCACAAAATTCACAAAGGGAGTTCACTCGTGGTCGAACTTAATTTCTTTTATAGACGTCATTCGTAATAATAATTCTCATAAATGTTAGCTTTAATCAGTTTTTATTCAGCCAGCTAAAGGTGTATAAATATGTAAAGTTAAAAGGTTAAGCAACATTCTCAAATGTGGAATCACGAAAAAAAATAGGACCATAACTCACAATCTTTGAGTTTCTTAGACATGTAGTAATTTAAGTCTATGTTTTCAGTATTGTGCACAGTTTCCAGGTTGCAAACGAATTTCTCGTCTCCTCTCGTAAATATGTCGTCTCCTACCCTGAGGCTTTCCCATTTCGGATAGAAGCTCATAGGGTTGAATCTATTTGGAACTCTATATCCTTGGTTGAAAGTGACAAGTCCCGTGTTCTGTAAATATGAACCAAGATGCACGATTAAAGTAAAAATCATAAAGGTTGTAATGAAAATAAAAACTATGTTTCTACCGTTTCATTATGAAGTGGTGTTTTAGATGCTGCAGTGTAAATATACTCCTCGTCGAAGGGTATTTGGACATTGTATGCAGAAAGTAGAGTCACTTTAATATAATTTGCCTTCTTTAGCACTTTGTGATGGTGTTCGTTCAACTCGTTGCGGTCTACAGACAGTTCCAGGGTGAGGAGAGGCAAATTGTCCCAGCTTTTGGTTTGCAGTATTGGTGGTTTTATCATTGGTTCCATTCTTTTTTGCACGACCATTCTATCCTTATCTGAAAAACAGAGCGTAGATACTCAGTTGTTTACCTAATTAGCGTTTTCATTGTCTCCTATTATTATTTGGATGTCGTTTATATGGAGCAAATTGGAAATAAACTCTGTTTTTCTACCTAATTTTCAGACTAACACTCACTGTCACTGTAGCTGGTGGCATAATAAGTGTCTGTAATAGGTGTAAATTTTATTAAATAGGTAGGTACCTATAAATACTGGTAAAATGTCCACGTTGCAGCAACTTATATCGACTATTGGTTTCACTGTAGAGCTGGATCTGTTCGACTCAGTGCTGAGTCTAGGAGAGATTCCCTGGGTGCTCATGTTTGTCTCTATACTTTTTAATGGTTGAATATTTACTGAAAGAATACAAATAAGGAAACAAGCATACTGTTCAATCCAATAATGGAGTCATGTTCAGTATCGCACACTGATCTATTAACTACATAAAGGGACCATAGACAGAAAAGACTGGAAAATACTCCTGCTCTTTCTTATGTAGGTCTAAGGTCCTTACCAACCAAAGGGCAGTCGGCAAACAGGCACATTTTCTCGTAATCCGAAGGGTCATAGTTCATAGTTCCTTTGGCTAAGATCCGACGTCCAGCCTTGCTCTTCGCACTCACCGTCTTGACAATCCCAGTGAGGAGCAGCTGATCAAAGAAGGTCACTTTGATGGCGTAGTGTTTGGGGATGTCATCTGTCACTTGCAGACTCAGAACTTTGACTATGAACACGTCCATGGGTGGGACGTAGATTTCCTCCTTCATTTGCATGTCTGATCTTGTTGACAAAAGCGAGGCTTCCGATTTATTCTGTAACAGTCATCTTTTTACAGTTGTGTACATTTATATACCTACTTTTTTAAATCCTGGAGATCAGGGGATGTCTTTTCTAGTAGATGCCTAGTGGATAGGTACTGCGCACATATTATGTGCTAAGTTAATATTGTACTAACTGATTATAGTACATAACATATTTTACCCTCTTTTTCATGATTGCAGCTGTGATAGAATCTTGACGTTACTGACTTAAATTAAATTTATTAATATTAATTTATTAAAATAAACTAAACAACCTCCCTTGTAACATGTGCAATTTCAATAAACTTTGGTGACAGATGTCAATGCCAAACCCATGTCATTTTGATATTTCATAACAAGAAGTAGGTTGCATTTGGACGAGGTTGCATTTAAAAGCCACGTCTAAAACAAATGAAAATCATTTGTCTCATTTTAACCATCAGTTTGCAAAACTATTGTTTGTTATGTAACATTAATGAGGATTTTCGCGAATTCTACTTATTGCTACGTATTGCCATCTGACGGATTTTTCATTCGCGAAAACCCTCAATATCACAGTTACTGGCCTAATGTTGGCCCTGACCTGACCATATGATTGCTCTGATTACATGGTTTATTTTATTATTACCACTTAAAAGACCATGGTAAATGGCTTAACGAGCCCTCATAATCATGGAATCTATATTTTTATTAGAAATTGATACCCCTCCTCCTGTCCCACCTCTGAAACTCTTGCGCTGCCAGGATCTACAGCGTGGTCGCCGATAAACACCCAATCAGTGAAAATGTAGCGTTTTACAAAGACTGAAGTGTCATAAAAAGAGAGTAAGTACTTACTCAATAGATGAATGAACTCGGGGTATTTTGGATATTTGTCCTAAATAGGCCAAAAAATTATTAGTATTCTATCTAATGTTAGAGTAATTTGGTATACATTACCTACTTTATAACATTATAAAATCTATTGTTAAAATTTTTGGCAATCAAATAGTCATTTGGTCTGACAAAGTATTTTATCAAATTGATCATTTGCTATTCCAGTCCTTGCTTAAATGTATCCGAGTTTATGCAAAAATGATAAATTATTATATTTTTATACTGATCCCTGTTTTCACATCTAGCGGGGCCCAGCTTATCAAAATTGATGACAATAATAATATAACTGCGTATGTAAGTATAACACTTTTAGAAAAGGTTATTCTTGATCAATTCCTTCTGCTTTCATTATTTTAGAAGTGGTTCCGATTCATATATTTTTTGTATTAGAATACAAATTATCGGAATAGTAAAAAAATTATGCATTTAGGTACTCGAACATTTTCCTGGGTTCAATTTTTACACAGGCTGAACAGGCACTCAGGCTAACGAGATTTATCCTGCTCTATACCTTTCCACCACTGCAACTCCTGTATAGCCAGGGTCTACCTACAGCTTGTTCAATCAAGGCTCTTAGTCGGAGCTCGTAGGGGCGATCGCAATACTACCTACTCCTCATCGCCGCCGCTCAGCCGCCGCGTCGCCTCACCATCGCTCGGCCGACGCCTTGAGGAGGCGTGACGCTAGACCGTTGAAGTGTGGGCTAAAATGCCGCCTCCCGTCAAGCGTGAGGCCCAGATATTTCATCTGGCCTTTGACGTCAATCCTAACATCCTTAACCACAATGTGGGCGTCGGGAGGGGTGCGCTGGCGAGGCCCCGGTAAGAAGATGGCCTCAGTCTTCTCCAGCGCGACTTTCAGGCAGAGGCATCGTATTCTGCGACCGACTAATGTGCCGCCCGCCGACGCCAGCCGCGCCGCGGTCCCAAATGTCTTCTCCCGGGCAGTGACCAGAGTGTCATCCGCATAGCATATGACACTCATGCCCGCGAGAAGGACGCCCCGGAGGAGCCAGTTGAAGCCTAGGTTCCACAAGAGTGGACCGAGCACCGAACCCTGCGAAACCCCGCTGGCTACGCCGCGCCGTTTGAGCTGGCCGTCTCTGTTAACATACAGGACAGGACTTCGCGGGCCCGTAAGTAATCGGCCAGCAGCGCTCGAAGGTACTGAGGCATTCTGTGATGTTCAAGTGCCTAGAGTATGGTGGAATGAGGAATGGTATTCTTTCAATACCAATATCCAAAGGCTATATCGAACGATACAGTCAACACACCCTCACCCCTCTCCCTAGCCTCTGCAGTGAGGCTTTTAAGCCTCTGAAGGGCGTCGACGGTCGACCTGTCATGTAAACCAAAGCAGTAATGTCAACGTTACGAAAATGAATTAGTTTCCATCCACAATATCGAAATTTGACGATTGAATGTGTAAATCAAAATAAGGCGAAGTTTTGAGGTGGTTTGAGTTTTGTTGCATAAAAATAATCTTTAACATTTTTTTTTTTAATCGGGAGTGCTGGGCCCCTGGTCGTAGTGGGCCCCTAGGCACTGGCCTAAAGTGCCTTATGGATAATACGGCACTGCCTGCTATACCTTTCCACCACTGCAACTCCTGTATAGCCAGGGTCTACCTACAGCTTGTTCAATCAAGGCTCTTAGTCGGAGCTCGTAGGGGCGATCGCAATACTACCTACTCCTCATCGCCGCCGCTCAGCCGCCGCTCAGCCGCCGCGTCGCCTCACCATCGCTCGGCCGACGCCAGTTTCGTGCCCGCAGAGTTAGACTAGCAACATCTAGCTCGATCATGGAATAGTCACTCCAACCGATCTACCGTCCTCGCCGGCGAGGACTCGCGCCGCGGTCCCCTTCGACCCGTCCCTTTTTCTCGCGGTATCGGCACGTGCCGGGCCGCTTCTCTCCCCAAACCTACGTTAGGCTACCGTCCCCCAGCAACGCCCTAGGCCGAGGTCCGAGCCCCACTCGGGGGCGCCCTTAGGCTCGTTGCTTAAATTTTGAGGTTGAGAGCCATCTGCGCTCACCTATTGTCCGGTAAAGCTGAAAAAGCCGCTCACGGCTATCAGCATAGTCCGTCCGAAAAAAAAAAACAAAGTCTTATTAAAGCTAACTTTGTCGCTTATTTTCAGGGTCCCTTTGTCATATCTTCACTGGAGCAGACCCCGTGTAGAGGACCCAAGCCAATTAATGCAACCAGAATTTCGGAGAAGCTCTTCAAGCGCAACAACAGCACATATTTTCAAGGAAATATCACTTATTTGTATGATACATACATTAGCGAGGTTAATTTACTTTTTCAACTATCCTTAGAGAATATGAATAATTTTCAAATTAAACATTTTATTAAAATTTTGACGTGACGCGTGATTGGTAGGCGTTACGGCCGTTTTTCACGTTTCCAAAGTACAAAAATAATGACTAAGCTGTGTGTTTTAGGTACTATTACTCTTACTTATTTATTTTTACAGTTTCGCATAACGTTTTATAGGAGACAAGGGAATCGAAATATCGTGGTATGGCATTATTCTGCGAAAGGCCTTTGTCAAAAAATTTTATTCAAGAAAATATTGAACCAAATCTTCAAAGCTAGTAACAGAGGAGGTTGTTTGGTGAAAAAGGTAATTGTATGCTGCCAAATGCTTACCACAAAATTTAAAATGCATTATCTTGCCAAAAGTTAACAGTAATAATAAGAACCTTAAGACATTGAGACATGAGTTAAAAGCAATGGAAAAAAATTGGTTAATTCATGCATTCTTATGAAAAATGGAAAATTGATCTTCCACTTTTCATATTTTCACTAAAACCAGTAGTAAAAAGCGTTGTAGGTACACTGCGGTCTGCTTTTCCTAAAGCTTGACAGTCTTTAAAACCCACAAAGTAAGAACAAGTTAAACACAGGCAAATAATTCGCATATTTTTTTTCAGGGCGTTTATTTCTTCGAAACTGATTTGGCGTATTTCACGGATATGTTGTTCGGTGGAATATTTTATTACGGGAAATACAACACGAAAATCGTTGTACTTGGAAACAAGGGGAACATCTACTGCGGCATACAACATGTGACATTGTCAAGAAAACACTAATTTAAAGTTATACATTTTGTAAGGACGACCGCCTATCAAGCTAAACTGTGAAATCTTATGTATTTGTAATAGGAAGTATTTTGGAACAAAAATGTATAGTCTGTTGTGTCGATTATACCTCTGTAATTTTTGTACTTTCACCTACTTAATAAAGTATTATATTATTAAAGATGAGAGTTGTACCTACTCTTGAACAATAAAGCTACGATTCAATAAATTGATGAAGATCCCTAAAGAGGTATCTTTTTGTCATACTCAATAGGTACTCATACTTACCAACAAAGAAAAAAGAATAATATGCAAAACGCAAAATTTCCATTAGTCCAGTAGAATTAGATTTTAAATCGGAAATAATTCCTACAAAAGATTTTATTGCTTTAATGGCTTCATTGGTTGCCCATTAAGACTCTCCTAGGTTTTCGACTTCGACGGAGTTGTGCTTAAGTTGTGGGGGCCCCCGAAAGGGGCGCTTTTTAGGTTTTCCGGTTATACCGCGTAAAGGACTTACCCTATCGAAAAAAGGTCTTCCTGACGGTTAAAGGGCATTTAATCCTACATTAAATAAGACCAAATTCATATGTTTTAAACAAACCGTTCTCGTGCAAATGTTCGGCAAAGTAGAAAATAAGTGTATAATTAATGACCCTCTCCACATCCAATAGCTCGTCACCCGTAGGCTCCCAAGCCTTGTAAAGGGTCGCCTTAACCAGCGTATCCCTGTCAAGGCTCACGAGTTGGATGCGCTTATCCTTGTTCGTCCCAGCCGTTCCTTAACTGCGGTTGCTGCACCTCTTCCAGGCACTCTCCTGAACGACTCTGATTTACCTAATGTGGCTGCCTCTCTTCCTTGTACCCTCCTATACGATTGCATTGCTTAGCCATATGCCTGGTCTAAGGTTCGACGCCATAAAATCAACTTCGTACGCGTGAAAATAGTTTAAATACTATTTTCCGTGCTTGCAACATTTTTCTTTACTGCTTCGCCTCTATTTGTCGTAAAGTGATTGCATAATATATTCTATAGCCTTCCTCAATTTATGAGCTATACAACACAAAAATAATTATTTCAATCAAACAAGTAATTCTTGAGATTAGCGCGTTCAAACAAATAAACAAAAAACTCTTCAGCGTTTTAATATGAACTTGTTGTTGTTGATTTTTGGCGTCAAACCTTAGACTAGGCGTACGGTTAGGCAACGTAGTCGTGCAGGAGGATACAAGGAAGAGGGGCAGCCACAGTAGGTAACACAGAGTCGTTCAGGTGAGTGCCAGGAAGAGGTGCAGCAACCGCAGTTAAGGAACGGCTGGGACGAACAAGGATATGCGCATCCAGCTCGTAAGCCTTGATAGAGTAACACTGGTTGAGGCGCTCCTTTTCAAGACTTGGAAGCCTGCGGGTAACGAGCCATTGGACGTGGAGAGGGTCATAAATTATACACATATTTTCTACTTTGCCGAACATTTGCACGAGAACGGTTTGTTCAAAACATATGAATTTGGTCTTATTTAATGCAGAATTAAATGCCCTTCAACCGTCAAGAAGACCACTTTTCGATAGGGTAAGGTCCTTTTCACACGTCCCGGTTGCCGGCTAACCGGCGCCGGGTATCCGGTGGTGAAGTGTATGGGCATGGTACGTAGCTTTCACATGTTCCGGCGTAATTAATCCGGCATGCCCATACACTTCACCACCGGGTACCCGGCACCGGATAGCCGGCAACCGGGACGTGTGAAAAGGACCTTAGTCCTTTACGCGGTATAACCGGAAAACCGAAAAAGCGCCCCTTTCGGGGGCCCCCACCACTTAATCACAACTCCGTCGAAGTCGAAAACCTAGGGGAGTCTTCATGGACAACTAATGAAGCCAACTAATAAGCCGTGTGGTGACGGCAGAGTAGAATACATTTGTCACCAACCCCTACTCTTCCCGTGGGTGTCGTAAGAGGCGACTTAGGGACTACACATCAAACAGAGAATGGGCAGCAGCGCTCTCTGAAAAACATCAATCTTTTAAACTGCGATCTCCAACCCGCCTGCCAAGCGTGGAGATTATGGCAAAGCCCTCCACTATAGTGGAGGAGGCTCATAGTCCAGCAGTGGACTGTAAGGGGCTGTTGATGAATGAAGCCATTAAAGCACTAAAATCTTTAGTAGGAATTATTTCCGATTTAATTCGTTATTGTGTTTAATTCTACTGGCCTACATGGGGGCTTAAAAATAAGTATTATACTACTACCTATCACCTCCCATTGGCTTGACATAAAAAAATATAATTTAATCCATTTTTACCCGACTGCGCCAGAAGGAGGGTTATTTAGTGTTTTGTACATTGCATTATTCTTTAGGATGTAGGAAGTATAGGTCCGGTCGTTCGTCCAAGTGGGCATTTACGTAGGCACGTACATAATGTATTAAGGCGATTAGTGTCCTCAATCCGCGTGAAATGGTCATTTTGTAAAGCCTACTCCTCTTTTACTGCTGGACAGAAATAGTTGAAAAAATATATGTTATATACAACAGTTCAAGGACTACATTTGACACGTTTGAATTTTTCCTACGTCTCTTTGTTGTGGATTAAAAAAATAAATACGGGACATCGATTTTTTACTTCAATTCCCTACTCCTCCCAAACTGCTATGCCCGTGTATTTTTGATCGGTGTCAAATCGGAGTTTTCGTGCGGGGTGCGCGGGTGTTGTGCGAAGCCTGAAGGTCAAACGCTCAAGGTCATTGAGGACTCTAATCGCCTTAATGTGTATGTGTTGGTAAAACGTTAACACAGTTACCTAACTAGCTACTAATTACTAACCCAACCTCATTTAAACTCGAATATGATCATTATGTAGATCGTTTACCATTATTTTCATACCTTATATGTCATTATTACCTTCTATTATATGTATTATTCTAGACTGTACGTACAAACATTGATATCAACCGTGATGAGTAAATTATTGGCGATTTTTACGTTTTTGGTGTCAATAATGTTACCGAATACACAACTATTCGAATTAAATCAGAAAAGTACTTTTGTAAGTATCGTCACAGGTATCGTACATATTTGTTAAAGTACCTAGGTAGTTCGTATTCATTCCTTAAGAAAACATTCCTTTATTTTTGAAAAGAAATAGAACTGCATTCAAAGATTTCAAAAAATTTGCTTGCCACACCCGGAAATTTTTCCGAGGCGCTAAAATCTGTTGAAAATAGCATCATGTATTTTTATTGCATCGATCGTAAGCGTTAAATACCTATAAGGATGAAATCTCTCTAATAAACATTTATGATAAATGAAATCCATGAAATCTTAAGTTATTTAATTATTTCCAGAAAATTGTATGGTAAGTATGGTGTAATGGTGGTAAATTTTGGAAAAAAATTCGAATATCTGTAATGCAGTTCTTTCTTTTCAAAAATAAAGGAATGTTTTCTTCGAGTAAAATTTTCTATCTACAGTATTACGAGTAGTAGGTACTTTCTCTCCAGGTGGCATTACAAAATTCCACCCTGTATGTTACTGGTTTTTTTTATCGTTTCAGGGTCCATATAAAATACAATGGAGTAACATTTCTTTTTGTCGCGGACCTAAATCTAAGACAATTTCCGAGTACTCTGCCTTTCTTAACAGAAGCAGTGATGACATATACACGCTTCGTTTTAACTTTAGTATCACCATGGATGTACTAGTTCAAGAGGTTAGTGGGCATTACACAAACAATGAGCCTCAGCAATAAAACACCGTATAGGATGCAATAATTTATTGAGTAGGAATTATTAGTAAAGAATAATATAGAGTAGCCCCCAATCACACATGTTAGAAAAACTTTAAGAAACAAATAGACTGAGCTAGTAAACGCCAGACCTACGTCATTTTATAAAAGCTGAAAGTTTGTCAGCGTATGCTCTCAATATAAGTTAGAATGTTGGTATAATCAGGCCTGTTCATCTCCGCGAGTTTACATTGAAAACAAAACACGCACGATGGCCCACCTACAGGATACTATTCGACAAGGCCTCACATACGAGCGAACATTGACTCACGCACGCGTATATTCTTGTGTATGATGCTCAGAATACGGAACACTGTATTCTGAGGTATGATGGAAGAAAATAAAGAAAATGGTGTACTAAATACTGTGCAGTATTTAACTGCCTAAATAATAATAAAACACAGAATATACTTTTTTAAGTTGCCTCAAGACACTGAGAGGTAAATAAGTAGTTAATATTATTCATGATAATTAATGCTAAATCATGTATTTCCTCCGCCATATTCCGCAGTTTGGCACCTCACGTCACATCATTTTGCCGAAGTCAGCCCTATAGCTTCGGCGCAGTGCCGATCACTGACGTTTGTCAACAAAATGGTGCTTGACTCTTGAGACAGGCTAAATTACACCATAATATTGTTAATGACATTGAGCATACATTTTTTTAAATACCTTCGCGAAGTAAAACTTCTGTACGTAGTACTTATTATTATTCTGTGGTATAATCCCTCAAAAACCCTCAAAAAATTGGCAACTGGCAAGGAGTTGGATCTGTCAAAACTGGCTGATGAGGAAACAACTTCTTATCATTGCCTAAATACTATTAATAAAAATCAGCTTTTATGGTAGGTACCTACAACGTAAGTAGAATTACAGTCCAATAAATACAGCAAAGGCCACCGTAAAAGTTAGGCTTACGTTATTTATTATACTAGGTATAAAAGTTGATTTTTATACATAATTATTCTAACCTATATTGGGAGCATACCCTGACAAACTTTCAGCTTTTATAAAATGACGTAGGTGTGGCGTTCACCAGCTAAAAGTTTCAGGAGAGTCGACATTATGACATTAATGTGCATAAGTATTTTTTTTTGTTATTTCTTATTTTTACTGGTAGAATACTCGTATAATACATTACTTACCGTCCTCACCAGCGTTGCCAGACGTCCCGATTTTGGCGGGACGTCCCGATTTTTAAATCAAATTTAAATGTCCCGCGCGGGACAGGCTCGGTCCCGCTTTTCGGAGAGAGACACTCACTTCACCAGACTATTGTTTGAAACGCCATATTATTCTAAAGAATATTTTTTTTATTTCGATTTTGTTTTTTTTTCTTTTTTTATTCTAAACACGAATTTAACGATAGAGTAAATCTGATTTAAAATAATATTTTTTTGTTAAAATACATTTTCTATGGCTAGTTTTGCTATCTATTGTCACGTAAACGTAATTTTAAGTCAAATAAAATGATAAATATTTGAAAAACCTTTGATTACTTATATACCTTTTTTTACTATGTCCCGCTTCTGACGGAAGAATCCCGCTATTATCACTCAAAAAGTACTAAAGTCCCGACTTGGCGAAAAAAAAAACTGGCAACGCTGGTCCTCACCCATCAGGTGGAGATATTATAAAGTTTTTCCTAGGACGACATACTTACATACTGTAAACATCTTTTCGGGAATGTATTAGGCTTAGTCTGTTTTTTTTAGGATTGAATCTTTTGACTGATACTACCTACTTTCCTAGTTTATTTCTATGCTTTAATTTATATTCTAGTTATTTGCATATCAAAAATTACTAGATTTGCCCCTATTAGGTATTACCTATACGGGCATTAAAAATTGATAATTGTATGTTTAAAGGTTAAAATCTCAGTCTTCAAATTAAATGAGGCATCAAAAATTTCATTATGGAGTTACAATATTAAGAAGCCATGCGATCATTTCGTTATCGGTGATATGCTAACTCAACGCTTAAAGGCGTCGAGGACGTGTCTCGTCAAAAAGGTAAACCTTACAGTTTGCGTTGGAATTTGGCAATCAAATCAATGAGATCGACTGAAAGAACGGACAGAACACCTAATTTTGATGATATTACCGAACTATTTAATTCTTTCACACTAGATGCGTTTTACAGTCTGCAGTCAGATCCACGCACAGTGATGCCGGTTCATGTAAGTAACGGACAAAATTATTTTCGATCTTAACTTACTACCTTTTGTTAGATTTGTATAGAATATAACTTTATCTAATAGAAAAATACATTTTTTAATTTTGAAATTGATACACATTTTAGTACAAACTTGGAACAAAAATGAATGCAAAATATCATCTAACTTCAGCTTAATGTTTAGGGTGTGTTGCTTTCCATAGCTCGATGGGCTTATATCATCCAAATGTATTTCTTGGTGCACCTTTTACAATAATTCGTAAACAGCGCCTCGGAAAAAATCTTAGTTTCGAGAATCGCAAAAAACAGCGCCGGTATGTCGTAGCAAAATTTTTTTTTACAACATAAAAATAAAAATACTTATCTGAGGATGATTTCTGTCAATATTTCGTTACAGAAAGTAATGGAAAGTATGTAGGTAGATACTTTTAGCCTTGTAAGTAGATTTTAAGTTAGTTTTCAATCAATGATTTTGTTCCTTTTTATTAAATAAATAAGATTAAGTTCTATAAACACAGATACATTTTCTAAAAGACAGTACCTTAAAGTCTAGAACCCATATTTGTAATTGGATTATTGGACCCATTGTGTAAATATCGTCAATTGACAAAACAGTGCCTAAATGAATAAAGCAATATTTTTGTTCCATGGAAACCTTGTTATTGACGCCCTAGTTTGACTAGTCATATTTTCATTTCGGTTAGCAATCTATCCTCAATATTTTGCATTTTCACGACACACATATTCAGTTTGAATAATCGTTAATCGATTTTCGTTTACATTCAGTTTCCAAAATTTTGTTTTTGTCCGGCCGTGGCAACACTGTGCAACACAGCCCGCATCCTGTTGGTTTGTGTTCTTTGCTCGTGATCGCACGGTCATATCGCATCAATACTAAATATACTTATAGACACCGTCAATGGTATTCATAGGCATACATGATATGGGCTGCGTTCAATTTGACCTGAGCGCAAATCACAGAACGCATTTAGTGTGGAAAATTCTTAAACGCAATTTTTTTTTCAGGGCTTATACGATACTGAAATTAATGTGAGTGAGGCAGGTTTTCTATTTCTAGGATCAAAATTTTACTACGGGAATTATCAGTTTCGCACCGTTTTTCTTGCGAAGCAAGGTAATATGTTTTGTATGATAAGCGTAATAAATATAAGAAAAAAATGAATGTTTGTAAATGACTCTATTTTTTAAGATTAGCTAAAGAAATGTTGCATTGTATTCATAGAAGAACTTTTGATCTCAGTTATACTGTAATAATAATATATCTATATATTGTAGGAAGTAAAATACCTTTAGTAACTTAATAAACAAACCGTCTTTATCAGCTAAAGTACGTATTTTACTTGGCAAACGACATCTTGGGTTACCTACACGAACTTTCAGCAGTTGCGTCTCTACATTTAAGCTTTCCGATTTGTTGCTCTATCTATAACATCGAGTCGGAGATTTAATTTATTTACTACACTACACTACTTAACATTGTGAAATAATAAATTTATTTAATAAATATAAAAGCATTTTAGTATTTATTTTTAAATTTTGAAAGAGGACGGAAAAACATCAGATCTCAGGCTAAGGTAACTTTGCAAGTCTGGGAAGATTTCCTAGTATACCACGCAAAGGCCTTTATGATTGAAAATAAAATAAATATTACTCAACAAAATGAAATCATTTTTTTATTGCTTGTCATAATTATTTTAGTAGTCACAACCAATATAAGAAATAGAAATTGGGTAGTCGTCACCGAAACAATACGCACAACGTTTTAAAAAATATTGGAACTTAGTCTTGAAGTACTTTAACCAAAAACTTAAAAAGTGCCGAAGACAAAAAAAACCCCAGATATTTTTGCTAAAATCAATACGTAGGTAAATCTGGGGGCACGGCAGTGCCCCCACCAAGTCGAGCAAAAAAGCGGCACGGCCGTACCATCCTTTTCTCGAAGCAATTCAGGCCATTTTCGACCCCCTGTATCATCGTTGTGGATAAAACTAGAAGACTGAATTTTCAGTATCCATGCAGGCATTGTAAAGACACGGTATATTTCTAATTACGTTCAATTTGAACCAGTAGTTTAAGAATTATAACGGGTCAAAGTTTCTTAATTTTGTCACTCACTGACTGACTGACTGACTCACCGATCATCAAAATTCTAAGGCACTTCTAGCAGACCTAAAAGCTTCAAATTTGGAATATAAGTAGTGTTTGGTGTATGAATCAATGAAAAACTAAAATATTTGGGGGCACGGTAGTGCAACCGTTAAGTCTAGCAAAATTTTTCAATTTCGGTCCAGTTTTATAAATATTTAACTACTTACTTAAATAACTTTGTAATACCATAATATAAATATAAAGGCGCACGGTAGTGTCCCTGCCAAGTCGAGTAAAATTTTTCAATTTTGGTCCAGTTTTCTAGATACATAACTGCTGTCTACAAAATACAAAAAGAAATGAGATCCCATCAAAAACAATACTTGTCAAAAAAACCAAGTCTCGCAACTCAGTTGTTCTACGGTAAAAAGTTGTGAGATCCATGTAATACCAAGTCCAGGCCAGGAAACAAGCGTGGAGATTATGGCAAAACCCTCCACTATAGTGGAGGAGGCTCATAGTCCAGCAGTGGACTGTAAAGGGCTGTTGATGATGATGATGATGATATACTATTTTATTATTAGCAAAATGGGTTACGGTGGGAATGCAATACTGATACTTACTGTAACTTAGTTAAAACCACCATAATTGGTTTTTAGGGTTCCGTAGTCCTGACAAGGAATCCTTATAGTTTCGATATTTCTGTCTGTCTGTCCGAGGATTTGCTTGGAAACTATTGGCACTAGAGAGCTGTAATTTTGTGGAGGTATGTATATTAATCACGACGACAAAATGGTAAAATAAAATTTGAATAAAACATTTTTTTAGGCTAGCTCCATGTAAAGTGGGGATGAATTTTTTTTCTTCTTTTACCCCATCGTGTGGGGTATCGTTGGATAGGTCTTTTAAAATGGTTTAGGGGTTTCTAAGACTATTTTTCCATTTAGGGATCTATTTGCAAATTATTAAAGTTTAAAGTCCCAATTTTTGTTCGAGTAGGACGTCCCCCCCCCCCTTTAAAAACTAAACTGTTGGATTGAAAAATCTGGGAAAATTCACGATAATACTGCTTTTCATGAACTTTTAAGGAAAACTATACCGGTTAAGATACATCAGTTAGTTTAAGAGTAATAGCCATTTAACTCATCTATATACATATATAAAAGAAAGTCGTGTTAGTTACTTCGCTTATAACTCAAGAACGGCTGAACCGATTTAGCTGAAAATTGTCAGGGAGGTAGTTTAGAGCCAGGAGAAGGACATAGGATACTTTTTATCCCGTTCGAAATTAAAAAAAAAAGTCTGCTTATTTATTGCCATTAAGGCGGAACAAAGTTCGCCGGGTCAGCTAGTGTATTATAAAATTTCTTACCTAGTGAAAATTCCTTAGAAGAAAATATTAAAAGTGACTTTAGATGAAGTAATTGCTTGCTTCTGAAATATATTGTGTTAACGAAGGACAACTACGGAATCCTACACTGCGCGTGGCACGACACGCACTTGGCCAATTTTTAATATTAGTTCTACATCCCTTAACCCTCTATAATTTCTTTTGTACCATTCTATCGATTAAAACTTGAACACCAAGCATAATAGATTCTTAAAGGAACTTTTCACACAATAAATTCTTCATATAATACTTATTTTCTTATATCTATAACAAAGAATAACTTAATAATTTATAAATAATTAAAAAAAAACATCTTATGAATTATGTTTCTCTTAATAAAACATTTATCAGTCAGCAAAACCTCTTTCAATTCTACGAGGCCGGCCTAGGTCTCATATAAATGTGGTAGGTACTGGCCACGTCCCATAATACAAATATACGGTTTGTTCTCTGATTTTTAGGGTTTCCGTGCCAAATAGCAAAAAACGGAACCCATATAGAATCTTCATGTCTGTCTGTCCATCCGTGTGTCACAGCCACTTTTTCCGAAACTATAAGAGCTATACTGTTGAAACTTGGTATGTAGATGTATTCTGTGAACCGCATTAAGATTTAAAATTAGGCAAGTGTACTTCATCTAAAGTCACTTTTAATATTTTTCTAAGGATTTTTTATTAGGTATGAAATTTTATACTTTAGTTCTCCTGCGGATCTCCTCTTTTCTGATTCGATCACGCAGGGAGACTCCGAGCATAGCCCGCTCCATCGCCCTTTGGGTGACCTTGAGCCTTCTTATGAGGCCCATAGTAAGCGACCACGTCTCAGATCCGTATACTGGCAACACGCATTGGTCAAATACTTTCGACTTGAGACACTGCGGTATTTCGGACGTGAGTATATGGCGAAGCTTCCCGAACGCTGCCCATCCGAGTTGGATTCGACGATTGACCTCTTTCTCGAAGTTGGACCTACCTAACTGGACTGTTTGTCCCAGGTATACATAATTGTCAACAACTTCGAGTGTAGAGTCTCCAACCTTCAGAGGAGTGGGTGCAACACGGACATTAGACATGATTTTTGTCTTGTCCATGTTCATTCTGAGGCCCACTTGTTGAGAGGCTCTACTGAGGCCATCGAGCATTGTGCCTAGATCCTCCAAGGTCTCAGCCATGACTACGATATCGTCCGCGAATCGAAGGTGGGTGATGTACTCGCCGTTGATATTTATGCCAAATCCGTTCCAGTCCAGAAGCTTGAAGACATCTTCCAGGGCGGTGGTAAACAGTTTTGGAGATATGACGTCTCCCTGTCTTACCCCTCGCTGCAACTGGATAGGTTTCGAGTCCCGATCCTGGAGGCGGACCGACATTGTGGCGTTTTTGTACAAACCCCTCAACACTTCGATATATCGATAGTCAATTTGGCACCTTTGGAGAGACTGTAGCACTGCCCAGGTCTCGACCGAATCGAAGGCTTTCTCATAATCCACAAACGCCAGGCAAAGTGGTTGATTATACTCCTCGGTCTTCTGTATAATCTGCCTTAGCGTATGTATGTGGTCTATGGTACTAAAGCCTTTTCGGAAACCGGCTTGTTCGGGAGGCTGGAAGTCGTCGAGCCTGCGAGCGAGACGATTCGTAATGACTCTTGAAAACAGCTTGTAGACATGGCTCAGAAGTGAGATGGGTCTATAATTAAAAAAGGTGACAAAACCTTATTGAAGAATTATAGACCCATCTCACTTCTGAGCCATGTCTACAAGCTGTTTTCAAGAGTCATTACGAATCGTCTCGCTCGCAGGCTCGACGACTTCCAGCCTCCCGAACAAGCCGGTTTCCGAAAAGGCTTTAGTACCATAGACCAAACACATACGCTAAGGCAGATTATACAGAAGACCGAGGAGTATAATCAACCACTTTGCCTGGCGTTTGTGGATTATGAGAAAGCCTTCGATTCGGTCGAGACCTGGGCAGTGCTACAGTCTCTCCAAAGGTGCCAAATTGACTATCGATATATCGAAGTGTTGAGGGGTTTGTACAAAAACGCCACAATCCATTTTCACAATCAATCCATCCGTTTTTGTACAAGGCTCAAGGTCACCCAAAGGGCGATGGAGCGGGCTATGCTCGGAGTCTCCCTGCGTGATCGAATCAGAAATGAGGAGATCCGCAGGAGAACTACAGTAACCGACATAGCTCGCAGAATTGCTAAAATCAAGTGGCAGTGGGCGGGGCACATAGCTCGTAGAGACGATGGCCGTTGGGGCAGGAAAGTTCTCGAGTGGCGACCACGGGCTGGAAGACGTAGCGTGGGCAGGCCTCCTACTAGGTGGACCGACGATCTGGTAAAGGTCGCGGGAAGAGCTTGGATGCGGGCAGCGCAGGACCGTTCATTGTGGAAAACCTTGGGGGAGGCCTTTGTCCAGCAGTGGACGTCATTTGGCTGAAACGAACGAACGAACGAACGAAATTTTATAATACACCAGCGGCCGCCCGCGACTTCGTACGCGCGGATCCCATTTTACCCCCTAGGGGTGGAGTTTCGTAAATCCTTTCTTAGCGGATGCCTACGTCATAACATCTACCTGCATGCCAAATTTCAGCCCGATTCGTCTAGTGGTTTTGGCTGTGCGTTGATAGATCATTATGTCAGTTAGTCACCTTTGAGTTATATTATTTAGATGAGTTGAACGACTATTACTCTTAAACCAACTGATCTATCTTAACCCTTATAGTTTTCTTGGAATTCATAAAAATCTATTATTATGTTTTTTTTCAGATTTTCCAAGCCAACAATTTAGTTTTTAGAGGGAGGCATATTATGCATTATTAATGCATATTATTATGCAAAAAAAAATTTATAATGATTCCAAATGTCGTTTAAAATCGATCATGATCATTAGATCGTTTATCATCATTTCATACCTCATGGGGTATCATCATTAACATTTATTATTCTAGAGTCTAGACTACGCAATCATTGATATCAACCGTGATGAGTAAGTTAATGGTGATTTCTACGTTTTTGCTGTCAATAATGTTACCGAATACACAGCTATTCGAGTTTAATAGGCAAAGCTCTACTTTTGTAAGTATTTTTTTAACATCCATATTTTTCGTCGCACATATTTGCCGCAAAGTAGTTCGTATGATTTTAACATTGATAATTTTTAGCAACTGAACATGAATTTGCATTATTAAATACAATATCTATCTATATCTATCTACTATCTATATATATAAAAATGAAACCCGTTTCGCGTTGTCACGGCATCACGTGTGAACGGCTGAACCGATTTCGATAATTCTTTTTTTTAAATGTTTGTGGAAGTCCAAGGATGGTTCTTACGGAAAAAAATATTAAGAAAATCTCTACGCTAAGGCGGTACGAAGTTCGCCGGGTCAGCTAGTTCAGATGTACAAATTATATAATACGCTTTAAATTTTTCTAAAATTTTATTAGTATTAGTAATTTGACTTTTTTACTTCTCAAACAAAAGAATCGTGAAATCCCTTTGCTTGCTTTCAGCTGTGACTATACAAGGTGGAAACGATAAGTGATCTCACTCGATTATTTCTAAACCATACAAGATATCGAAAAACTGGTTCCTGATCCTGAAAGTGCTTTACGAGCTCTTTCAAACGGCACCAATAACAGGTTACAGAATAAACTGGATCTATCCGAAAATTCTATGTTTCCGGCTTCCATGCATTTGGTACAGCCTCATAATATTAAAAACTACAGAAGGTATCGTAAAACTGGTTACTGATCCTAAAAGTGCTTCACGAGCTCTATCCAACGGTATTAATATTAAGTTACAGAATAAACTGGATCTATCCAAAAATCCAATGTTTCCATCCCCCATACATTTAGTACTACCACAGTCACGGCACTCATCTCTTGATACTTGATACAACACTTTATAGCAAGTAAAGCCTAAAACTAATTTTTTCCTTGAATAATTTTGAATAAAAATGCAATTTACGAGTTTTTTTAGGTTCATTATTTAATTTTTTAAAATTACACTTAATATTATGTGGTTGGCATACATTTAGTATGGAAGCTGGAAACATTGAATTTTCAGATACTTCCAGCTTATTCTGTAACCTGTTATTGGTACCGTTTGAAAGACTTCGTAAAGCACTTTCAGGGTCAGTAACCAGGTTTTCGATATCTTGTATTGTTTAGAAATTATCGAGTGAGATCACTTATCGTTTCCACCCTGTATGATTATATCCTTAGACGATACTTTTTTCAAAATATGTTGTTTCAGGGTCCATATACAATAGAATGGGGTAACTTTTCTTATTGTCGCGGACCTAAATCTAAGACAATTTCCGAGTACTCTGCCTTTCTTAACAGAAGCTGTGATGACATATACACGCTTCGTCTTAACTTCAATATCACCATGGATGTACTAGTTCAAGAGGTTAGTGGACATTACACAAACAATGAGCCTCAGTAATAAAACATACAGTAAAAGATGCAATAAATTATTGAGTAGGAATTATTAGTAAAGAATAATGTAGAGTAGCCCCCAATCACACATTTAGAAAAACTTTAAAGAGACAAAGTTTCAGGAGTTTAGAGTCTACGTATATGACATTAATGTGCATACATTTTATTTGTTATTTCCTATTTTTACTGGTAGATACATTAATTACCGTCCCGATCGATAGGTGGAGATATTTGAAGGTATTGCCTAGGACGTCATACTTACATACTGTGAACATCTCCATTTTATGAATGTACTAGGCTAAGTCTGATTTTTTCAGGATTGAATCTGTGAATCTTTTATATCATTTATATTCTAGTTATTCGCATATCACAAATTACTAGATTTGCTCTTATTAGGTAATAATACGGGCATCAAAAATTGATAAATGTTGTATAAAATGTTTCTTTAAAGGTTAAAATTTCGGTCTTCAAATTAAATGGGGCATCAAAAAGTTCATTATGGAGTTACAATATTAAGAAGCCATGCGATCATTTCGTTCTCGGTGATATGCTAACTCAACGCTTAAAGGCGTCGAGGAAGTGTCTCGTCAAAAAGGTAAACCTTACTTACAGTTTGCGTTGGAATTTGTCAATCAAATCCATGAGATCGACTGAAAGAACGGACAGAACACCTATATCTGATGATATTACGCATTTCCTCATAAATTATGGATTTACACTGTGGATGCGTTCTGTGGTCAAAGTTAACGCAGCCCGCATCCGGTTGGTTTGCGATCTTTGCTTGTACCCGTCTGATCCCATCGAAACAAAACGCATAGAGACCGATAATGTTGTTCATGGGTTCACTTACATGATGCGGGCTGCGTTCACTTTGACCTGACCTCAGACCGCAATCCTTAAACGCAATTTTTTTCAGGGCATATACGATATTCAAATTAATTTGAGTGAGTCAGGTCGACTATTTTTTGGATCAAAATTTTATTACGGGGATTTTCAGTTTCGCAGCGTTTTTCTTGCGAAGCAAGCTAATATTATATGTATGACACACATAATACGTTTTATAAGAAAAAACTGAATGTTTCTAAATTACTGTGTACTGTAAATCGTGTTTATATATTGTGTTTAGTGTTTATAATTATACTTATTCTCTATTTTCTTAAGAACTTTTTCTCTCAGTTATACTGTAATAATATATCTATGTATATTGTAAGAAGTTACATACCTTTAGCAACTTAATAAATAAACATTCTTTATCAGCTGAAGTACGTATTTTCCTTGGCAAACGACATCTTGGGTTACGCGCACGAACGTTCAGTAGTTGCGTCCCTACATTTAAGCTTTTCGATTTGTTGCTCTATAACATCGAGTAGGAGATAAAATGAAATCAAGTTTTTTATTGATTGTCATAATTATTTTACTTAAAAGTGGCCAAATCATATAAATGGGGAATGATTTTTATATAGGGTTAAAAACAAAACAAAATAATGCTTAAAACACGAACTATGAATTTATTGCATATTCTCCCATTCCTAAATTGGGTTTTACATTATACTTAATTATTGTTATAACAAAACTTAATTTACTTATTTTTTAATTAAACTAAAATCTGTAGTCACAACCAATGTAAGAAATAGAAATTGGGTAGTCTTCACCAATACAAAACGCATTACGTCTTAAAAAATATTGCAACTTAGTCCTGAAACCCCAGATATTTTTGTTAAAATCATTACGTAAATAGTCAATTTCATTTCACATGATAGAAAAACATGTTATGTTTATTGGTCACTGGTCAGTAGTGGTCAGCTACCCAACTGTTAAAACGATAATGACAATAATTTTGTTTCTGGAAGATGTTATGTACGATTAAGACAATATTGTACAAATATTTGTAATTTATTATAAACTAATTTTTATTTGCTAAACTGCCTGATGGGTTACGGTGGGAATGCAATACTGATACTTATTGTAACTTAGCTAAAACCACCATAATTGGTTATTAATATTAGTTCTACATCCCTTAACCCACTATAATTTCTTTTGTACCATTATATCCATTAAAACTTGAATACCAAGCAAAATAGATTCTTAAAGGAACTTTACGCACAATAAATTCTTCGTACCTATAATACTTTAACGTATTTTCTTATATCTATAACAAAGAATAACTTAATAAATTATGAATAACTTAAAAACATCTTAAAAATTATGTTTCTCTAATAAAAATTGATCAGTCAGCAAAACCTCTTTCAATTCTATGAGGCTGGCCTAGGTCTTTTATAAATGTGGTACGAGTAGGTACTGGCCACGTCCCGTAATACAAATATACGGTTTGTTCTCTGATTTTTGTACAGCCAACAGCACCTCAGACTAATATAGAACCTATTACAACATGTTAAGTTGCTCCAGTGTTCAGCTTTTAAATATGCTGTCGTTTTTTCATACAAGACTGAGATTGCGTTATACGAGTACATACCTACCCCGTTACACCTTACTATGGTAAATAACAATGAGTCAATTATGGAGCACTTATATTTGGACATTTCGTTGTTTTAAGACACCCCAGGTAACTGTGGTTCTTTTAGAGCGGAATCAGATTCTGATACCAATGTCATTCATAATAAAATTAAAAAAAAAATGTTTAGCAGATTATATGACAATCGTCTTTTGTTTTTGGAAACAAAATAATTCGGAATGCTATACAGGCACTGGCCAACCGAATAGGCTATTATGTATAATACCACGTAAAGAGTTCAGGCACTTGTACTCAAGTCACATTTGCTCCCGTACACCACAATGAGTTTGTAATTTGTCCTGATACTGGCCGGTTTGTTGTTGTTGCTCTCGTCGATCAGCTTCATGTCTCGCAGCACGTCCACGTAGTCGAGCATGAAGTCGTCGAACACGTCTTTTGGCATAGGGAAGGGGTTCACTGCCTGAACTGCTTCTGTGGCAAATTAAAAAAAAGAACTGTCAGAGAATGACGCTTGGCGGGAAAGTGAAGCGTCATGGTTGGCTATTTTGTTTATTTTTTTTAATTATGTAGTAATAATGTAAATTATGTAGGTAGGTACATACTCGTATTTGTGAACGTGCTTGAATAAAGGCAATTTAAAAAATAATGCACTAGTGGCATCAAATCCTCAAACTTAAATTGAAATATGTAAGTAATAGAAAAGTAGAAGAGCTTGTGAAGTTGTGCTTTTATGTAACTTACTTTTTACAGCTTCAGGACTGTTGTAGATAAATATTTTCTCTTGACATTTCACAGAGATATCATTGAATCCTATTTTATTCATCATTTTCCTGATTTCTTTCTCTGGCTCCTGAAAAATAACAGGTCAAATTGAGACATCTTGAAGTTAAAGAAAATGTTTAGAAGTGTTAACTACACACACACTTGATGGATTGGCTTGAACTTTTAATATAAAGATGTATATTGGTGAAGAAAAGGGACTCCTCTGTTAATGACAGAGCATAATTCACAGAAATTCTACCTACGGAACACAAGGTTCCGCATGAGAGAATGACACGCACTTCGCTGATTTTCAAACAAAAATCACTGTTTGCTAAAGTCGGCTTAAACACTAATGTTATAACTTAACTAACTTTCTTTGAAACTAATTTCAAAGAAAGTTTCTTCAATAAAAATCACTAAGTATACTCCCATGAGAGAGAAATGCAACACTAAGATAAATTGGGAATTTTCCTTAAAAAAGGCCGTATCAAACTGTATAACTGGATGATATTTTACCTGTGACTCATGGTACGGCGATATGAACCGGTCGACGCCTCGCAGCCAGCTGCTCCATTTGTTGCTCTGAGCCAGGATCCGGTATACATCGAAGACAGGGTTATGGCCGAGGAAGCTGAGCAGGCACTCGCCTCCTGGAGTGAGCAGGTCGAAGATGTTCTCGAACGCTGACCTGAAATTATCAAATCAAAAAATTCTTGCTTAGAAAGTGAAATAAATTAAGAATTCAATTTACTATAATAACGTCTCGTTTTACTATAATAAAGTCTCGTAGTAAATGTAGTGTACGCCCCGCTGCATGATGGACCGACGCGACGCCCTAAAGAAAACAGCGGAAAATCAAGTTCTATGGCGCATGCCTGGCAGTACCAATGGATACTACTTTAATTTCAAAATAGATGTTGTTTCAATTATGTAATTATTTAGGTAATTAAGAAATTTTTTTAAGCCAATAGTTGCTATTTTTCTAAAAAAAGGTTTGCATTCTTCTTCATTTCTAGTTAGTCCAGTCAATAAAGCATTATAGATGGAAAACTGTAGAACACAATTTCTGACTTCAGGACTTTATTTAGACTAGTTAGGAGGTGAACATAGCAAAAGTCCCCTCCCTTAGCCCTTGAGCTGACGAGGAGAGGGGGGTTTAAAGGTGCCACTTTTCGGTTTTTCGCTTAATCCTCGGAAACTATGCGTCCTAGTGACACGACTACTTTGAACCAAAAAAAGCATATTCAATTTGCTACAGATGAGATGGACAAGTTTTTCTATAAATTGTATAGTTTTCGCGGCATCTGCTCTAGAAGGTCTGTAATATTGGAAATTTTATTTTTGTCTTACATGTTCCCATCAGAAAAAAATCGACTAAATCAACATTGAGCAATCATTCTAGACATGCAGGAGTATGTTAAGCCTAGTTCCAGCGAGGGGACTACACTGTGCGTATATTTAGACGAATCACTTTGAGCCACTTTTGAATCCTCATCACTCAAAAACTACTGGGCATTAACACTTCAAATTTGGCTCATGTGTTGAGACTTACAAGATATACATCAGTTTCAAATTTCATAAATATACCTCAAACGGTTCTGTAGATATTGACGTCCAAAAATCTACATGTCTGACCTATAGACCAAATTCTAACCACTTCCAGATGACCTCGAAGGTTCAAATTTGGCATCCAGAAAGGTAGTTATGTAAATACAAAGGAACAAATAAAAAAACAGTAAATTTTAACATTTCACATGTGATAGATAGATAGTAGTGCTCTAAATATCGATTTTTGAACGTCAATACCTAAATAACCGTTTGAGGTATATTTATGAAATTTGAAGCTGATGTACATCTTGCAAGTCTCAATACATGAGCCAAATTTGAAGTGTTAATGCACAGTAGTTTTTGAATGATGAGGAGTCAAAAATGGCTCTAATTGGTTCGTCTAAATATACGCACGGTGCAGTCCCCTCCATGGAACTAGGCTTAACATGCTCCCGCATGTCTATAGTGTTTGCTCAATGTTGATTTAGTCGATTTTCTCCTTAAAGGAACATGTAAGACAACAATAAAATTTCCAATTTTACAGACCTTCTAGAGCAGATGCCGCAAAAACTATACAAGATATAGAAAAACTTGACGGTCTCACCTGTAGCAAATTGAATAAGCTTTTTTTGGTTCATAGTAGTCATGTCACTAGGACGCATAGTTTCCGAGGATTAAGCGAAAAACCGAAAAGTGGTACCTTTAAACCCCCCTCTCCCCGTCGGCTCAAGGGCTAAGGGCGGGGACTTTTGCTATGTTCACCTCCTAACTAGGCTAAATAAAGTCCCGAGGTCAGAAATTGTGTTCCACGGATTTCTCTCTACACCGTCGTTAAGGCATTCATTGACTGGACTAAGTACAGTATTTTCATTGCTCAGTAGTGTCGAGGCACATAATTTTACTTTACTGACTTTATCACTTGTAGTTTTTGATATTCCTTATTTGGAATTTTATTTAATTTGATTTGAGGTAGGTACCTACCACAATAATTTATTTATGTAACACGATAAAAGTATTATTATTATTTAAAGACCAAATGAATAAATGAGTTAGTCATACGAAAAAAAATGTTTCTTTAATGATGAATTAAATAAATGTTTCAATGAATTACGCGTCGATGATATTATTAATTGTCTTTTTTAACCGTACCTAATTATTTTTCATTTATGATGTTATAAACTTTATTTTGAAAATTATAAAAAAACAGTTTAAATTTTTAAGAACTAGAAGAACTCTATATAGAAACACAATGCGGACTTA
Organism: Ostrinia furnacalis; assembly: GCF_004193835.3. NCBI lineage: Eukaryota > Metazoa > Arthropoda > Insecta > Lepidoptera > Crambidae > Ostrinia > Ostrinia furnacalis. The sequence continues at coordinate 311,536 of NW_021137833.1, read as the reverse complement.
CTCTTGATCCTTAATCCAGTGAAGGGTATAAAAGGAAAATACATGGTCGAAGGCATTCCTCAGGTCCTTCGGCAGTTTCCTCTCAATGTCCAGTATTGTGAAATCAGTCCGCTCGTCCTTGTGATGTAGGTTCGCGAACGCGACCATTTTCTCGCTTATATCGCAGCCCAGGAGTTTCTCGAAGTTATCAGGTACGTACTCCCGAAGTAGCTTCACGGTAACACTGCCATCGCCGCATCCGATATCTATGATCCGCTCCCCGCTTCTCTTCCATCTGATTTTATTTGCGAATTCTTCTAAACAGTCGATGGCGTCTCTCTTTTGGAGGGTGTTGTTCCCCTGGTAGAGTTCGGCGTTGTTCATGTTTAAAATTAATTGTATTTTTCGTGTGTTTGTTGGCTGCGCGTGCGCTAGGTGGCTGAGGCGAGCGCGCTTGCGGCGGACAGACGCGGCCGGGGCGGCGTACGTATGCATTTATAGTGCGGGCCCTCCACGCTGCAGTCCAGGGCTGCGCGGCCTGAAGCAAGCGGAACAGGCAGAGGGGTGCCACTCATCTCCTGTTGAAATATTACTATATTAGTCATTATCATTTTCAGGTTATCTACGTATGTGTTAATGACAACAATGACGATATTTTTTACATTAAATTTTTTACCCGATCATACCGGAAATGCGTTGAATATTGTTAAATGCATGAAACTGTAACAACGATTTAAAAAAAGAACAAAGGAAAAGACACGGTTTAAGCATCATATTTTTAAACATTCATTCTAGACATTTCATTTTATCTAAACCGCATTGACCAGATAAAACGAATGGAGAGTTCTTTGACAGGATTAAGACACAGAATCGACTGAAACCTTAGTTTAGTGAGATTGCTGAAATTGATGTGCAAGATTAATTTTTCAGTACCATATGGTACAATTCAGTGACACGTTTTCCTAGGGAGTAGTGACTGTAGAGCCTTAGCCTCTATATTATATACCTACCATTCTAACATTCCTGCAAGGTAAATTGATACCTGAAACTTTATATCTTTACTAGCTAGCTTAATAGGTTGGTATATCACCTCTGCTTATAAAGGGGTAATTAGTATTATCCTACTACAAATTACTAAAACTGTTCAGCGGTTCACGTTAATCAAACTATTACTAGCGTCCTCTCTACATTTTCAATCGGCAGTTCGATTATGCGCCATAAATGTTTGGCCACTGTCTCCTCACCTCCTCGGAGTTAGATTAGATTTCTTTCTAATACTTAAGAATATTTTTTCCATGTAAGCGATCGATACCCTTCATTGGTATGATTTACAAAAGTACGTACATTATTATGTACAAATCCTTTAAGTTATACATAGTTACGGTGTTCATAGTAACGATAGCTTTGAAAACTCTGGCTATAAACATGTTTCTGGTGTCGACTGTACGTTAAGTTCAGGAATTGTATAGATAGGGTTTAGAATTCAAATCTTTTCTAAAATAGCTAAATTTTTATGTAAGCAGCTTGTTGATTAAGGAAATAGTAGATAGGTACTCACTATGCCTAGCATGACACGACTATATTTGGTCACTACTTTACATAACAAAACCCAACACGGAAGACTAGGCTGGTTCATATTTTCCTTATCGTTTATTTAACGTATTCTAATGGTTGCAAAATACAAAGTAAGTCTATGAGCGCTGAAATTTTGTTTCAGGAAAAAATCCACAAATTTAACGAAATTTAATATTTAAATAAAACGAGTGTTTTTTGCTTATACAAGTGAACATGGGTAAATCTTCCTTGATCGTATTGTTGAAAGATTGAATAATATATATTAATATAAATTAAAACCAGTCAATTGGAAGTCGGACTCGCACACCGAGGGTTCCGTGAAACTTGTAAGTAGGGATGTACTCGTAACTTTTTGTTCCAGAAATTAAGGTTTTCGAGCAAAAAAACGGCCCTATGGGAGCCTCATTTAAATATTAATTTTATTCTGATTTAGTATCGCTATTTGTTGTTATAGCGGCAACAGAAATACATAATCTTTGAAAATGTCAACAGTCTAGCTATCACGGTTTATGAGATACAGCCTGGTGACAAATGGGAGGACACTATGGAGTCTTACCATTGGGTACGGAAACCTAAAAATGAGCAGTAGTTATTATAATTTTTAACGACAATAGAACCATTAATCATGCTGAAAAAATAAAATATAGCGAGTTTTATAACATTTATACGCTAATAATAGAAATGCATTTAATTAAAGCAAAAACATAAAATCAAACAGTGGATTCTTGCAAAAGTTAAAAACTAAAATTAGCTCTACATTCAGTATGGGTCAGGATAATATTGCTCGAATTAGTTATCTAAACATTCACGTCACGTTAATTTTTTAACCTTTTTCCTGTTATATAGGGTTTTAATTCAGTAGGTATATCATAGTTTTTCCGTGTATAGTAATTATGTAACTTGCTACAAAGTAACAATGCGATTTCAAGACTTACTCACCGAAAATAGATTCAAATGAACATGCTTATCAGTATTTTGTATCGTGACATCTAACTTATTGTCAACGTGCCTTTTGTTGAGCGCAACACCTTCCTGATATTAAATCTAACCTATTTTTATTTGACTCCTAGATTTTAATGATAATTCAACAGATATTGCGTCAATAATTGCGCAAATAGTTGTACAATATCTGGTGGTAGACATCCGTGTTTTCCTAGACTGTTGAAATAAATATGACCTTATAAGCTTAAGCTAATTTACCCAGCTGTTACATAAAATGTAATATCTTCACTTTTCATGGAAATGATTCAACTGGTAAGGCAAAATAATTTGGTTAAGTAAATACCCAAGTAACAGGTTGCGTTATATAAAATAGTTCAACAATCGTGTCTACGAACCGATTTCCGAAAATTATAAAACATTTATTAACTGTTTTTTGCTGATAAGTTGTTAAAATGGACAGATACTACAAGAGAAGAATACTTAGGTATTACTTAGTTTGTTTTTGATTTGAAACGATGTTAAATTTAATACTTATTTAACTGCCTAAATCTGATTTTCGTAACTCATAAGTAATTATAATGTTATCAGTTGATATTTACATGAATAAAATTCTATCTATTCTAAAATGTAGTTACTAGTGGCGAAAAGCTTTTGTTTTAAACGACGTTAGACCACTAAAGTTTCAAGATAATTCGTAATGCTCCTGTAGCAGCCCTGAAATGCCAAATATATTATTCCAGTCTACAAAAATGATGATGATATTTCGGATTAAACTAGTATAGATACTTAACTAGAGAAAGAGCCTGAAGAATATAATCAAACTGTGAGGTGTATTAAGTATTGTGAATACTTGTGCAGCGATCAAATTGACGCAATCTATCATGACCTGTCCCATACTCACTGCGGTGAGCCGTCCATATAATACCGACTTGAATAAGCTGGTACGCGTGGTCAGTACCAAGTGCCAAGCAAATGATATGCATTGTTTACTCCAGTATTCTTTATTAAAACGCTACGTTCAGTTTACATTAACTTATAAACGTCTTTAGGCACTTACATGTTATAATAATTTAAAATTATTATCAGTTAAACTGCATAAGGTTTTGTTTTGCGTAAAAAGTGCAATTGCATTTTTGGCAACGCTACATCTTGAAAATGTCGTATGTGCGTTGTTGAGCTGCAACGAAGTAAAGGTCTTGTGTAAATGTAATTAGGGTTTAATTTTGATTTTGATGATTTGGTTGAAATTGTCATGCTGGTCACATAGTTTGGGCAGGTCCCGGCGCACTCGATCTTTCTGACCGACCAAAAGGAGCATTGCCCCGCGCCGCCGCCGGTTCTTTTTATTGCGCTGGCGCAACGCATCTACTCGCTTGGGTTAGGATTCTTGACCTAGCCTAATGCGATTTGTATTGGACACGGTCGAGTTGATTTGATATTACGTCATGTTATGGCTGCCTCCCACAAAAAATCTGCGAAATGTTTTTCATGTAGGTATTTTTGTTAAGTTATTTACAAAACTATGTGACGAATGATACCTACTAATTGTACAGATTATCATTATCATTCCCAAATGTGTCTCGAAATAAGTATAGGCAAAAGCGATAATCTTCCATTTTCGTCTCTCTGTTTATTGTTCAGTTAAATGCATATCAGTTAGCTTCATAATCGCTTCACACACAATAAATTTACCTCTAAAAATAAAATAATTACATTTATTAAGGCAAGCACTTTATTTTAAACTTGCCACAATAAGTACGCTTGTTTCATGTGAGTGTCGATACATTACCCGAGTGCATTTCGGCTATAACGCACGTCGTAATCTAAACTTGAAATTCAAGGACAAAGTTAAAAACCGCCGAAAAAAATTCAAGTCGGTGCATCCATACTGTATACGCAAGTGCACTCGATGCTTGCAGTTTACTGCGATTCTACGAGCTTGATCCTTGGTACAACAATTTTCACAGAACTTCATTACTTACGTCGATACATTTGCGGTTATTTTACGAAAATTTTGCCATGCAGTCAGTCACACGCAATACTACGACTACTATGACTACGGCGTAGAGCTGCGTAGACAGGCCTACGGCGTAGATAGTCTTATTCTAAACCTTGACTACTGCGTTATGAAAACTTTTCAGTAAGTAAGTATATTTATTTGCGATATAACTCGGTTCTTTTAGTAACTTTCAAATTTCAAAGCAATGATTTTCCCCAAAAAGCTCAAAGCATGGTTTTACACACTTTCATTACTTATTCACACACTACCCTAGTTCAGTGATTGTCTGTCTGTTTTTTGTCGATCGTCACATTTTAGTATCTTTGACTTTCAATCAATGACAGTCTACCGACGGCTATCATTCCATCTTAGTATCGTACTTGGTTTTAGCACGTTTAAGTCGCGAGCTCGGTGTATCGTTAAGCTGATATTATGACTTTATCGAAACTGTTTATTTAGAAACTTCTAGAAATATTAAGCCTCGGGTCCTAGAACAGTCCTTTATTTTGGCACCAGAATATTCAAGTGTCATTTTGTTTATGTAGAGCAAGTTTTGCTCACTTATTGCTCAAAGTATCAAGTAGTTTCGTGCGTTCCTGGCCGGCAATGTCACCCCGCGTGGGTTCAAGCGCCGAGCGCAAGCAGAGAAAGGGATCATAAGGGAAGTTTATTATACCCACGAACATGTAACGCACCTTTGCATGTACTCTTAATCTGTATCTTAGTTACTGATATTATTCCTGTTTGTATAGAGCTTTAAAATTACATTATTGACGCTCTTGAAGTGAATATCTGACCTCTTACTTTAACAAACGTCAAAAGTCTGTCAAACTCCAAACAAAAAACACCGGTTATGGTTATAGTTACGGTTAGAGAACGTGGTGCAACTCAGCCATATTGTTTTAAACTATCGTCATTAACTCTATATGTATAATTTTATTTTATCGAGATTGAAATAAAGTGTTAGAAGTCCCGATACAATTAGCATTTATTTACCTCTTTTCTTGACCGAATAACATTTTCTTAGTCATCATTATAAGGTTTGTAAATAAAGTACCTACCGAACATGCTATATTCAAAAACGTGCTCGCACGCTATAACGTACAGAACATGGTAGATGTGTGAGTTTTTATTGAATCAAAATCTAGGAACAAATGTCTTGGTTGGAGATTACAGATCGCTTCAATCCGCACGAAGTACCTACCTATGTAAAGATTTTGGTGATGAATCGCCATATTTAAACTAAGAGAAAGGACACCGATAGAGCCAAAACAGTTCATTTTAAACACTATTAAGTTGTTATTATATTTTTTTTTGTTTTCACAACGTTTACAAACAAATGGATTTATTACGAAATCATGTTACCACATAATTTAGTTGTAAAGATAAGTTGTAGAGTATTTTAAGTGGCGTATTGGTAAAGGTGTTGAATACAAAACCGACTGAACAAACATAGTATGATTAGAGTAAACCCCGTGGATTGTTCACCAACAAAATCACTTTCTTCGCTTCGAACTCGTTCAGTTAGTATTTCCCAACGCTTTTATTGCTACCATCAAACCAATACAGGTTCCCTCGCATGTCAAGATGTTTATTTGGTGGCTTAGAGTTCAACTCAAACGATTAAAAAACCACAGGAATGTTTTCAGTTTTTCGAATGTGCTCATGAAACCTTTTTTATTTAGGCAATTATGGTGTTTGTAATTAATTTAACATGATTGGGCCAAACCATTGTTATTGTAACTGTTTAGGAGTATCTCCCAAGCTACTCAATAGTTAGTTGCAGAGAACTCTAAGGACTCTAAACTAGATCTGCAAGCAGCAACTATTTTTCAATCTACACTTTTTCATCTACACTAATATTATAAAGAGGAAAACTTTGTTTGTTTGTTTGTTTGTTTGTTTGTTTGTTTGTTTGTTTAGTTGTAATGGATAGGCTCAAAAACTACTGGACCGATTTTGAAAATTCTTTCACCATTCGAAAGCTACATAACTCACGAGTAACATAGGCTAAATTTTATTTTGGAAAAAATAGGGTCCCGTAAAATATTTGGGATTTTCATAAGACGCAGAAAAGCGCCATCTATCGTCATTGGTTAAAATCTTCTTGCGCCTGACAAAAAATTTTGAGGTACGTAAATATTCATGAAGGCAAAGCTGTCAAACGCCATCTATCGACATCATTAGTAAATTAGTAACCAAATATTACATGTACTATGAATAGCGCTGTTCGTAAATAATAATGAAAATTTAATAAATAAAGATATTTTATGTAATTGAACCATTCACTGTATGTACCTATTTGAATCATTTACTGTGTTTAAACGAGCAAATCAAAGTGTTAATTAGTGACTTTTTACAAACTTCCTTGCAAATTCTTACTATATGCCGCCATCTACCGAGATGAATATTAGGGTACAGTTCAGCGGCGGACAAATAATGGGATGGGCGCGTGGGCGATTGTAGTTAAATAGGATAAGAATTACCTAACTACTTCGTTTTTATTTTCTGTATGTAATTTGTTAATTTTTTGGTAGGGTCTTTATTTTAATTACTTAGGTTGGTAGGTACTTACTTATTTGATTTTAATGATAATTACTATAGGTACGTATAATTTTAGTAGAAAGAAAGGTCATTGAATGGCTAAGTGACTCACTCACTCATCACGAAGTCTCAGAAACTACAAGTCTCAAAAGAGTTCTCATAGGGGTTAATGGTCTATTCCACCTGGCTTCGATCACCAAGATGATCAAAGTGGACTCCAGTTAAATTATTTTTTTAGTGTTCTTTGATCACCTATAAATAAATCATAGGTACCTCTGAATTGTCACATACATGTCTAATTTGTTTGTTGCGGTTTTTAGAAAATATCAAAAATGTTACAAAACAAAATATGTAGTACAACAATTGGACATGTGACTATTCAGAGGAGGTGTGATTTGTTTGTAGATGATCAAAGGACACTAAAATAATAATTTAACTAGAGTCCACTTGGCTCACCCAGGACATCGTATCCGTGGGTGATCAAAGGCACAGAATAAATTCAAAGGACACTAAATTGTCGCTGTAAGTCCACTTTGATCACCTGGCTGATCAAAGCCAGGTGATCAAAGTGGAATACACCTCCTTTTAGAACGTAGGTAGTCACTAAGACGAAATTTTGCAAAATTCAACCCTTATGGGAGTTAAAAAGGGGGTTGGAAGTTTGTATTGCAGTCCTCGGTTTTTAAAGTAAGAATGTATGCTCACTATGATCTCTAGATATTGTGGAGGTGTACATATACTGTTCGGTACACTGTAGTACCTACTGTGTACACATCGGTTTGCCGACGATATTGTGGTCATGGCAGAATCGTTGGAAGATCTTAGCACAATGCTCGAAGACCTTAATCGATTTTCCCAACAGGTAGGCCTGAGGATGAACATGGACAAAACGAAAGTTATGTCGAATGTCCATGTTGCGCCCTACCCAGTTTCAGTTGGGAGCTCAATTCTCGAGATTGTCGACAAGTAGGTATGTCTACCTCGGACAAACGATCCAGCTAGGTAGGTCCAATTTCGAGAAGGAGGTCAATCGTCGAATCCAACTCGGCTGGGTAGTGTTCGGGAAACTACGCAACATCTTTTCGTCCAAAATACCTCAATGCCTGAAGACTAGAGTGTATAACCAATGTGTGTTACCAATGATAACTTATGGCTCGGAAACGTGGCCTCTCACTATAGGCCTTATACAGAAGCTCAGTTGCACAGCGTGCTATGGAGAGGGCTATGCTTGGTGTTTCTTTGCGAGATCGAATCAGAAATGAGGAGATCCGTAAACGAACCAAAGTCGCTGACATAGCCCGACGGATTAGCAAGCTGAAGTGGCAATGGGCAGGGCACATAGTACGCAAAACTGATGGCCGATGGGGCAGAATGGTTCTGGAATGGAGGCCGCGTACCGGAAAACGTAGCGTGGGACTTCCACCTACAAGGTGTACGATCAACATGGAAAGCATTGGGGGAGGCCTATGTTCAGTAGTGGACGTCCTATGGCTGAAATGGTGGTGGTGGTGGTGGTACATATACTGAAAATGTATCATTAGAAATCAACTACGCTGAGGAGATAAAAGAAGGGTTGGAAGTTTATATTATTAAAGTCCTATGTGTTTAAAGTAAGAGAGTTGAAATTTAAAATGTATGCGCTATAAATGCTAAGAGCGGATTTTACGAAACTCCACCCCTAATGGAGTAAAACGAGGTCCACGCGTACGAAGTCGCGGGCGGCCGCTAGTACACTAATATAAGGGCATTGATGAGTTTTCATGAACAATGAATGCTATATCAAAACGTTTATGCATTCTATAAATAGGTACAGCTTCTATCAATGTGCTATACATATAAAGAACCATCCAAGTGCGTTAAGGATTACATATGAATTTGTACGTCTATGAGCTTTGCGCAATACCTCCCAACTTGAGAGCTTTCGGGTTTAGGGAAGTAATGACGCAATAGACCGGAGAAAGTTAATAGAAGTGGGAATCTTCCAGCCGGTTTCTGGAATATTTAACTTAATGGGAATTGCCTGATAACATGTTAAGTGACTGCCTGCTGTGTGGGTGTGAATTTAAGATTAGGCAATACGTTAAGTTTGTATTTGAATTTAAATAATCTTTGTTATTCAATAAAAGCTTTTTAAAGGTAAATATTATTTTATCCTTCAGTGTCTGTAGGTTTCAAGAAAGATGGTTGGAATCAATCGTAGGATATTAATTGGGTAGGTACTAGTAAATGGATAATGAATGAAATAAAATAATTTGATTGTTAACAGAAAATTAAACTTTAGGTATACTTTGACGCTTTACTTTTAATCATTTTTAAAATGAAGTTAAAGAGTTAGTTCTGGTCAAAGGTCTCTACATAGAGCATGACTAATGTAGTAACCAATTACAGGGAGTGAGGTTCGTCAATTCGCAGACATTACGCATAACTACACGATCTTTCACTTAAATTATTGTAAAAAAATTCGTACTTTCGACCTCTCACGACCAGTTACTGAGTGCGTTGCCCTGTGAATATAACTGCCCAAATTTAAAATGATTGTGCTTTCTTTGTCACTCATTAGTTGATGGCCATAAGTAAGAGAGGGCCGAAGAATTTGTTTAGTCATTGGCGGCTATATTCGTTGCTGCAGTCCCAATGGGTCAGGCCTTAAGGCAGGTTATGAATAAGGTCATAAAGGGTTTGTTATCGTAGGTTTCATGTTTATTTGTAGTTTTAATAGTTCTAGCACACTATATAACCGTTTCTGATCAGTTTTATAAAACTAATATTTATTAAAAACAAGTTCTGGATACTCTGGTGGTATTGTATGTACAGTGTACACTACTTACAACTGGTTACTGTTAAACCAAAGCATTAAAACAAAATACAAACACAAAGCATTTTATGTAGTGTAACATTATAATATTCTGATTACCGTTTCTAATGAAAACTGATAATAAATTTTGATTAACAAAATAAGTTTTTATATATTTATTATTAAAAAAGAAATATTTAATTTTTAAACTTTTTATTTTAAACTTTTTTTAACCTTGCAAAATACAGGCTGGTTAATTACATTATTTATTTGTTACTGCCATTGCTGCCATCTATGTGGTAGAGTTTAAAATGAATTATTCGATCTCTCAACGCGAGAAAGCACCCATCCGAATATGGGAGGGAACTGCTACAGTACATAATGTCTGTGTGAGACCATAGATGGCGTGGACAAGCATTCTTTGTATTCTGTGCATTTTTTTTAAAGTTCTGGTTCTAGAGACACCATAATTTAAAAGTAGAGTAGCATTACAACTATTCCCTTGGATAAAAGAGTAATTCTTAAATAATGTAGAGTTCATGAAAAATAAAACGCAAGAAGTTTCCCATTAGGTACCACGATTTTTCATATTTTATCCTGTACTTAGCCGTCTTGTTTTTTCCTTTCTTGGGTTGTTTTGTACGGCTAGCACGAAAAACTTTCGAGTTCAAATCGGTTGCGTACTCGAATGGCCTTCAAAAAATTTAGTAAGTAATTTAGTGAACTTAGTATGAGATGTGGTGCATGAAACTTATTTTGAGAATCAAAATTTTCGCGTTATCGTTTAATTCGAAGATTGAGTATCGAATTTTATCGAATACGCAAACGATTCGAAGACGAAAGTTGTTCATGCTAGAGGTCACGACCTATTTTTCTAGGAGTTTTGCAAATGTCTCTATTTGAAATGATTTCTTAGACCCATCTAACCTAGTGTCTATGTTACAGGAAATGTATGAATTCTAGGAATTGTATACTATTCCTAGGAAATGTATACAATTCCGAAGCTATTTAGGAAATGTTTAAAATATTGCTTCAGAGATTTTTTAATACGCTCATATCCTAGGAAATGTATACTTTTCCTAGGAATTTTATAGAATTCCAATATTGTATTAGGAAATGTATAAAACTAAGCGCCACAAGCGCCTTCGCGTGATCGGGTGCCCCTCGGTACGCCTAAAATTTCATTTAGCCAAACCACATCGGCCGATAGGTACTTTGAACTCACAATTATTATTATTGTTTAGCCTGCTGACAGTTGTTTTCGCACTATAATACTTTGGCCGAAAAAAATATTTGCCTAAAATTTATTGGCATACCTTTCTTTCGGCATCACGCATATTACGCTGAAGTATTTGTTTTCCCTAATTTTAAAACTCTTTTATTAAACTTTTATTGACATGAAGGTTTCAGTACTCCTGTAGCTGGATAACAAAGTCTCGGTTAGGTTAGGTTAGACTTGCGACCTTACACATACACAGCTGCCGTGGCGCGGTAGCGCCATTTAAGTTTCGGGAGAAAAAAAAGTGGCGTAATAAAAATAATTTTGTGTAAAAAAATTTTAGGCTTAAAATTTGTGTGCCATAGACAACTAGGCGTATAAAAAATTTGGCGATTCGATAGAGACCCCGCGTAATCGGATGATGCAATATCCTCCCCTCGAACCGCATGTCCACTCGTAGGTAATTATTGAAATCTTAATTACATTTCCGATTGCTGTTTAGGAAATGTGTAAATTTCCTAGGAAATGTGTGTAATATAATTTACATCACACATTTCCGGGTGATTTTAGGACTTATACACAATTCCTAGGAATTGTATACAATGACGGATTTCATACATTTCCTGTAACATCTACATAAAAATACCTTTGCATATAAATTATCATCAGCAATCATTTATTTATTACGAGGATGTAGGTAAATTTGAGAATTTGATATTGGTCCGGTAGGAAAAGTAGTTATGTCTGAGTAGTAGACTCAACCTTTTTTATTTGATAAACTATAAAGAAACACCCTGTATAAGCTATGTTTACCTACTTTGGGACTAGATGAAGCTGTAATTTAATGAACGAGAATATTTTATACTTATTTATTTATTTGACAAGTATGAGTGTAGAAGCACAGAACTATGTACTAGTAGGTACATTTTATTTCGGTAGTAGCGTGACACGGTGTGATGCCACTACTATAAAGTCGCACGTAAATGGCACGTCGTCCGCTGTCACGCCGCTCTTCACACATGCCTGCTGTTTGACAGGAGGCTTAAACGCATCTTCTACTATTAGATAAATCATTATGTTATTTAATCATCTTAATTTTTTTATGACTAAAATCCATTTTCACTTTAATTTGAAGTTAACCCACAAAACATCGAAGTTCATTTATTGATGTTCAATTAAATTCTCTCAATTCCCGGGTCTACAGCGCGGAAGATCAATGCCCACACAGGCAGACCATTCGCAGTATTTTACCCACACAAAGGCGAAGACGTACCTAAAAAATATACAAAAAGCTTTTCCTAAGAATAAGCGGGACGGAGTACGGATCTTATTTTTCTCGCGGCTGTTTCAGTCGCTCCGGGAGTGGGGGGCAGGAGTGGGGGTGACCAGCCTCCCCCTGCAATAATACTGCGTCACTATTTTGCGCCATTACCTACACTCGCTTCCTATTCTATAAGTAGCGTGGCCTCTAGAACGTTGCTGTGCTGGAGTCTTGGTATGAACTATGATAAGTACTAGGTCTCTCATATCTATCACGTGATACTTTTAGTACGATTCCTGTTCCAGAAGTACGAGTAGGTGCGCGCTGTGTAACTTGATTCTGATTGTGATAGAAGTTCAGGATCAATTACTTGAAGACCAATAAGTTTATGATAGAGATTTGGGACTCACCTAGTTTTTAGTTTCAGGCTTCTTACAGGTCCTACTAGGCTACTTAAGGCATTCAGAAACAATATTTTTTAGAGAGATAGAGTGTCCAAAAATGTAGAATGTTACTTGTCACAAACAAGTAGCTTTGATCGCCTGTTTAACTGAAAACTAAGTTTTCAGGAGTTCAGTTATTGATAAATGGTACAGTACAGTTACTGATACGTACAATTTTAGGGTCAATGTTTTATTTATTGATGTTTTTGTGGTTGATGGTTTGGGATCTCCTCATCCAGAGATCCTGAGTTCTTAGATTTGTTTTACAGGATGGCATGAAAGTAATTTTCTGAAAATGGGACCAGAGAGTTCGATATTTCGATTAAACCATGACAGATGCCTGTTGCAGTTCATAAAGTCTAACCTCGCAATTACCATATTACCTAAACTGTAGTAGAAGTAAATAAAAAAATATTATTCAGCGAGTATTTCGCACAAAACTAAGCGTTCTCACAGCAGCGCAGTTACGTTCTAGTGCTCCAGGATTTCGAGTGCTAGCGCTCGTTGGAGCAGAGCTGCTTTATATGTTCGTTGTTCAACTCGTAGGTGGCTTGCTCCACTTTTACATATACGTATCTATTGTAACTTGTTATCTATTTGCAGTTGTTGTACTGGGAAATTTCGTACGTGCATTGAGTTTCAATCCTGGGAGAATGCTCTCGAGCAAATTTAATTTTAAGCTGATTGCTTTAGTTAGCAATAAGCTGAGGGAAATATTTTATGTGCGCCGTCTTTGTATTGCGGATAAACCTGAAGTTTCAGCTCTTTGAGTATCTGATTAATTTCTTGAGAGTTAATTATAAAAGAAGAAGAGCTTTCTTGTAAACTGTGTTCGTTTCATACGGAACATTGATTAGTAATTTAATAATTAGTAACAAATAGGATATGCAAACAAATAGTGAAATTACTAGAAGGCCAGACCCCATTTTTGCGAATATTCTTAAAATTTTCATCGATTACCTTTACATCTATACCTATAAAAGCGAAAGGTCACTGATTGACTGACACATTCATCTGAAACTACAAGTGCTAGAAGTCTCAAATTTTTCTTGGGAGGAACCCCAGAATGTAGGTGCTCACTAAGACGGGATTTTGTAAAATTCAACCTCTAAGCCTAAGTCGCGGGCGGGCGCTAGTAATAATATATATAATGTTATATTTCAAGATTTAAGATATATTATAATCCTAGATTCCTGAGAAAAGGCGATGATATTTTTGGACGATTTTCTCACTACTGTGAAGTGTGTGCCTTAAAAATAATTTAATAAGCGTTTAAAAACGCTTTCACAAAGTTTGTGCCTGGACAAGTCACTGATAATTTTCAGATTCCGTATCGAAATAAAATTAGTGAGGCTCTTTGCAAGCAAGTTTCGATGTACGGAATCTGAAAATCATCAGCATGACCTCCTACTTCAATTTGACTATAAATCCTTTTAATTAAACGGCATTCAAAGTTACCATTGTTTTCGTATTAGGGTCCCATTATTAATCCGCTGTTACCGTAACTGGCGGAATATTCTCGTAATCAAAATTATGATGAACAATTTGCCGGCGGTCCGGCGTAAAGTGAGTTTGCCGCCGAACGCCGGAATGAAAGCTGCACGGGCGCGTGTATCGATTGTCAATAATTTGTGCTCGCCGGTGGCGGTTAGACTTAGCTCATTGTTTGCCTGAAATTATTTGCGGCCGCAAACTCTTATCCTCTGCAATGTGTTAAAATTTCAAGTCATATAACCGATCTATGCGAGAAATAAGACAAAAATATCAGAACCCATTTGTAAAAACAACTCACATAAAAAGAACAAATAGTTACTGTCCGAATATTAATTTAAATTGCTGCAGACTTTTTTGTATGTAAAATCAACTTCCCTAAATCATCAAAATACTTAGTACCTAGTCCAGTTCGAGCAGAAATTGGGTGCATTTATATCATACCTACTATGTTGAATATTATGTCACACGATTCTTTCATAATTCAGTTATTTTCCTGCTCTATGATAAAAACAACTTGATCTAAGACATTATTTCTCTAACAACACTTATTTTTTAACAACCAATAGTTTCATTTACATTCGCAATCGTAATAGAGGGTCAGTTTACAAAGTATTCCGAGGTCATCATCAACGCAATGATGATGCGTCACAGCGTCACGTGTGTGCCGTGTGACTTGACATCGACTAAGCAAACAGGCCGGCTTATTAAATGAATTGCAATTTCCCAGCTAGTGCTCGTTAATTGGCGATTGTATGCCACTATTGTTCCGGTGGCGTTGGTTTAAAACGCACTGGTTATTATGGAGGAGCTGAATTAAACAGTTTTCGGTTGCCGGCAGTAAATAGGTGATCGGGAAATGCCACTGATACTCGTATGAAATTGTTTTGCTGATATTTGCTAACCCCAATGGGCGTAATATAAAATAGAAATACGGCTCTACATCTTATTGGAAAGACAATAAAACTTTTTTAGGTAGCCCCTTAAAAAGTTTATTAAGCTTAAGTATTTCAATTTTGCCTCAATTATTCAAATATTTAATGCCTCAAAGTACGTTCATTATGAAACCGGTACATGTGCTGCAATCTGAAAATGCAACTGTCTGATCTGGGGACATCTCCACTAGACATACCTTCACATAGGCTTGGAGAACAACTTTTCACTACAAAATATATTTTCCAGCTGTTCCGTCCACCGATTGTTTTCCATTGCGGCCTTAGTTCGAGGTTGGGGTTTTCCCAGTATCGAGAGCGTTCGATGGTTGTGTAAATAGACAGTGCCGTCGGAACTGAACATTGAGTAGGAGGTGTTTGGTAAACGTGTGGGTGTGGGGCGACGGTCCTTTGATTCTGGCGAGATTAAACGTGCGGCAGACGGTGGCGCCTCTATCGATTGTTGTTGTAATTACAACGCTATCCTCGCCCAGTCGCAAATGAAATTGTTCCGGACAGAGCCAGCTCTAGACGCCACGGTGAGTTTCAGTTGTCTCCGGGGCCAGCGGGGCATTGTGCACTGTATGCCCCTGATAGTGGGGCTGCGGCGGGGAATGCGCGCCGCTGCGGTTGCGGGAGCGTTATTGCATACAATGCATCGTCCAAGGTTGATGAAATTCCCACGCCCACAGTGGCAATGTAAAATGTAAGAGATTCGGGCGGTTCCGCTTTGTAATGATTTTTATAATGAAATCGTACATAAATGGGGTGTTGTTGTCATTGGAATAATTCGTTTTATTTGTTTGAACTTCTTTACACATTTGTAATCTTAGCTACTTACCTATAATGGATAGTTTTCAGTTTTTGTAGTTCGTGACTCCACATTAAATTTTTATATCACATTGACATAAATATCTCGAAACTTTGAAAGTTCAGTAGGTAGGTATAATGCTATTTTCTAGAAAGAGAACCAAATTAAGAATTGAGGAATTAAAATAATTTATTAGCAAACCTATTACTTAATCAATTAGAATTCAACTAGGTTGGACGAGAGCCTTTAATGAATAAGAAACTTCACCAGAGCATTGCTCAAGAACATTATTTAGGTCAGAAGTGACTCAGTAAACAATTCTTGGTATTTGGTACTGATACGGTACTTAAAACAAATAGAACAAGAAACTGAGACACTAAATCAAGAAAATTCTAAATTATCTTTAAAATTGACAATGCTCAATTAGCCCAATAATAAGTAGCCCATGGACAATTCATTTCAAGAAACTATAGTACTAACAATCCCACTTATATTTCCAAATCAGATCCTAAAGCATACATTACCCCTATAAAACTTTATGCAGAGGTCTACAGTCATATACTTTGCATACTGCCCAATAGTGCCCTCCCAAATGTAAGCCTTAACGGTACGACTGCGCAGTGCAGCTACGTTCCAATTCATTCCAATCCAAATACGAATGGGAATGGAGAGAGCAATAACAGAACATTCGTCGCCGCATTTACGTGTACGTCCCGTAGACGCCCCCGACGCATGCGCTTCGGCAGCTACAGAACAAACCGAGTTCCAATTCCAATTGTAGAAAAAAAATAACCAATTCCAAATAGAGAAGGCTTCGCGGCGGCCAATGGGAGGGCTCAGTCGTAATGCCGACTGTGTGGGCGGGGCAAGTGATATCTAGCATTGGAATGCTGGTTGTATTTGTTTTGCCGGATTCGAAGGCTTTATTGCTCGGTGTTTGAGCCTCTTTCCCTTTGAGGGTGCGCCGGCGGAAAGCTCGCTACGGAAATGGGATGAACCGTCTCACATAATGTACGATTGCTTTGCAGCCTACTGTGACCCACATATACATCTGTGATTGTACGGTTAGAAGACAGATACAGAAATAGCAGATAGAACATGATCTAGATTAATTACTTAATTATAAAGTAACAACGAACAGAAACTGGAGTTTATTAAAAAATAAGCAAAGATTTGATTAAAACTGTAAACAGGAAGATCTTCATACATAAAATTAGGTTGTAATAAAATTAAGGAGTGTCCCTCTTCCGACTTTATGAAACTGTGAGTATTGATTTTTCGATAGGGAAAAAACGAAGGCAACGATCTATGCAGATCTGGAGTGCTCTCCGCACATCAGATGGCACCGGCGGGGCAGCCTCCGCAGACAATCGAACGGTGGGGGCCCCCACTGGAGGTCGGGGAACCGCCAAAGAGCATTATCCACCACTGGCTCCAGGAGTGTAGAAGTGACAGTGCTTTGAAGTGCTGCTCAACGAAGAGGACTGAGGACTAGACTTGTTTTCTGCCTCTAAGTTGTGCCCCGTTATAAATGTGTAGTGAGATTTTTAGTACAAATGAATTTTCATTAAATTAATATGTTCATTGTGGAAAACCTTGGGGGAGGCCTTTGTCCAGCAGTGGACGTCATTTGACTGAAACGAACGAACGAACATACATGTCCTGGTTTTTTTTCTCATCAGCTCTGAGAAACATAATGTAACATGTATTCTAGGAAATCACATAGGTACGTATTTTTTATGTCTACAGTTGCTCTTCAGTCCAAACAGCTTTCGTCCAATCTAATCCGTTATCGTTTCATACTGACATTGTTTTGAGGTTCCTAACGTCCCTCCAACTCTTTTCAAAGCCAAACCGTACCTCTACGAACATATTCTTTGCCGATATCGACCCGTCGCCGGCGACTTCCCATTCTCGAAGTAAAACACGGCGGGAAGGAAACCGCGGGATAAACCGCCCCCAGCCACCCCCACCCGATCTTTACGTTTCAGGAATAAATATTTCAGAGCGTGTGCTTCGGAAGTTAAAGTTATGTATCGCCCGGGCCACGGTAACAATCTGAGAATGAGAAAAGCCCGCGCTACTTTTACGTAAGTTGCTTTGTGTGGCTCGGTGACGTCTCTGAGTATTCTAGCATTCTAGCTACGTACTTCCATTATTCACGCGTTGTGCTACGTACGCTGAAGCTGTAATGCACAGCATGTGCCCGCAACATGTCTCTTTTTAAATGTAATTTCGATATTACACTTCTTATTTGGGGGTTAAAAGGCTTAATAAAGAGACTGACGCCTAACAGGTAGAATGTTAGGAAAATTCTTTATTATGATTTTACGACGGTCCTGATATTAAGCAGGCATAAACACATTAATTATGTCACCACACATAGTAGAATCAACCTTTGATATCGTTTCGCATTTTATCGTAAGTACTAGTTCCGAGGTAGTTCCCGATTTGAAAAAAAAAACTTTAAACGTCTTTTCAGGGCTCAAATTCAACACTGTTTACCAATACAATTGTACTGTTTTAACATTTCTTACTTATTAGAACAGGTGATAAAATCGTTTGTCCAGCATTTTTTGTAAGTAAATAAAAATCATGTATATTTATTATTTAAATATTGATGATATTCCTCATCAGTCAATCAATCCTATTCGTTCACATTAGCAATTCGTGCTGTATAATAAGTGTGAATAAATAGTAAAACGTTTAATTTATTCCCAAGGAATAATCACAGAGACACTAATAGGCAATTACTAGGCGAATGATGTTTATGGGGAGCGACAGAGACCTTGAGCCTTCCAGCGTCATCACTCTATAGATCTATGACTCAATCGAAAGTTTTAATTGGTCTCTATGAAGTAAGTACACGTTGTACCTACTTATTATTATTATTATTCCTTTATTCATCTTACTTTCTTATTTTTAATTTTCTTATTATTATTCTCTTTATTAACTTTGGTTCTTAATTTTAAATATTTTTTTATAGGTAATGTAAATTATAAAAAAAAAAAAATACATTAGGTATCAAAAAAATATTATTATTATAAAGTACGGTCTAAGTAGCTACGACTGTGAAAAAGTTAATCAATGTTGCGCTGAAAAAGTGATCAGTATTTTTTGACAATTGCAATTTAATGATATAGTTTCAGTTTGAAGTATGGGATTAAGCTCGGAAATTTAATGATTATTTAAATTAGCTTAGCTTAAATTTTTTATTAATTAATAAAAGCCGTAATAAATTAGTACCGACGTGAATAAGGTTTGATATAACGAAAATTTATTTACCACTGAAAAGTTTGAAGATTCAGGAGATTTTATTTAGTTATGCGAGTATACTCTAACTCCGAGCCTCCACTTTATACGTATTATTACGCGTAGAGTAAATTTTCATTATCGCCGTTTTATGGTTTTCTGTAAGGTCACCACGATAACAAACTACAACCTCACCCAACTGCGTCTGTGTAGACTTACATGTTCGCTTACAAACTTTACTTAGAAATATTGAAAATACACAAACATAACTTTTAAAGCGCCAATAATCAAGAGGCTATGTCAGTCGAGGCTCTATTTATTTTATAACGTACTTATAATAGTAAATGTAAAATGTAATAATGACGTAAAATCCAAATGATTTAATTATTAAAAAATAACTATAATTATGATTCTTATTTTTAGAAACAAGAGTTACTTATATTACACAAAATATAAAAATACTTAATTAAATTAATCACGTTATTAAGCAATAAAAACGTTATTTGATAACATTATTCAATGCATGATGCAATTTTATTGTAAAAATACAAAATGAACAATTATAAAATGCAAAACGCACGGAAATCTTTATAGTGCAACAATGCATTATTAATATTCATAATACGTTTATATTGACATGATCGCGCGAACGTTAATATTATGTTAATTTATTATGCTAATTGCATATTTGTTTGATCATTGGAACGAAATGACATGACCTATCTCACTTACTAAAGTAACTAGGTTTACTTACCGGCAGGGCAGTTTGTTGCTGTCAAGATTATAGTGCTGTGATCATAATAATGTCCGATTGCACTTTGACCGACACCGGTTTTATTGGCAGGTGAGAGACTTCGGACCAGGAAAACGTTCGCTTCGCTAGATGCAGTTGCACTAGTGATCGAATCGCGATTACACTCGCGTTTCTTCGTATGCAGTTCTTACTACGCACTAGCGGCTAATACTCGCGAGCGGCCAGTGGTGGCCTACCTTGCTCTTCCGCATGATAGATTAGTAAGTTAGAAAGATTAGATTCTTGCATCTAACGTAGAAAAAGAAATAATATTTAAAAAGAGTAGATAAGTACAACTTATAATGATTCAAAGGTTGTGGAAATGATTTCTTTCTTATTTAGTATAAAATATTTTATTATACTATTTTATTCAACGTATTGAAATTGAGGTAAACTCTCTGAAAATGTTATATTTGACGTTCTAAGAAAATTTATTTTAATAATAATTGTTCTTCCATTTCTGTTCAATCTCATTATACTCCTACCCTTTGTTAATTGCTCTATTCATCTAAATTTCCGTTCGTTACTGAAAGATATATTTTTTTAAATGTTCATATATAAATATGAACTACTACTACGATAGAAAACTGAGTAGTTAGTCAGCTAAAAAATGAAATGATAACTTTATAGTATTTATAGAGTAATTTCCAGGAACTGTTAGCCATTCCAGAGTTAAAGTAGATTATTTAGTACTAGTACCTACCGAATGTACACTACAGGACTTATTGTTAAAAAAGCGTGTTAAAAAGTAAACTTTTCAAAAAGGTTTACCAACGCTGGGAGTGTAAGTATATACTTTAATCATGTAACGTGAGTGTGTATACGTTTATGGCAGCGTCATTTTACAGCTGTGGCGTATGTGAAAATTTTTTACCTTTCAGAATTTACGTCATTCTTTTCCGATACGGCATAGGTAGTATCTTTAGTTACGACGTCATCGTAATACATAATGATGCATAAGGGCCTACTGATGAATTAAACTAAGAATGTATTAAGGATGTAAAATTCAAATAATGTACGAGTTTGCATTGTTATAATCGAAGATTATAATATATTTTAACAAATTATTGTTGTAATTATGTGTGCTCAAAGTGATGCTTTTAGGTAAGTACACGCGCCTTGCCTATTCCTAAGTTAGGTAGGTACCTACCTGTTGCATACTTGGTGGGCCTAAAAAGTTAGTGTTTAAACTATTATCATAGTGTTGAAAAAAAAAACTCGGGAAACGTGGTATTAGTTATTTTAGTAACGCAACGGAAACTTAAAAGAGCGTGAATTTTTTATAAAAAAGTGAAATATAATTAAATGTATTTTTAAGTAGATGTTTTAATAAATGTTCACTTCAAACATAATGTCTGTTTTATTGGTATTTTTATTTTACGACACTGTAAAAGCAATTGTAAAATGCTAAACTATTACTTAGTTTATTATATTATGAAAGCTATTTATTTACATTCTGACATTGTTCAACTGATCGCAATTTTTTTTTACATTACCTTACTTAATCCTAAGTGATGGATGAGGTGTCCAAAGAGTTGAACTCCGAGTGACTCCGACTCAAGTATACTAGGTTCGAAGTAAGTGGGACACACATAGAGAAAAAATACTTTTGGAATTTTGCTCCTAACTCGAAAATAAACTTTATTCGATCCCTTTATTCAGGTATCACAATTTGATATACCTACTTACTACAGCAGTTGTATTTAGTTCAGGACATTGTAAACAACTGACTGTAGAGCTGTATCTAAACTAATATTATAAAGAGGAAGGATTTGACTGTTTGTACTTATTGAACGGACTCCGAAAACTACTGGTTCGATTTTATAAATTCTTTCACCATTAGAATCCCACCTTATTTCTGATAGGCGATACAAAGTTCGCCAGGTCAGCTGTAGAAAAATGAATATTGGCACAAACCAACCTGTCAATAAACATCGATGGCACAATTATACTTATTGGCATTGCGCAATACTTATATTGATAGATACGCAATCAATTCCGCGTCGATTTTTATTGCTTACGATATGTTACTTCGAACATGTTTATTACTGACGTCGTGTATCCGTCTGTTGCATTATAATTTTCATTCATAAACATGCCTCTTCATTTCTATAAATAAATAAAGATTGACAGGGTTGATTGTGCGTGTTCCAATCTTACTGCATTATAAACTTACTTGTTTAAGATGAAAAATGGCTTTCCATTTTCACTCTGTTTGTTTTTCCAATAAAGCGAGCAATACAAGCATTCAGAATCCTAACAACATTTATACAAAATAGACATACATTTTTCAATTTTATGCACTAGCTCTACATAGTACGTAGGTATTTAACATTATTGTAACATTGTACAGTTACAAATAGATCGTAAAGAGTTTACAATGAAGTTGAACCACCTCATAAATTAACAACACTATAATCGTAAAACCTTTCCATACAAATAGATAGGTACATAACTTGTTTTTGATCTATTTGACGAATGTCTTTTTGTGGTATGCACCACATATAATCAAATCTATTATGGAAGGTATTCAGGGATTTTCCTAATTATATTTTATGTCATACTAGCTGACCCGGCGAACTTTGTTCCGCCTTAATGGCAATAAATAAGTAGACTTTTTTTTTATTTCGAACGGGATAAAAAGTATCCTATGTCCTTCTCCTGGCTCTAAACTACCTCCCTGACAATTTTCAGCTAAATCGGTTCAGCCGTTCTTGAGTTATAAGCGAAGTAACTAACACGACTTTCTTTTATATATATAGATTGAGAAAAGAACAATAGTAAATAATAATTAATGGTAGGTAGGTATACCTAATAGGCATCTCTTGAGGTATTCGCTTGTAAAGTAAGAAAAACAACTACGGATAGGCATGCATGATGCCTCTATTCCCTAATAAGTAATTTAACCTCACTAATATTGGAAATATTGGAATATACTGTATTTGGGAATATGTGGGAAAGAGGAAATAATAATAGCATTGTTCAAAACAGGTAATAACGTAGGTCAGAATATAGTCATATAGCCATTGATATGGAGCAATCATATTCATAATGCAGCCAATTATCATGTCGACTAATTTTGTCTAGAACTGTTTAGAGGTTTGGAATCGCAAATAAATAATGAAACGTTACTCTGACTCTTAAACTTATTTAAGGGTTCATCACAAGAGTTTAATAACTTACTATTTCAATCAGTATTTTCTTTTTGCTTAAACAATATTCAGTAATACAGGTAATCAGAACCTACAACAAATTGTCTTAAGGAAATCATGAAAGCAGACTCCGAAAATTTTCTATTTTCCTATCGTGGATGTATGGAAAACGTTTAACAGTCAAACGCAATTTTTTAAATCGTTCGTTCGTTCGTTTCAGCCGAAAGACGTCCACTGCTGGACAAAGGCCTCCCCCAAGGATTTCCACAAAGACATTTTTTTTTAAATATGTACTAGTACTCGTAAATGATGCTTCGTTAGGTACTAATATCTATTCTATGCTATAGAAACTATGGTGCATTATGGTTATAGTCCAGCAATTGATTGCGTGACGTGTAGTTGAGATAATTGGACTACTCAGTAGTAAACAAATACGGAGAAACATTTAGTATGTATGAGTTAATGGCGTAGTAGTAATTCACTACACAAAATGACGTACAGAAATTTCTACTACGCTGCATTTCAGATTAATATCCAATTCATCATTATTCCATCATTCTAACATTGATAACTCTATACCAATCGAGTACACAAACACACATTGAAAATGCGAAAGTAAAACTTTTTATTAGGTTTTAAGGATAAACTTCTGAAACAGTTTTGTTGAACTTTGGTAGGTATAGCGATTGGAACTAAAAATAGATAGGTAAAATTAGTGATGAGATAAACTGGAACTAAAAATAGAGAATACGTAAAATGGGCGCTGAAAGTTTGTACGGGGAGCCCATTATTCCTCGTATTATTATGAAAAATATTGAAATTAATTTATGATTTTGTTAATTATAAACTTTTTAATCAACAATTCCTGGAACCAACAATTCCTTCCTGGATTCCTGGAACTACCTAAATAAGTTAATTAATATAATAAAATTCAAAACGCTTGATGATTGCTGGAATATACCGCACGTCACTGAAGGTAATATGACAGTTTTTTAAGACATAGGTCTGTAATGCCGACTTGCACCCAATCTGGACCAAAAAGGAGAGCAAAGTTTGGTTTAGACTTTAGCCTATGTTTGTATGAGTTTTAAATCAAAACCTTAATACTTGTTTACCTACTGTTTAAGTATGTGTTTCCACAATTATAATGTTGGTCATTTTACAATTGCGTCAACACAAGACAGAGTTCACTCGGCATAGGTACTTATTTACTTACAAAGTTGTACATTTTATTTTAATATGCATAATTATTACGCAACTGTAATTGATTTAACGAGCCATAAATAAGCGAGAACGCTGGGGACTTATTATATTAATTGCGTTATTATAACTTCAATACTTAAACTAGCATCTAGCTGTGGCTTCACCGTTCAAAACCATGAAAATTCAAACACATTATTTTTCCGATAAAAGGTGGGCTACGTCATATTCTTTCTTAGTAGGTATACCATTTTTCACTAAGCATTCATAAATTGGTTAATAACGGCAGAGTTGTGTTCTTTTATCTGTATTTATTTGTGTACCAAATGTATCATCTTATAGTATTTTTGTAGTTTCCCTACTTAAGTATTTTTTATAACGATCATAGCAAAATCAATGGCTTAAAATAAAAAAGGTAAAGAATGTTTAGGGTTGTTGTTATTAAATAAAGAACTAAGTTATGAAACTGTTTTGTTATTATAACGTTTCTATGTTTATAGGTCATTGTTAGTAGAGTAATAGTAAAGTGCGATAAGTATGGCACACGTGACATTGGTCAGGTGTTGTTTCTTTGAGTGCTGCTACAATGGATAAACGTAGATTAAGTTTAGAAATATTCTTTGACGAGTAGCGATAATGTAAAATACCTACTTACTTAAAGAAAAGTTTTGTTATGCCCGTTTTCACCATCATTACATATTTTTTAAGTGGGGCTAAGAAAAGAAAATGCCAGTTGAGTGTTACCATAGAGGTCACTTAAAAATATTGATGGCGAAAACGGGCATTAGACATGTAGGAAAGTGTACTGAGCTAAAAATGTGTGGGGTTTCCTTATATTTATAGTTTATCATTAGTGTTCTCGTAATTTGAACCACCACAATTATTTTAATGAACTAATAAATCAAATCAAAAACATTTATTTCTTAATAAGCTAAGCACTGTACTTTATGTAAGTCACTTTAACATTGTAGATTCAGTATGTTGTATCTATGTATAAGTAGTAAAAAATAATACGGCTTAGACCATTTTCCGCTAGCTCAAGTGATTACTACGCGTTATCAAGTTTGACATTTGCTAATTAAAACAAATAATTAACTTTACATGCAACCAATTTGATACAAAGGGCACCTAACGGGTATTTCTGTCACTCTGTCCGTTTCAATGAGGTAAAAAAATAATTCAAGGATAGTTCCTTGCGAGTATTATCATAGGACCATATCTTTTAAAATCGGATTACTGGTTTTGGGTGCGTGGGAGAGAAAATGTTCGATTCTCGTCCAAATTTTTTGAAGTCAAAGAATAATAAAAAGATATAAAAGTGTCAGAGATAGTTACTTACTTAAGTAACTTCTTTAGCATGCGCCTTTGGTGCTTGAGTATTATGCAGCAATTCATTATCATCTGTCAACAGTTTATCTTTAAGGGGAAAAACTACAAATTCTTTTGTTCACAACATGGAGGTACTCGTACTAACAGTAAACTATGCGACAAGAATATAAATTGATGACATTTTTGGGTCACAAAGTGTGTGTATAGAATGTCCAATAAAAATGGAATAGAAATCCTACCACAGATTGTTCAGTCATGCCACCCTCTGCCAGGCGCGTACAGTCCGCCGCATATAGACAAAACAGTAAAGAATGATCGCAGCATGAGACAGCATTTGGGCAGAAAGTTCTTTACAGCTGAGGATAACTTTTTAAAAAGTCGTGGATAAATGGTTTTGATAGTTTTAGATTAATGTAAAACACAATTACAGTAGTAACAAATATTATACACACCTCATTTAGGTATGAATGCCTTTTCTGATTGGAATAAAAAGTGTACCTAATTAAAAAAAATCTACAGTACTTAGTATTTTTTTTTATGTGACAGGAGGTCAAACGTTTGTAATTATTATCTACCAGCAGACCCGGCGAACTTTGTTCCGCCTTAATGGCAATAAATAAGCAGACTTTTTTTTATTTCAAACGGGATAAAAAGTATCCTATGTCCTTCTCCTGGCTCTAAACTACCTCCCTGACAATTTTCAGCTAAATCGGTTCAGCCGTTCTTGAGTTATAAGCGAAGTAACTAACACGACTTTCTTTTATATATATAGATAATATATAAACATATTTTATGTCTGGTACATTTAATGTAATTGAGTTACGAGTATAAAGAAATTGAATGTGTTTTGGAAAAACAAAACATTATTTATTCACAGATATCTGTTTACTTTTTATGCTCCGATTTAATTGGATCCCCAGCCGTAACGAGAACATACATGACTAAGAAAAAATCCGTATAGGGGTCACAGAAGCCCGCAAAAATCAACGGCGATGACTGGCCGATTCCTCTCCGGTTACGTTCCTAATCCCGAACCCTTCCTCAATATGATTTGCGTCAGTGCCGATGCGTTCCGAACAGATCACCGGCCGGTAACCGAGTGGAAAAAGCGCTTCTCATCAGGGCGTTACGAGAACGTTCCTATTCGAGTAGCGTTTTGCCTTACACAGAAACAATATTTCATGTTACGCGACGGAAAGGAAATTGAAAAATGGAAGATGTTCGCAATTCAAAATTTTATCAATGATATTCGAATTTTTAAATTAGCTGCAATATTTTGGGTGGTCCAAATTACGAGAAATGCACAATATTTTAGCAAAGAGTCAGGAGTTAGAAGTGGATGTACCACGATTTAGTTTAGCGGTCGAAGGGATGATTTATTATGAAAAATATTAATTAAAGTAATGGTGTTTATGAAATATTTTCCCATACAAAATCACGTATTTGATGAGATCAAAAAAATCGACTGCACCCAAGTGATGATTGTTAATATTCTAGTCTAGATAGAGACCCTGAAAATAATCTCCGTCGAAGAGTAATTTGAGGATATCGTTTTATGTAATATGAACTCTGACTCTTCTCTAAGCAAATAAATAATTAAATTAAAACCATAGCAGTCGTACCTTCACAATTCCACAGGCGTCCAACCACGAGGTGGGTAATGTTATCATTCCATTAATTACAACAACCTCCCCCCGCTTTTTAAAAGTAAATTAATCCGATTAAGGGGGGAATCGAAGAACCCGCTCCGTCCGAGTTTATTCAGGCAACTTTCTTTGGAATAATTATTTTTTGTAATTAAATCCATCAACACGATTTTTTCCTAATGATTCTCCCGTGGGAGTTGGCCGGGCTGTGATGGGGAGGCCGTATTTTTCTGGGTATTTTTTATGCCATAATATAGGTGAAAAGTGCGTAAGTCAAAGTATGGATTGCAGGGACATTTATTCGTACATACTTATTTTGAGATAATTGTATCAACAAAATAGTGAGATTATGGCAAGACAAAACATAACACAGCAATGGAACTAGAAAAGTAAAAGTATTAGGATTTCATAGAGAGGAGAGGATCAAATAGTGTCAAATTCTTCTATACTCAAAAATGTTTGCTTACATTCTAAAAGAATATTAATTAGCACGATTAATATTTTAAACATAAAAGACACCCATTCCATACTAAAAGGAAGCAGCATGGCCTCTCCCCCGACGCAGCCGCAGTGTTAATGATATCTCGCTTTTAAAGGGCACATCATTTACTTATTTCTACGAAAATTAATTGAAATGAGTTTTGACGATGAAAAGATGGCTGTACAAAAGCGGTGGCCGCTAGGTGTCGCTCTGAGATAACTTGTTCATCTTTAATTAATTATTTCGCGGCAAAGAAATTGTTCGCTTTGAAACTGTATATTCTATTCACAAGCATTTGCAATTATGATTTAGATTATGAAACCTTATAAATGCAGCCTAGCTTCTTTTAATATTTAAAGGAATATTTATTTTACTTTTCGTATTTACCTGCGAGGTTTTTAACTTAATAAATGGACGTCTTAGTCGCACAATTTTGTTATATAATGTAAAAATAACTAAGTATTGAAAATATTTTCAAAATGATAAAGGACATTGTCAGAAACCGCCTAAAAAACCGCCCAAAATCATTAACCCATCATAATTATTTTCTATTTTTTTTAATAAATTAAGCACCCTTTCATTCTAATGGCCACGTAAGCATTGAAAAATTAAATAAATAAGTCTTTTAACGTTTATTCTATAATACTATTACAACTTCCGGACGTTTTGGTGCGTGGCATGGNGTATTTTATAAAAGTGGAACCCCGAGTGATCTCCAAAACCCATTCTATTATTATATACGATTCGGCTTCGATATCTATAATACAATAGGAGTTTATTTCATGTGTCAGATGACAAGGGTGGAAACAACCTACGATTCATGTTGTTTATTTACGTGCAATATGTGGGCATATTGTAAAAGTGGAATGCCGAGTTGTATTTCTAAAACTTGTTCTATTATTTTATACTATTTGGCTGCGACTCGGCGTGACGACAATACAAAACATTTTTCGCGAATCGGTGTTCATACATTCACACAATACATTAGACGCCATGTTGTCATAAACGACATATTATAAAATCGCTGTGATTTAATATTCTTAATCATTAATTTTATGGCAAGTGTCCATCAGGAATCATTGTTCTTACACACAGAATCGTATTATTTCGCTTTCGGGTAGTAATATGTCAAAATTGTTGGTTCTTTAGGCGAACAATGTATGGAGAACGAACATTGTCCTTTATAGTAATCTACATCTTAAAATCAATTCGGCCGACTGAAGTGAAACTACGAATTACTACGGCACACACATCTGCTACAGCGACAGCTACGAATGTGCTACACAGCCGATCAAAGTTGGACAAAACGAAATAAATCGTGGTACAGTCCATTTTAGGTCACATCTGGTCCGTGGGCAGTATGTGGGCCGCAATATCGACGAAGGACCGCAGATTGATGGCCCCCCTACGGTCCAGCTCTATTGCTATAGATTGAGGATGCGTCGGTACACTCCGGCCCTAGGGAGTTCGAGGAATCGTGTAGTTGGGCGGAATATTGCTCTTTGATGAGCTCCATTTTTGAGGTCACGCGTTGTACTCATCCTGGGAAGGCAATCTTCTTATTTGCAAAGCGTTTATAGTTGTTACTTTGTAGCGCGAGATTGGACGATTAGCTTACAATAAACATACGAGAGAGTACTATTTCTTAGTACTAAATGTCTTCGTTGATAAAAATTGTTTTCAATAATTGTCCAAGTTTGATGTTGTTTTTACCCGACTGCGCCAGAAGGAATTATTCAAGTCAGGCTATCCCAAGTTTACAAGATTGTCGAGTCGTTGGTCAGCCAACATAATCTTTTGACACAAAACAGTCACTGAAATATTTTGAAAGCAGCAAGTTATCCTTCTATCGGTGTCTTTTCTGTGTGTCAAAAAATATTTTCATGTAGAGTCAGACAAGTCAGTTCAGAAGGAAACCCAATCAGTAGGTAACACATAAGTCAAAACAGCGTATTTATCTTATTCACAAACGAAGTTTTTTGATAAACCACGTGCACATTTCCCCGGGGATATGACAGGCCTAATATTGCCCGGCGATTTTCCTTTCCCGACCGCGCACAGGGAGTGTGAAATTATGTTTCGGTTTGTTATTGTTCCGTTGGGCAAAAAAGATATACACAACTCCGGGTAACAATGGACGAAGTAAACAAATTGAGGAAAGAATACGGAAACGTGTAAGTAGGTAACGTTATTTAATTAATGGAGCTATTTCTTAATATTTTAATTTTATTTGGCTGCTTAATCGTACAGTTAGCAGAAACGGATCGCATTTTTGGTGCATTACGGCATTTTATTGCACCTACTTGCCATAGTATATCTCGTGCCGTCGCTCTATCTGGTATTAATTTCTAACCTTCATTCAAAGGTCCAAAACGGCTGAACCGATCTTGACAAGAATTTTAGTAAAAAATAGTTGTCATAAAGATTAACAAGAAAAAACATAAATTCATTGGCATCAACAAAAGAAGAAGAAGAAGATTAAGGCTGAGTTGCACCACCTAACTTTCACCGTAACTATAACGATAACCGGTGTTTTTTGTATGGAGTTTGACAGATTTTTGACGTTTGTCAAAGTTAAAGTAAGATGGTGCAACCGAGCCTAACAATGTGACCAAAAATTATGAGCAAAATTTGTGACAAACAGAAATTTACGCTGTCGAATTTAACTGAGAAGCTATAGTTTTAAGTTACTTAATAGACAAGTTTTTATTTATTTATTTTGCCGAAATTAAAAAGTGACAGCTACAATTTTTACTGTTTCATAGTCATCACAAAGCGGGTTGGGAAGAATAAATCAGAACGTAGAGCTGTTTCTTGAGAAAAAGGGGGTATGGCGGAGATGGGATCGGCTGAGAAAGCACCCGCGGGCCGGGGGTCACGCCCGGACCGATTCGTTTTCTGTGCTGCTAAAGATACTGCAATACGGAAAACAAACACATATCATATATTAGAAATATCTGTGTTAAGCATGTCAAGTAACATGATTTATTTTGTCAAAAATTCTTCAGAATAGTTTTCTCTACTAGCAGTGACTTGTAGAAATAAAATCAGTGGACTATATAAAAATATTATGACTTTGGTACCTACTCACAATAATGAACTCATAAATTAAAAAATAATAGTCGGCCGTTTGGTGTAGTGGTTCGAATCGGACTACTATTCCGGAGGTTGCGGGTTCGATTCCCGCACAGTACAAACATTTGTGTGCATGAACATATTTGTTTGTATTGGACTGGGTGTTTTCTATGTATAATATGTATGTATTTAAAAAAAAAAAAAGTATTTAAGTATGTTTATATCCGTTGTCTAGTACCCATAGTACAAGCTTTGCTTAGTTTGGGGCTAGCGGCGTAGTGTAAAATGTCCAAGGATATTTATTATATTTATATTTATTATTTTAAAATATGTAATATTATAACTACATAGTTGGAGATCGAAATATAAATACCTACTCGTAATTAATATCATTCATAAAGCAATTAAAGTAACAATAAAATTGAGCTGAAAAATTGTGCAGGACAGAAATTAAACAGCGTTTATATGATACTAACGCCCATTTTTACCATCAATCCCTAATTTTCAAGTGACGCCTATGGTAACACCTAATAGGAGTTTTGTTTTCGCATACTCTAACCAGTAACATTACAAAAGACATGTTCAGTTTTGATTTCAATGCGCTAATGAGAGCTTGTTCACGGTGTTCAGGATCCATCACGCTCATCGCGATATAGCGTGGAAGCCGTTTCCTCCGGTTTACGGTCGTAAGGTACGCGTAAGTAAGCCGCTGGAGCCGCCATGCGCTGCTAATTCTAGCACTGGCGAGATAAGCTGTTACACTGATACGATGAGTGCTTTTGACATATTGTTTAAATTACACATTAATTTTCGCGGGTTTTCGATTTGTTTTTCTTATAACAATACCAATTTTTATTACTATGCTACCTATATTGTGCAATAAATTGTTAGTATTGAGAAACGACTTTTAATATGGAATCAATAGAGAGCGAGAAAAACCATTAATTATGGAACAGCTGATTTTGCTGTCGCCATTGATCCTATAGTGAAAATTGATCATAATCATGAGTACAATCCTTTGTTTGCAATGTTGGCATCTGCTTAAAATCCTTTTGTTTTGAATTTCCATAGAATAGTTTACTTATAATAAAAAAAAATATGTACAGTGATCATGCAATATGTTTATAACACTATCATCCAATAACTTAAAGCCAAATTAATTGGTTATAAAAAGCAATCAATCAACAAAACTCTTCAATAGCGCGACGGTAATGTCTCTCTGCAATTATTATGCAAAGTCATTAACATGTTAAGAGGAGGAACTGCTGAACCCTCCGTGGGAAGTATCGCGTGAGCGGATCGATACCGTCGCGACCCCGATACAAATTGCAATAGGATTGGAGGTACTTAAAAACTTCAAAACTAATAGTGGCCCGCGGCCGCGCCGCTAAATCACGTGGAACTAGCTTTGATTCATGGAAGTCCCATCTGTTCAACAGTCTTTTGTTTCGAATCAGAATCTATTCTTTTTTCGTATGCGTTCTTGTGTGACGCATGACATTTTTGAACAGCGTTTTTCAATTGTTTTTCTCGTTCCATAACAATAGAAAAAACTATTTAAAAGTAAAAACAAATATTATGCCAGTAATTCTATCTATGAAAAAAAATATATTAATTTTTTTTTTGTCAAAATTCTGATCCTTTAATGTTCGATTGAATTGTTTCATGAGAACCTTGAAGAAGAAAAGCCATTGTAAATAACCAGTATAAAATATTTTTAGACTCCTGAATTTACTGTACTATAGTGCACATTTGATCAAAAAACTGATTACTACGAATAGAGTGTGCTAGAATTTCTAGAGATAATTAATTAATTTGCGAAATGGGGTCATCATATCAAAGCAAGCAACTTATAATAAACAAATGTCTGTGTGCGGCCTACCATTGAACCGATATTGTTTACTAAAACGAAGATTTTAATCAATGTCATGCCTATCTATTTTATCAAGAGGTCAATGTGGATAGTAGATACTGATGCAAAACGTCTAAGCACCGCCTAGCACAAGGGGTATTGATTGATTCGCCTAACAACACGAGGCCCATTTTAATCTGACACGGTGATCTATTCCATAGGTATATGTGTGTGTGTTTTCCCGTAAGTGTTGTGTACGCTCGTTAATCATAATTTCAGACGTTTGTTCGTGTGTTGGCTCATATTATTATGTTTTGGGGATAAGAAATTAGTTAGTGGACATTAAACTTGGACATAGCGTGATGGAACTGTCTTGATCTTTTTGTTTGTTTTCGACGCATTAGTATAATAGTATTAGATAAGATTTTGGTCATCATAAATGTAAGAAGTACCACTGTTAATATCATTTACATAATTCATAAATCTAAAGAACAACAAAATAAATCATATTATTTTAACTTTTTGCGCCATTTGATCTTGTTCAATGGGACTAATGAAAAGCAAAAAGTTTGTAGTTTGTGCCATAGAACTGAAGAATCTTGTAATCTAGAAATGACCACAATCTTCTGAAACAGAAACTCAACTCTCAGTAATCTCATAATTGTTTATATTTCTAATCTAAGAGTTCAGGATAATAAATCGTTAACAATACTAATATAGACAGTGATGTAAATATTATGGTATTGCTAATTTCTGTTGGCGCGGACTAAAGTGCCTAAGACTGGGTTGCACCATCTTACTTTATCTTTGACAAACGTCAAAAATCTGTCAAAGTCCATACAAAAAACGCCGATTATTATTCGTTATAGTTACTATTAAAGTTAAGTGATGCAAATCAGCCTAAGTTAATTCGGTTTTTCTTCCAAGTATCAACACATCACGGTCGCGTACACAAAACTTGGCAAGAAACATTAAGGGCTCACACATCGCAGGGACTGACCCGTCATGAAATTTAAATCTAGATCAATAACCGCGCTTATATCATTGTCTTCATTAGAGATAATTGGGTTCGCTCCCCGTCGGCCGCAACTTTGTTTGCTTGCCGATAACTTGAGACGAATTACTTGGATGTGAAGGTACCCATGTCATAGGGCGGGGGCAGGGACATACACTATATACTGGACCGAGGGCATCACATACGCTACATTGACTAAATTTGCATAATTACTATTCGGGTAGAACTTCCAATATGATTAATAGAACATAATATAGATAGACTACAGTGATTAATTTTAGATTTGGTCAAGTATCTTAGTAACAGTTTTAGGAGTTTTCTTTTCATGATTTATGCTAGCTACGAGTATCCTAGGTATTAAATGTAAAAAAAACATGACCCTACTTGTTAAAGTTGAGGTAATGAGAAATCTGTAAAAAAATCGTTACGATTTTAGTAGAGTTTCCTAAACGTTACAACATTTTTGACGTACGATTATTGCAATTTCTTCCTCATTTTAATTGAGGATGCTCCTGCGCCATATCGTAAAGTAGACGCTGCTCCAGGTCGGCGTCATTTTGCGGGATATGTTTACATGCGGCGAGTCAACACGATTACCTGAAATTAGGTTAACTTAGTACGTTTTATGTTATTTACACACGCCCTCGAGCAGCCATTGAGCATTTTAAATTAGTAATTAACCTGTTATTATTTATAAACTTTTATTACTTCGTATTTACGGACATAGAGCACCAATAAACAATTTTTGCGAGTCTCAAGAGCACATTCAAAAGCACGATAACATCCAAATACACACAAAGTTCGTCACATTTCCATTGGAGGATCGTTACGTAAATCACAGGGCTGCTAAGTGCCAAATCTGCATCTACCCCTAAATAAACATCTGGCGCTTATCTCTTAAAACATAAGCACATTCCGAGACGGTGGTGTTTGCGGAATCGATTCCGAGTCGATCGCTTTCTAATCCCCATTTTCGCGATGCCATTTACGATTTTTCGTGCGCTCACCTCTCTCCATATTTCCGTGCATATCTCGACGATTCGCAGATCCATTATTTTTTATGGCTGGAATACACGGTGCTTAGTAGCGCCCCCCGCCTACTGCTAACGCCTTGGCAGGGGCGTCAATGAGAGCTTCCCAAGAAAATGATCTACTGTGCTCTGATATTTGAGCAGGCGACGCTGAAGCTGTGGAGTGGCTTGGAAATTATGCTGTTCAGGAATAAACAGTAGGTGTTAGACATCGTGTTTACACAAATTGGGAATTCTTTTTAAGGTTCTGTATGTAGGAAATAAAACTCTACAAAATGCGATTCTGTACACAGATAGAAAAAAAAATTCACGGTCTAATTTGGGATCAGAGGACCATAAATAATTATAGTTTTTAGAATTATGTCTATACTTAACTATATTTAGACTCGTATGTTCCATAGAATTAAACATATTTAAGTGGATTTCTTAATTTGCTTACCATATTGCTATGGTACTCTACGTACTTATTTCGTAATTTATAAATTTGCGATACTGTAAATTCCATTACTACACAACCTCATATGCAATTTGTGATCTGCCACGGAACACACAGAAGTGTCGTTTTTACTGCTCTACCGCACCCTTGCTTAATGGACAAGTGCCTAGATAAAATTCGCTAGGCTGATTTCATATACACGCCACTCCACCGCTCCTCACAGCCCGACTCAGCCATTCCACTCAATACGGTTTATCGACAAACGTCACTGACGCAGCGTGACAATATTTAAATACGATCCAGTACAAGCTATGAATATTTTAAACTCTAAGTAAACCACTCAGAACCGTATTCCTGCAAAGATCGCCCACACGTCACTAACCGAAATATATTATTGCGCTCACAGCAATAAGACACAAAATCCCTTGTAATCACAGCCGAAACGCGGCATGGTTTTACTTTATATCTATGCATAAAGCGATTTGATAAGTGCTCGCAAATTGGGGATCGATATTAAAGTGACGAGTTATGCTGATTGGATTTTTTTCAAGTGGTACCGGGGGACGGTGAATAATTGAGTGCGAATTAGTTTCAAAAGTAAGATTGAAGCGGTTTTTATTTATAATTTATTGCAAAAGCAGCGAGTTAAATTAAGGTTTTCGACGAAATCAAACTCCCTAAATCTCGCATTTTTATGATATGATTATTATGAGGCACGCATTTCAATATTATGATAATTTATTATCGATACAGCGCCTACGGCTATGACTTAGCAATCCATTGTATGTTACTTTGCATTCTGAAAATGCGTAGGTACTCTCACGTAAAGATCAACGGAACTATAATAGACGTCTCTAGATTAAAAGTTGGCTCAAAATTATGTCACTAAAGGCATAACGATATTGCCATAAGGAATAACAAGCACCAACCTCATTTAAATGGGCGATATTCTAATGAAACAAGATGATTAGCAAATTCTTGGGTGTACTTCTTACTTTAATTATTCTGATTTTATATTACTTATTTATTCTCAATATAAATAACAAGTTGTTTTTATTTATATCTATAAATATCTTGTACAATTAACTAATAATAATACTTTTTATTTATGCAAATAAACAAAGGAATATCAAGAATAATCGAATCGTGTACCCTGCAAAGTGCCCTGAAACTGTTAATAATAGACCTATTCTTCACATTGGGTTTTAAAAATTTGGCAATTTTGTATTGGCTGAATCGAGGAGTCGTCCGTGCCGATATGAATTGATCACGCAGATCTCGGTTCGTCGATAGCCCTCCGGCAATCTACAGGGATCTCGAAGAGAGCTCTCACCTCGCTGCCCGTTCCCACTCTTTTGTCCTCCCGCGCGAAGCCCTCCAGAGGAGTGCGTCTTTGTTACATTGTAGCTTTGATAAGTAACCGGATGAACGGATATAGCTATGGATTTGTTTCAGATTGTGTGCTTATCTGTAGCTATAAACGTAACAATAATTAGTCAACCGCATTATCAATGGTAAGTTGAATTAATCAAACACTTAAACGATACTGGGAAAACTACATGGGCGATTATTAGTAGGCCTTTTTCATAAAACCACACTGATATAACTTTAGATTCGGGCTCGTGCGTATACTTGAGTTTTAAGCATTGTTTCAAAATACGAAGTAAGAACTTTACATTTATTCATAACCTGAATAAGTAGTTGCTACAGTTTCAAATGACTGTCGTAGCACATGCTATAAAAGGAAAGGAATGTTACGTCAGAAATTGATTTTATGATCAGGATTATAATTAAAAATGTGGTAAAGGAAGACGAGGCACCTGCGGAAGTGAAACGTAAAGGCATTTCGGTATAGAGCCACTGCCCCAGGTGGCGACTTGGGAATACAAAGTGAGCAAGGCGGCGAGACCAGCGCCTATTACATACCGCGGATTTTCCGCGAGTTTTCATGCCAGTGTTATAATATTTTGCTCGAGATATTCTGTCAACGTTGTATGTTTGGTAGTTGTATACCACTAGAATAACATACTTTTGTTTGTAACCCAAAGCGATTGATACCTACTTACGTAGCGAGAAAAGATGAAACTCTACTGAATTTTACGTGTATTTTTCAGTGGTCATTACAGACTCGAACATAATTCAACATTGCTCTGAAGCAAGATTTGGACATCGTGCATTTTCCTTCTAACATTACCACAGCGATTGTTACTACCTAATTAAAGTTCCACTTATAATTTGTGTGTGTGCATTTCTCTATGCAAGACTCTCGCTCTTTTTCAGCCGTGGCGTGGGTGTCCAGTTTCTTTCACCACACGGAATAAGGCGCGACGGCAGGCGAATGGCATTGATCATAATATCGACGGAGGCTTAGGGTGATAAATGGTCGGCCGCCACGTCACCCGCGGGATGACCGCCGCCATATTTAAATCGCTGTCACAGCCGCGCTGCGGCCTAGGTTTTTATTCGGCACTATTTTTGGCGCGCGTGGTTTTGTTGGGCTATATATTTGGCATATTAGGTTCTATTTGGGATGCATTATATTTTTTATATATTAGAACAGTTTATGAGGAGTTTCAGGAGTTGAATGCTGAATATTTAGCAATAAGGATAAAGATATATGTATATAGCTTATGATTCGTCCTTGTCAGGGAAATGATGAAATAATGAAAGTTCTTTCAGTTAGATGATCACTTAATTTTATAAATCCCTCAAAAGTCTTAGATCTGGTAGTTAAAGTAAAAATATGACGTACCTATTATGTTTTCCACGAATGATTTTTCAATATTGCTTCAAGTTGTCGTAAGCTCTTCAGATAAGCCTGCCGAATATCCATCAATGCATTCAGATTCTGTCTGGAATATCACACGGAATCGACGAGGTGGATAGGAAATTAAAATCATCAATCAAACTAAAAAATACAAAGGCCCCGTTTCCCATTGTCGCGGATATGTTTGCGCAAAAACGACTTTGTCGCATCACAGTCAAAGTAATAAAAAATCCGCCCAGGATCAAGAAATTTCTAGATTTGGTTTGTTGTAAAATGAAGAAACGTGAAAGGTTTATGGTACCGTTACAATAATTCATTCAGTATTTTTATTTTGGATACAATTAATTTGACCAATATTAGTGCAAGTTTTCTGGACTTCTTGGAAATTTACAGACTTAGTAACTCACCACTCATCAGATTTACAATAAGAAAGAATATAATTTAAATGATCATATTAGTCCTGTAATCCTGATAGAGCCTAATATTTTATTAAGTCAGAGCATATAATAATCCTTCATTTTCAGCGGGTGCCGAGATCCATTGCCATTCGTATACCTACTTATCGTAAGTCAAAAAAAAATCCCCATTATTCGTATTTTCTCTAGGTATCACTCTATCTAAAACAAGTAACTGAATAGTTACTAGGTTTCCCTGACACATCTAGACATCGTGCATCTTCGATAAAAAAGCTCGGGCTTTGTGATAGGACACGTAATACGCTCACAATTGGTTATTGCGTTGCAATGACAGTGCGGTTTGGCGGCGGACGACCCGAGGAAAGTGGAAAACGACCGAAGACGGTTTTTATAGCTTTTCGGGTATTACACGCTAGTATTGTGAGGGATTAGACCTTTCAATAGAACAAGATTATTTCTTCGGGAGGGACTAGCAAACATATTCATAAAATACTATACGACTGTTTTTGATGTTAACATGCATTTTCAGACTGTCTATAAAGCTATATATTTTTTTTGTTTTAACTAATTATTTTTTCATACTAAAGGCTTTGTTTATGAAAATTTATGTGTGCACATTATATTCTTGTAAATTACTTGTTTAAGTTAATCGTATCTTATTTATCAACGCAGTACCTACACTTGAAACACTTAAATGAAATAATATTGATAA
The DNA here is from genome assembly GCF_004193835.3 of Ostrinia furnacalis. Taxonomy (NCBI): domain Eukaryota; kingdom Metazoa; phylum Arthropoda; class Insecta; order Lepidoptera; family Crambidae; genus Ostrinia; species Ostrinia furnacalis. The sequence goes on along the minus strand of NW_021137833.1, from coordinate 272,389 downwards.
ATCTACATACCTAGTTACCAATGATAATGCCAATTTAAGTTGGCATTAGTTACTGAATGATTGAGTTATGTGTCTTTTGTTAAGTATAACTTTCATTCTAAGGTTTAAAATTAATCTGCCAAATGCTTAATTGCACTGTTTCGTTTAAATTTGATTAATAGTAAATAGGAACGCGAGATTTGAGCTTCTGTCGAGTCATCGTCGAACCGATTCTTAAAGACATTAAACCAATGGTGAACGACAGAGTAATACCTCGCGGCGGTACCACGTTAAAAGTAAGAAATAGGTAGTTATTTAGTGGAATTTACTATACCTAACAGTTTATATATTTATACTTATTTTGTGTTATCTAACTAGGAACCATTAACCATTAAAAAAATCAAATAAGATTAAAATATCGTAGTAAGCTAACCTCTAAGGACTTTCTTTTGCAATTTATGTTCAAATTGTAATATTACTCGCTATCTACAATATGGTGATAATAAAAAAAAACCTATTATTTATTTTGTTTGAAAAAGTAAATAGTTTAACTAAGTTAGATTAAATGAACGTAACTAAGATCTAAGACATGGGAAATAATAATAAATAATTGTAAAATATAATTTATACAATGCCCATGCCATGTTATTTATTTAATTTATAATTTAATAACATTTACTTTTACTTGCCTGCAAGAATAAAACCAAAAATAAATACGTCACTGCCGCAGTATCACAGCGCCGTGCGCCCCCGAACAGTTCTTTCAGCAAGGAAGGGTTCGCGATCCTCAATGATTCAACAGTTTCCATTGAAAACTTATTCGAAGATTACTCCGTTGTATAAATGTAATAAGCTCGCAGTGACGAGATTAGACCCCAGTTTCACTCAGGCATTAATGACATTTTCAGTCGGGGAAAGCGTTGTTTATGCGACACAATGATTTTGAAAGTCATTTTGTGGGAAAAATGTGGAGGATAAACATTGGTTTTCGGGCGGACGGTATTTCAGGCCATGGGTGGGTACGAGTATGTAATGTCATTGCGTGTATATCGTGCGTGTTTAGGGTTGTATACGTGCAATTGTATTTGAGATGACTTACACAGATTCTTATGCATGTTACGTTTTTGGACATAAGACAGAGATATTATAAAATTCACCTATTAAATTGGTATTTTGTATTACTTATAAATTAGTTACCGTGATACGATTTCATTCATACTATAAAAGTGGTAATTGCGTAGTTAATTGGTCATCAAAATATACAGTAGGTATGCACATAAGTATTATGGACTATAAGTTTTCTATGGAAACATTAAATTTTCTACTTGTTTTTTCAATAAAATTCCAGTTACTTTTTGATATTTTTTTATTTATTTATACCGAAAATGAAGAATGAGCCCCAATGCTATCCACATCCGTAATCCCATTCCACGGTAATGTCATTAATAAAAGTATATTTGTGAAGCAAAAAGAAACAAAAAGCAGAGATCTCAGCGATATATCGAAACTCATTCGCGTTGTACATCGGCGGTGCATGAAATTTACATGGAATTTTGTGCGTGTAATAAAGAATGATGAATTGAGCCCGCATTGGTAATTATGGCCAGCAGTGAGCGAGCGCGCCAATATTAAATTGCGAAATTCAATAATTTTATTAACATTTGCAAAAAATCAACGCATCAATACTACGCTTCAAATTGCATTTTATAAAAGGTTTAATTCGACTTTAATTGTGCAATTGCCCGCGCTATTTTCCATATATTGCTTGTTGGCAGCCCGGTAAAACGAAAGCAGATATACCTAAATACTTTAATATTACGCGTAATTGTAATATAATAAGGTCGATCAACAATTAATAAAAGTTTATTAGCAAATGTAGAAAGTTGGAAATTGCATAAATGGGCCTCTTTAGCGAAGCCGGAGGGGCGATCAATAAATATTAAGAAGACTTCTTTTTCTTGTGCCTTATTTTTATGTCTATAGGAAAATTTGTTCATATAATTTCACTTATCTTCTTCGTATCAGATTGACGTTTTGCATATATACGCAGTTCCAATGGTAATGAGATGTCTTCGACCTGCAGCAGCATTGGCCCGGCATTTACGAGTGCTGAGCGGAGCAGGTAGCTCTGTTCACTTCGATCCCTGATTGAGATGAAAATATCAAAAAAGGATTAAATATTATATGCCCTGCCTGAGATACAGGTAGTTCCTGCGCTGGATGGAATAGAAAGCCATCGCCGTGTGAATCTGAAAAGGCAATTTTTACAAGGCTTGTGGAAAACGAAAACATCAATCTCTTGTTAGTTTTCGGACTAAATAGCTTTATGGCGTGATTATTTTGCTATATGTTATTATTAAACTATTTTTTGTCCTGTCCATTCAATTAAGAACGGTGACACAAAAGTTCACTGAATATCTCTACTATACATAGGTACTTATTCTTAATTTACGCAAAAAATCTAAAAAATCCATCTGAATTTTAAAATATTTCCTTAGAAACGTATTTTTTAGGACACAAAACTAAGAAGCATTAATTAGAACATTCACAGCCGGGCAATCATTTTAAAATGAGGTGGCGAGCAAAACACGCCGCCTACGGCCTAGGGGTCTACCCTGCAAGAGTCTTTAGTTTGTTGACTCTATCTACCTCCCTCACTCATACCAGATCTTCGTATGTAGAAGCAAGATGGGGACAGCCGAATATATCGACAGTGTTTTTCAGAATAGGATCCGAGAAATAGGAAAAATGCTACCCGGCCGGGAACTAATGGTTTTTCGCGCGTAATTGGATTTCATTGCGGCAGATCCGGCGGGTGAGGCATGGATTTTTGTCACGATACTATTTGGGTCGGCTCTCTTAGGCCTTCTTTCCTCTATTCTCCTGTCTATTCCTCATTCTCGCGATTTACGAGTAGAATCTATTTGTGTATGAGATACTCGTTCCTACATACAACAGTTCGTACGTTTTCTACACGAGACAATAAAACTTCGAATTGGACTCTAAAAAACTTAAAAGGAGCTTTCTGTGAACAGCTAATTGGCTAATTCTGCGCTTCAGGCCAATCGTCAGTCATTAATATGATAAAGAATTATTATTATAACCATTAAGAGGAATCATTATTTTCGTTCAGCCCGCACTCTGTAATTTTCAACTTAGAACCAATTTGAGTTGAATCATTGTGACTTTTTAAAACCGCAATGAACCAACGTTTATGCTGGCTGTGTCTCATGTCTGTGAGACGGATAATGAGAATTGACAGGAAAAAACTCGTTATCTCATTTTATTTAATTCTTTATGAAAAGAAAGCGATGTAGAAGTCGATTAGAAATTATAAAATAATCATAGAAAAAAATGGTCTTCATTTTATTATAGAAATTCTTCAACAGCGTGCAAAATATCATGTTGAATATGTGATATCTCTTCAAAACCCTCAAAATACTATAGTCATGATGTTTTTATATCTAATAGACCCATCGAGGGGATATCTTCCCATTGGTTTCAAGAATTAATTAAAGCTGACTAAACATTAATGTACGAAAATTGATAACCATGCTGAAAAGTTATAGAAGCTTTCTAATGAAGATGACATGTCATCTGATCTACTTTTTTTCTATTAATATTAATACTTGAATATTCAAGTCATTTCATGACGTTAGCCAGCAACGTTTCATCAATGTTACCCATAGCATCTGACTGAAATATTCGTATTCTAGCAAAATCAAACTATTGTTCGAGATGAAACATAATGAAAGCGAGAGCAATAATAAGAGATGTGGTCATACCAATAAAAACTTGTGCTGTATGGGGAACAAACCCGCAACCTCTGACACAGTGACCAAGTTTTCAATTACTTACTACCAAATCAACTACCACTTTACCAAAATGAAGTTAATTGATACACTGAATAAACAGCATTGTTGTGTTCTGACAGTTTGAACCGTAAGATAGGTGTGAATGTGAATGTTCCGGGTGAAGCTCGCTTCCATCATCGGCCTGATCATCACTTTCAATCAATGAGATGTCGATAAATAGTTACCATTTACCGCCTCCATTTTGTTCTAGCTCGTAGACAGTGATTCGAGGAAAACTTCGTTAGAAAGGGTATCCCGATGCATGTTTTAAAATAATCAGTTTCCGTGTTAATTCTTAATTTACTGCTTGGATGGCAGCACGATAACTCGATTGAGTGCAGCTGGAGGGCAAAAACTCACTGGACGATGTGTGGGCGTATTAGCCGAGTAATTATCAGCTTCAACTATCGGTGTCACCTCGATCAGACCTTTGGTATTTAGAAATAGAAATAAATTCACTATTTTAAGATATCTGTCTCTACCATATTTGCTCACGTTTGGGTGTGGTAAGGTATCATCAAAAGAGCCAAGTTTGGGAAAGCGATTTTAGTGCAGTTAGGTAAAATCATATCAAAATAGAGAAAACTGTCGGTCTCAAACGTTTTCACAACTGACTGATTGAATTGCTTACAACCGCGGATTCAGTCGGCACGGTGGGCATGCCCACAACCTTTTGCAACTAGTGACGTCACACGATCTACTTATTGACATTTGTGATTAAATTAATCAATTATTTCATGCATAGCAATTACTTTACAAAAACGATGATTTCTAATCGTCTGTCGCGCCGTTGTTAAAATGCAACATGATTGATGATTAAAAAATTAGCCGCTTCATTACATTGCAGGCAAGAAACGACTAGAACACTTATATTAATGCAAACAGCTCCTAGTCTTAAAATAGGGCGCCTATCGCAAACAATGAGATTAAAATGTACCCTTCCCGTTGGCATTACTGAAGCAATCATTTTTAATTAAACACACTATGAATGCTGTTGGCATTTTTATGACATATTCGTCTAAATGCGAATGATCACATAAGGTTATCAGATATTGGAAAACTATAACAGCACAATTGATATTTTCTATGTAGGGGTAGTGGCAATATTCTCGAATACTGTCAATTTATCATAGATACTCGTACTATTTAATTAGCAAATAAAATGCACAAAAAATTGAGAGCACGTATGTATGTACTTACATAGGTACACTACCTTGTTGAAGTCTGAAGAAAACGAAAACAAAAAAAAAAGATTTAGAAACTTACTTTATGGAATAATGTAATCAGAATCCCTTTTGGTACTGTGAACATAAGTTTAAGTTTTTTAGTTTATGGGTTCTCTATAATCTAATTTCATGTAAACTGTAGATCCTTGCTACACAGTCACAGTAGCGTATTCGAGTGATAAGAACTTCCGTTCTTTTTACTTAATACCTACTCGTATCACCGCCATACATGTTTGTCGTAAGAATCTAGCTATAAGAAAGAAGGGATATGCATAGTATATTTTGCAGTCTATAAAGTGAATATTTGGCACTTAACTACAAGTCCAATTTGGACCCAACCCTGGGAGCGGCTTCCGCTGGCATTTTAATGTTTCATCCACTCGTGGGTTATTAAAGATCTCTATCTCAGGAAGGTGCACTATTAGTATCGGTTCGTTTTCATTAAACCCTTTCGACAGTCGAGCTTTTAAGCGTTCTTATGTGTGAAAACGAGGTAAATATGGGTTTGGCTACTGAGGTAAAACGACTGGAATAATGATTGATTTAGTACAAAATTATAAAGATGGAACGACATGTTTATTTTCATTTATTTTTTCAATTTCTTAATTTAACTCTTAAATAGATAGGTACAGTCGATAGTCGATAGTTTAGAAATATACCAGTTTTAAACTTTCACAGTGCTATAGTTGCTCGTTTCAGCTTCAGCATTCAGTTTGTGATCACAAGATAGGTAAATAGTACCTATATGCAGATAATATGAGAATGAAGAGCATGATCGATTTTTTATGTGGTTGTGATTTTTAGAAGGTCACCTAGAAACCTAAAATAAATGCTCGTTCATTTTAAAATAATATTAAGAATTCTTCTCCCCTCAATAGCATTGCTTCGTTAAATCAAAGAAACCATATTTTGAGTTATGCTTTGAGTGAATCTTATTAAGGGCAGACCTCAGAATGCGCAAACGGACAGTGACAAAGGTCCACGAGTTTGTGGCGACTCGAACTATGCGCAAAGATTTTAGTCGCCGGGGTTTTTGCCGCAGCCTATCGCGGAATGTAGTGGGGCTTCAAACGCTGGACATGTGAATATAAAATGGATTTTCTGTTAACCACTAAGGCTGAGTTGCACTATCTTACTTTAACTTTAACAAACGTCAGAAATCTGTCAAACTCCATACAAAAAACACCGATTATTGTTAAAGTTAGGTGCGGTTAAAGTAAGTTGGTGCAACTAAGCTTAAGTAAGTAGTGACCACGAAAATGTTTCTTAGACCGTAATTAATATGGCGCACTGTATGATGCACAGGATTTCAAATCTCAAAATTAAAGTCTCTCACAAATGTAATAAATGACATTCTGCAATAAAAACTGCCTAACTCTATCAGATAGTCAAATTTTTTAATTGTTTTGCGACACTATATGGGTCTCGCGTGACTGTATTTTTCTTTTTCGTATCTTATATGTGAGTGCTGTAAGATTTTTAGGGCTGATTTTTCAATCGTCAGATAACTTTTAACTAAAGAACAAACTTGTCATTTTGACATATTTCCCATATTGAAACTGTCAATGTGCCAAATTATTCTTCAGTTAAAAGTTATCCGATGATTGAAAAATCAGCTCTTACGGCCGAATACTGAAACACTACTCAAATCTGTCACTCAGCTGACGGGCTCCTAAATTTAAGTATCCTTCAATTTTAAATGGTATTCTCAAACGCCACTCAACGAATTTTAAGCCGTGATCAGCTAAGCAGCTCTCAAATGTTTACCTACTGGCAACATTTACCAAAAAAAGTATGTTTTCATTTACACAAATAATAACTTTACGTTTTTTATCCATTACACGCAGCATCGTTTGGTTATGTATTCTCTTTTATGGAAATATACTCAATCAACTTAACATAGAACAGTTTATTTTTAGTTTATATTATATATAAATCTCGTTTTATCATATAAAAAATTAATGCTTGCATTTTTATTTAATTAAAAAAATAATTTTAAAGGTGATACTTTTTATTGTTGAAATCTATTAAGTGGCGATCGTGGACCGAAACGTAACCACAATTGACATTTATCATTGTTGACAGAGCATCAAATTGACAAATCAACAACTCTTGGAAATGCTGCTATGCGATGTCCCCTTAATCCTCAGAAATACATAGGCATGTTTATGTAAAGCGATTTCATAGCAGCTATTTTGGTTGTTACTTCGTGCACTATACGATGCACTGGCTGTTAGATGTGGAAGATATCACCTAGTACACGTTCATAACTTCCCGTTGCGTAGAACAGTAGGGTTATAATAAGTTTTTGGTCCACTGGTTGTATGGCATTTGGTGAGGGGTTTCAAAGAGCTTCCAAATTATGAATTCAGAAACAACACCGTTTCTTTAGAGACGCGGAACCTCGCTCGGAATTGCATGTCATTATAATAATATTTTTCAATAGCGTTCAGCCTTATTGCGTTTCTGCGATTAGATCTAGGTATTTCCTCGAGGCTCGAAAGAAATGATAACGATGACACACATTATTTACCACTATTTAGGTCGATTTAGGTATAAGAATAGGATTTAAGATACCGCGTAAGCACTCTCAAATTTAACAGCTGCTTAAGACGATTTGACAGTTGTTTGAGTAATGCTTAGCGTTGAATGGCGTTTCAGTATGCGAAAATTCATTTATGTGGCGTTTGAGTGCAACTTAATTTGAGAGGTGCTTAAAATTTGAGAACTGCTCAGATATTGTTTTGAGTATGCGAAATGTAAGTTTAGGAGCTGCTTAACTATTTGAGAAGCCGTCAAATATTTAAATGGCGTTTCAGTATTCGGCTGTTAGAAGAATGTCCTAGCTAGATTATAAGACTGACTATTTATTTTTAGTTAAATAATCTCTTTCTATAGTTTTACATGTACCTATAAATCAGCAGCAGCAATTAGTGTACATCGTGCGGACATGAATTTCGAAGACAGTATTTTATACGCTTAAGAAATCATGTTCCAACAAAGCTCTTGTTATTATAGTTAATCTTTCGCTAATAAATTATTTATTTGAATATTTACAGCAAGTCATGGGAAAAGAGATCATTGAAATCTGCCGTAGGACCAATACACATGTGAGTTACATGATAATGATCAGTGTATTTTATTATTTTTACACCAATTATCTGTACGGAACGGATACTCGGTGTTATTTTATGGAAATCCTTCAATCCGTTTGAGTTTGAGGCAAAATGAACATTCCGTGACGGACATCGAGTGGTTAATGATTGCCAATAAAACAAGCTGATTATGAATGCTATTAGTAATAGGGTTATTTATATTATTGCTTTATATTGTTTTGTTTAACTCAATCTTTCTCATATAGTATATTCACCTGCCTGTTTATTTGAACAGAAGAATAATTATGCAGTCTTGTTTCTTAAATCTAAGTCACAGATATCATAAAGGTTAACTATTAAATATTGGTTTTTAAAAATCATGTCTTGAAATGTCGTAAATCTTAATTAACAAAAATGCATTGTAGTGAAGCTCGTTCTTAGTAATAACTATTTAAGAAAATATCAGAAAATCTCTACAACACAATATTGTATTCGAAAATCAACCCAAACATGTGCCAGTTGATTTGATTACCGGAATGATTTGCCACAAAGTTATTAATATAATACGTTTGGCTCGGCAACTATAACCAAATTGGATTTGTCCGTGTATGAATGAGGGCAAACAATAACACTTCCCAAGGGTTTCGGACCGGAACACGCTACCCTAATCCCTTGCAAGTGAAACTTGGAATTTATTATGTCTAATCTTAGTTAATAATTCTAGAAACATCTTTAAACAGGATGTGGCTTTAGATCTTCCCTGAGGTTGGCCATCGGAATAGGAAAAGCAATTTGCTGTAGTTTGGGGTATGAATTATTGGAAATGTAAGCCGCACTCTTTGAGTTTACAGTAGTTACGAAAGTGGGTGGATCGTTATACTGTGTAACCATATTTACCCCCACAATACATACCTACATATTATTAAAATCTTTAACAATAAATATTAAACACTGATTAATTGTTATGAAAAAACAAAAGAAAATGTTATTTTGACTAAAAAACAATAACATGTTATTTTGACTAAAAAACAATAAAATGTTTCTGCACTCAAGGAGATTGGATTTTAACACGTGCACTGTTAACAGCGACTTATCTCTACTTGGAAAGTTAAACTAGGTAAGATATGTGATAAGATGCGATGCAACCTCCCCCGCCCCCCCCCCTCTATTTCGATTGCGGCTGCCTTTGAGAGTTTTGCGATGAACATGTTGCATTTAATATAATGTAGAGTTTCTTTGTCTGCTATGATAAATTAATTGGGTGAATAAGTGAATAAGTGAATAAGAGGTGAAGTTTTAATCGTTGTTTGATATAAAGTCACTTTCCGCTCCTATTACAGTTCAGCAAAAAATCCTTGAAATAAATGTTAAAATTGCATAAATATCTGTAGGAACCAGCCTCTACTACGAGATTAAGTAGGATTTATTTTATCCACAACGAGGAAGCTCTTGGCTTGTCTTGTATCTCACGTGATGATCAGATTGATTCGTTTCAACCAAAAGACGTCCACTGCTGGACATATGCGTGTTACAAATTATATCTCTGTATGATGTGCTACGCGCGACGGCGAACGGAGCGCACGTATCAGTGATTGTACTTTCGCTACTCGGAGCGCGCGGCTTTTTTATTTCTACCCTCAATTTTTAGAAATGGAAGAAGCGAGTGATGACGATAATAGAAGTGATTCTGAAATCATTAACGAGTGTGAACGTGAAATTGAAGCGATGCTAGAGTGGGATAACTCGGGAATTGAGTATAATACTAGAAATGTTGAGAAGAGAGGACGCGAAGAAAGTGAGGAGAATAGCGAAGAAGGGTTTGTTACAGTTACAAGTAGAAAAGCAAAAAGACTACTAAGAAGCAATTCTCTAATCTTACAAACGAATGGAAGTTGTAATATATCCAACCGAGAAGAGGCGCCAGAAATGGAAAACACATTCCAAATATGTATTACTTCTCTAACGGCACTTCCAAAACAATTTGCGTTGGCGAAATTAATGAAAAAGGAAAATATTGATGGTATTAACCAAATCAAATATAAAAGTCCATATAAGGTGCTCGTTCAATTCGATACCAAAGAGTGCGCTGATAAATTACTTGGATGCTCAAAAATGGTTGATTATGGATATAGATGCCAATCCACTACCGAAAATAACATTTCATACGGAGTAATTAAAGGTGTTGATTTGGATATTGATACTGAAGAGATTAAAAAATCACTAGAAAGCCCATACGAGATAACATCTATAATACGACTTAAACGACTGGATCTTGATGGAAAGTGGATCGATAGTGAGTCAATCCGAATCAGTTTTAAAGGTTCTACCTTACCCTCGTATGTTCACGCGTATGGGTGCAGGTTTAAGGTGGAATCTTATGAGTTTCCAGTAACACAATGCTCTCTTTGTTGGAGATTTGGCCACATAGCGAAATTTTGCCCAACTAAAAAAGTATTCTGCCCTAAATGTGGCAAGGATCACGATAATTGCGAAACAGAAATCTACCAATGCTTAAATTGTAAAGGTCCTCACATGGCATTAGATAAAAAGTGCCCTATGTTTATCAAAGAAAAAGAAATAAGGAAGATAATGTGTCAACAAAATTCTACATATAGAAAAGCTTTACAATTATACCTGCAAAATCAAACTGCTAAAGAAAAAGCCTCGTGCATAACAAATGTGAATTCCAACGCCAGTTTAACAACAAAAAATAAGAGGTCATACAGTAGCGTACTTATAACACAAGCGCAAGTACATGAAGAAAAACTGCATTCTGACAGTACACTAGATAATATAGAAGAAGAGACACAAGTTTTGAACTCACATGGTAGGGCTGAAAGGAATAAGAAGAAATATCTCAAGAAGAAGAAAAACGACTTTGTACAAGGTGAAATATTAAGAAATGAAGAAGTGCAGTGCATTGAAGAAGTGAAAAAAGCTAAACGTTCAGAACAAAATAAGCAAAAGTTTGAATTTAAAAAGTTTTTATTAAAAGTTAAATCAATTATTGTCAACGACAGTACTTTTGAAGATAAAATAAGTTCATTTGTAAAGTTAATAGTAGAAGAAATCAAAAATTATATAATTAGTTTTGTCAGCAAAGGAGAGGCAATAGATGTATTATTCAAAAACTTTTTTGATGGATAAAAGGCCATCTAAAAGCTCTGTTATTAATATATTACAATGGAATGCACAATCTATAAGACCTAAGATTACCAGTTTCGGTGCTTTGCTAAATCAGGAACGGATTCATGTTGCTATCATAAGTGAAACATGGTTGGAAGCCGAATCACCTATCCATCTTAGCGATTATAACTTTTATAGGAACGACAGGTACGACGGTTATGGTGGGGTGGCTATTATCACTCATAAGTCTCTTCAAGTTCAGGTATGTCCCATAAGATTAAATAATTCAGACATAGGCATAGTCAAAATTAAATTACTAAATTGCAGCTTTTTAGAGTACGTAGTGTCTATCTATTGTCCGTCTAATATACAAACCTCTCAAACAGATTGGGATGAAATTTTTGCACTTTGCCCAAAGAAATCGTTAATTGCGGGGGATTTTAACGCACACCATTCAAACTGGTCATACAAAACAGATACTAGAGGTACGCAGCTGGCGGACTCAGCATTAGATAATAATTTTATTTACCTCAATAATGGCCAATTTACTAGGGTTAAATTAGTTGGTGGCAATATGCAAAAGAGTTCCCCCGATATTACTTTTGCCTCATCTGATATTGCAATTAACTTTGAATGGCAGGTCTCTCAGGAGAATTTAGGTAGTGATCACCTTGTTATAAAACTGCATATGAATTACAATAAAAACTTACAGTTAATTAAGCGTCGCAATTATAGTAAAACCGATTGGGCATCATATAGAAAATTTCTAGACGAAACACTCACTTCAGCTGGTACTTTTGAGAGAGATGCCATTCAATCTAAATATGATCACTTCCAGGAACAACTCATGAATGCTGCCGATCAGAGTATACCTTTTACTAAAATTAACCCTAACCCAGAAAATAATTTTAAGCCCAAACCATATTGGACTCCAGCCTTATCTCATGTAGTTGCACAACGCCGGTTATATTTAAAGTATTTTCGGCGCAATCCAACACCCGAAAATCTAAAAAAGCTAGATGACAAAATTAATGAAGCCAAACGTCTAATTAGTCAAGCAAAAGCACAAAGTTGGCAAAAATTTTGTAACAGTATTGACGAATTGACATCAGTAAGAGAGGCATGGCAGAAAATGAGATGGGCTAAAGGTCTTAGGCGAAGATATTTCAATGCACCGGACGAGAGAAGGAATGAACTCTTGTTATCTCTAACTCCTGATTCAGTTTCTAACTCTACGCCAATCTTTAATTCTTCTAATGAGCTCCTAGAATGTGATTTCACTATTCAAGAAATGAAACACGTTTTAAAAAAGAAAGACACTGCTCCTGGAGAAGACGAAATTTCCCACTCTATGATATATAATCTACCTGAGAACGGACAGTTATATCTACTCAGTTTATATAATGCAATCTTTAAGTTTAACTATGTGCCTCTACAATGGAGAAATGTGATAATTGTTCCTATTCCTAAGGCAGGCAGTGACCCTTATTCTATCCCAAAGCTGAGACCAATCTCTTTAATGTCTTGTTTATGTAAAATATTTCATTCTATGTTAGCGCGGAGACTAGAATGGTTTGTAGAAAAAAATAATATTATTCCAAATTATTCAACTGGATTTAGGAGGTCTCAGTCTTGCTTAGATTGTTTGGTTCGCCTGATTTCGTACATAAAAGTTCATTTTATGAAAAATACTTCTACTGTTGCATGTTTTTTAGACATCGAGAACGCATATAACAATGTTTCAGTCTTACAAGCTACTACTCTCCTAAATGAGCTTCAAGTGGGGAAGAAGATTTGTGATTATCTTTGGTCGTTCTTAAATGAAAGGCACCTAAAAATTAAAAACCAAAAAGGTGATAATGTAGTGGTTAGATGGACAAATAAAGGCTTGGCTCAGGGAGATCCTATTTCTCCTCTTATTTTTAACATTATTACCTCTAAATTAGCCCAACGAATTAAAAATGTATTTTTGTGTCAATATGCTGATGATTTTGTCTTTTATGTTAGTGACAAAAATATTAAAACGTGTGAAAAATATCTACAACATGCATTAAATGAACTTATAACACAATTAGAAAAACTGGGATTAGAGCTGTCCGCGGTAAAATCAAAATACTGTGTTTTTAGTAAAGGTCGAAGAAACAATGAAATATTACTAAAAATTAACGATCAGCCATTGATGTCTGCGGAATGTATCAAATACCTAGGACTCTGGCTAGATAGATCATTACTCTGGAGAAAACACATTAACGAAACAATTGAAAAGGCATCAAAATTCTTAAATATTTTGAAAATCTTAGCTGGATCCGGTTGGGGCGTTCACCCTAGACATTTAAGGAGAATTTATGTTTCACTTATCAGAAGTAGATTTGACTTTGGCTGTTATTTGTATGCGAGTAGCGCAAAAACTCATTTGTCTAAGATGGATAGGATTCAGAATCAAGCTTTACGTATAATTGGAGGATTCATCAAGAGTTCTCCGATACATGTTATGGAGGCAGAACTCTGTATCCCTCCACTTTTTTTAAGACGAAGTTTCTTGGCTTATAAATACTGTTTAAAGGCAAATGCACCGACAGCTGATATACTTGAGGTACTTGCATCGACTTATCGAGGCCGAAATTTGGCAAGAAACAAGACACCATTACTTAGTACTGCTTTTAGTGAAACGAAAAATGTTGCAGTGGTTTCGTCATGTCCTTTGGAGATGTATAGTCTTGACATCTGGGTTACTCGGGTCGATGCAATTAACGTCATTAGAGCTTATCTAGATTGTGTTAAAGAAGCAAAACATTCTTTAGAGCCTAACGTTTTAAAAAATAATATTATTAAGGAAGTTTCCGAAAAATATGACGAAAGCTATTGCAAAATATTTACGGATGGCTCTAAAGATAAGAGAGGGAACGGTGCAGCTTTTTATGATCTAGAAAGAAAACATGTTGGCATATTTAAAATAACTTCACAGGTTTCAATTATGTCGGTAGAGCTGGTTGCGATTTACAAAGCTCTCGAGTACGCTAAGAACACAAATCGTAAAAAAGTTGTAGTTTGCACAGATAGTAAGAGTGCGCTGCAGCATATTGCTCGGTGCGCCTCTGGCGTAAGAGGTGTACCGATAGCATATGACATACTGCAGCAAATCCACGAAAGCGTTGTAAATGGCAGGCCGCTGTACTTGCAATGGGTTCCCTCTCACATAGGTATTAAAGGTAACGAGGAGGCTGATCGACTGGCCAAAAGAGCAATATTAGATGGTATTGAGTTTCCAATTGATCCTTATTACTCTGAATTACTATCTAATTTCAAAAAACAACATCATAATATGTGGAAGGAACATTTTAATGAAATATCTTTGGTTAAGGGCATTTGGTTTAGGACCATAGTAAGTGAGCCTCCTCGTATACCGTGGTTCACAAATGTAGATTTAAGTAGAAAAGTTATGGTACTCCTGTTCAGACTTCGTTCTGGGCACATTCCGTCTAACAAGTTTGCACATCTAATGAAAAAGTCTGACTCTCCAAACTGTTCAATTTGTAATACGGTAGAAGATGTGCAACACTTGCTGTCGGAGTGTGTTAAAAATCAAAGGGAGCGCCAATCCTTGATGAGTCAACTACATATCTCAGCATCTGATGTGGGGATTTTTCAAACTATTTTAGCTCAACCTACATCAGACGCTGCTAAACTTGTATGTAAAATGGTTTCGATGACTCATCAAGGAATATAATTAATAGTCTTTTTAAGCTACTACTACATATACTTTAATATCTGATCCTTTTTGTATCTTGTTTCTTGTATCTTTATAAATTGTTAGGTTATGATGGGACTGACGTACATCTATGTAAAAGTCCCTAAATAAATAAAGAAAAAAAAAAAAAAAAAATCTCTGTATGATACTCGTATATATAAAAGGTTCTAGTGAGATCAATAAATAACGGGATTTTGGAGACCAATATTTTTGGGCAAGTTTTTTTTACAACCATTACAACTAAATTTTTTTACCTAGATTAATCTAATTATGAAACATTTGGCACAGAACATAGAGCACATTTTGGCTTAGGTGTAAAATCAACAGTGACACTCGAGTCTACTGGAAAGTTTTAGTCTATTGAGTGCAAGTTGCGATGCGACCTCCGCCCGCCTTTTGTTTGCCGCGCCTTTGTACCGTGCGTTTGCCGTGCACTCGCGGCGGCCATGTTGCATTTTAATCAAACGGACACTTTTCATTGTCTACTTCGGTTAGATACAAATTAATTGGGGAGATAATTAATTAGGAATTGAAGGACATTTTGTGATGAGCAAATTAACTTCAGAGCGATATAGAGGTTTCTTCAGACATGTATTCGAGAGCTTTTCTGTTGTATATAATGTAGCAAAGGAAAAATGTATTGCCTTAGCAACTAAATGTCTGCTGCAACTAAATGAAATCGCACAGAAGAGCTGTTATTAGGAATGCTGATGTGGCATACCAATGTCGAATGGCAAGCAATCACAATTTCCAATTGGATTTTTCCTTACAACTTATCATTCTCAATTGATAAGTACCATTTCCTTTCCAGCGCAATCATATAATATGACGTTTCCTTAGCCAGAAATTGATTTCATGTCTGAAAAGTATTTTCAAATCTGCATCATATCCTCTAATAGCATTAACGTTAGAACACACTACACATATCATCGGCACTGACAAATTTCGCCGTGGAGGCAGCACAGATAATCTCCGTCTAGAGCTGGGCGCGACACCTCGCGAGCTAACGAAGTTCTTCTAATCTGCGTCACCTCCCCCAGTAATCTGGTTACTGCATGTCTTGCGCACCCTGGGGCGGTATCGGAATTTTGACGACTCACAGTTATAGATTAGGCATGCGATGAGATTGAGGAGTTTGTTAGCAGAGTAACGGCGTTGTGGCAACTTTGTTTTAGAGAATTATTGCGGAATAGAGAATAGAACCCCCTTCTATTATAATAAAAAAATGCTGTACCAATCTTTTTTTTAGAATAGAAGAGAGCTCTTTATGTCGGTTTTCATCTGAACATTTTTAACAATTTTCCTATCCACAAACGAGACAAAATAGGAGGTGAAACATATGTAGAACATGTAAGACTGTTAAATAGAGTTGTAAGTACAATCTTGGTTGTCTGGTTGTTTAGCCGATCTTTATTACTGTAAAATAAGGGTGTAGTAATAAAAATGGAAACAAGCCACACAAATATAGAAGAGGCATAGGTGGTTGAAATAACATGAATGTTTTTGCTTTTCTGCTTAGGTAATGAAAGTTAATATACATTCGTTAAAGTTTCATAAACACTGAAAACTGAAAACATAAACCAATATGTTTACCGGTGATTTTACGAATAACAAAATTCCTGGAATGGTACTCGTAGACAAGTTTTAATTATGAATGCTAATGGATCACGTGGGTGTAAGAGAAATAATGTAACAAAAATCCAGTAAATACAGAACAAGAACTCCAACAAGCTTATTACAATTATTTCGAGGAAAATTTAATTAATCAGAGACCAACAACGGAATAATGAAAAGCGTTTTGTTGCTCTCTAATTAAAATATGTGCTACAAATTTAATTATTCGTTAATTATCGGGAGATTTTTCTTTTGAATTTCCAGTTCAAAATGTTGTGACGGGAGATTATTTTGATAAAATTTCATGGACACGGAATTGAAAGACATGCGCACTTGACTATTCTTTCATTATGATATAAACTTAGTAGAGTACATACTTAGGAAGCTTTTTTCAGTACGAGTAGTAACATTTGGCTACAAAAGGAGATGCGATTCTGTAGGCTAGCTAGTAGTAGTAGTAGCGTAGTTTCTAAGTAACGGGAAAAGTTTCATTTAGAATTTGGCAATACTATGTAATATGTAATTTAATACACGGTAACTTGTAAAATTTACGATGTTTTCATAGATTATAAACCTCTGATTTTAACTAATAACTTAACAGGAACGGCAGGAACTCTCCATTTGCCTATTACATATTTACAGCACGCCTTTTCATTTCCCAATCGATAGACGACAGTAATTTTTGAATGTCATTAGCATCCGAAAGAGACAATAAATTCAGAGATCTTTATAAAACAATACAGCTATCGAGAAATAAATATTACACAACAAGCAATACTATTAATAATACTATTTGGCTGAAAGTTATGAAGATTGAAAATAAATTAAAATATGTTGATGAACACTAAAAGGATCCACGTGTAAGTATACGGTTTACCTCTTAATAATATAGTTTTGGACATCTGTTTCATTCAATAATGATTATACGCGGGTCTTTTTAAACATCCTACTTGGCGTGAACTTAGCAATTTCTGTTAATATCAAATAAGGCAGTAAGTAAATATTGCTTGCGGATAAAGATGTATGACGTTGCTGTCATATTGAGGAATGTACAAATCCTCGATTAATGTGAAAGCAATTTTAAAGAAATTGATTTCAGCGAAAGGACTCTTATTTATCGTAACACCTACGAGTATTTAGTAACCGGGAGTAGCTGGATTAACATTGAGCAATTTAAATAAATGGTGGATAAAATGTGTTCACAAAGTTTGAATCAAAGTTCTCCGACTTTTTCTCATCGACGCATTGAATAAGTCACAAAGGGAAAATGGACTGAAATTCTTTAGTGTTTCCACAACAACCGTTGGGAATTACATTACACGAAAGTACGAGACGACCAATTTGGAACGACACATGTATTTTATAAAGTGCTTATTTATAAAAAAGGGAAAACGTTTCGGCCAATTACATTTAAACAGTACCGCCCTTCGTAGAGACGGCATTGCTTCGTAGCGAGCCCGTGTAATTGAATTTCTTCAGTCAAATGTTAATAAATAAAAGAGCACGGTATTTACGTGTTATTTATGCGACTCTGTTCCCAGAACGCGGCGGTGGCGATCGAACGGGTAATCGTTGAGAAATTGCGCCGATCATTGGCAGCAAATGGTCGACAATTTAATTTTACCAGTTATATGTATTATGCTAATACACCTACGAAAACTTTCCTTTGTTATCGGTGGAATACTCAAAGGAATTAGGGGTAATTTTGTTACAATTGTTCAGCTGAAAGCATCAAAAATGGAAACGCAACACTCGCGTATTAAAAAAAAGTCTACCATTAGATTTAACTTCAATACATTTTAAAGTTTTTTGACTTTTTGATGGAAAGCATTTACTTTATGTACATTATTGTAATACATATTCAACTCTATCTATAGTTATTAGTCTACTTATTGCAAATTTTCATAGGAAAGTCTGATTTAAAAATGGTAATTGTATTCTCCAGTCCATACTTACACTCGGTTATCACGAATGAATAAATGTTTTATTATTTTTAAATACCACCTTCGAACAATGAATGCGTATAAAATCATTTTTTAAATCAACTACACAGCAATTTGTGTTCTGTTTGAGAAATGTGTTCTGAAATACTAATGAAAACTGAATTTATTTAAACTGTATGTACTGAATATGGATAAGGGTGGGCAGAAATATATTCCGAGGTTCAGTAGTCGAATGTTTTACATACATCTTCCGTTTCACACATGATTCATTATTTCAGCCAACTCTAATTGAACCACCAATTTGAATCCATACCATTTTAATCGCCTTTACTTCGAAAGTGACAAAATAATTGAAGATTTCTTTACAGCATAACATAATCAACCATATCAACCGTTAAGACTAAAAACGAGAGCCATAGAGAAGAAAAAATCCATAGGTCTAAGCCTTTGGCTACAACAGTAAGAGCTATACCTACAACATTGCCAGAAAATTAAGAAAATTCTTTATAGAGCGTTAGGAATATAGAGCTCAGAATCAATCGTTTGTGATACTTAATGAATTTATGATAAACTTCAATTTATAATTATCAGAAAAGAGAAAAACGTTAGAACAAGTCTGGCTTTATCAAATAAGATAAGTTACATTCTCAGATTTATCCCTGACCTGACATTAATCTATTTTAGGGTTATAAAAAAAATAATTCGTTTGTGGGTGTTATTGACTTAATAAAGTAACTTTCACTGGGACAAAATTTTAATTTATAATTACCATACCTACTCGGGAATTCGTGTGGATTATTTTAATAAATTATTGCACTAATATGGCGTCTTCGAAAGTGAGCTCGTGTCATTTCCATAATAAACATAATTTTTGGAATTTTTAAATCTTGAATTTAATATCGAATGTTTTAATTATTGTACAGATTGGGGCTGTTTTAACTGATATTTTCTTGGAAATAAATTATTTATTTTCAATTGGCCACTGCGAGAAATCAAAAAGTAAAAATCATTAGACATAATTAAATAGGTTTGTGAAGCGTGTGGATTATTTTAATAAATTATTGCACTAATATGGATGGCGTCTTCGAAAGTGAGCTTGTGTCATTTCCATAATGAGCATAATTTTTTGAATTTTTAAATCTTGAATTTAATATCGAATGTTTCAATTATTGTACAGATTGGGGCTGTTTAACAGGCATTTTCTTGGAAATAAATCAAAAATTTTCATTTCGTGACCAACAGAATTCTAAAAGTAAAAATCATTAGACATAATAATATTGAATCGAGTGGATTATTTTAATAAATTATTGAACTAATATGGCGTCTGCGAGATGGGAGCTCATGTCATTTCCATAATAAACATAATTTTTGGAATTTTTAAAATCTTGAATTTAATATCGAATGTTTCATTAATTGTACAGATTGGTGCTGTTTTGGCGGACATATTATTGGAAAGAAATCTTTTATTTTCGCTTCGTCACCGACAGAACTCTAAAAGTAAAAATCATTAGACATAATAAATAGGTTTGTAGATAAGACGACGTGTCGCCACTCCGCGCTGCCCGCGGCGCTGCCCTATTACGAAACTGCATGGAAACTAATGCGATAGCCTTCCTTTAGTAGATAGATAGTCTTATTTAAATAAATATCAGATTGCATTTTGAAATTGGAACGAAAAGAGTTAAACGCAGTCTGCACGGGCCATAGAAAAAAAGAAATTGGAAAAAAATAATACATTAGTGCAAATAAAAATAGGTAGGTACATTGGTCCACTCAGAATTTGACGTGTGATGCAACATTTCTTTTGTCTTTTGTTAAGGAACTTCTCTATTCTGAGTGAGTCTGCAAGTAACTATGTAGTATGTAAGTATCTAATGGAAGGTGACACAAAGCCCAAATGCTGCAGCCCATTTGTTTTGGGAAAACTGTTGTTACGTCTCACAGTTTGTTTTGACTTTCAGCAGTCTTTATCTCTATTGTTTCGGCGTTAGAGACGTGAAACGTAATTGTTCAGTTCTCTGGCACACAGCCCAGAAGGGCGGAGTAATGGAGGCGCGCACGCGACTTACTCCGCCACAAAATGCAATTGGCCATCGAGTGCCGGCTCCTTTTTATTTTACCCTTTTTTCAATTAAATGTCATGGCGGCTTAAGGGATGGACAAAGTTCAGGGAGTATGCGCTACTTGTTTCTATATTACAGAAAAATACTTTACAGCTACAATTAGGGTAAAAAATGGCGGCAATTTTGTGCTTGTATTTTGACATTAGAGAGCATACATATTCGGCTTGTTTACCTTGTTGAGCGGCAATTTATTATGGAAAATTGTTTAACATTGTTTCTTTTTTTTACATGATATTATACAAAGAAAAACTACAGTGCATTAAAGTGGCCATTTCATGGTTATTGGTATATTCCAATATATTTTTGTTATTTTATTATTGCTAAACCGTTCGCCGATAAACATTAAATACTATTCAGGCTTGCATTTCAGCGGTTAGTTTCAAAACTGAATTTCCCGCCAATAATTTATACAGCAAACAATTTCGAAACAATCACAACAGAAATAGCCGTTAGAACCCACCATATTGAGTTTCGGCCGCCTCAAAATTCGGTTATAATTTCGTATGCCAGCGGTGCGTATTACAAACAGACGGCGAGCAAACAATCTGTGGTGCACAGACGCCAACAAAATGGACCCGCGTCTGTGCTTTGACCCGCTCCAATCAACTATTCGACGAGTTTAGTTTATTAGTGTGTAGCCCAACCTAAAGCTTGGACATATCGCCAAAGATACAAAAAGTCGGAAAATGGAAAATACTAATCAACCAAGCTAGGTAAAAATAAAAGTAAGTATAGGTCTTTTTTCACGTGTCAACAAAGCCGTCTCTATCTCAGAATGATCTGGAAACAAAATAATGTGTGAGTTGCTAAACCAAGATTTTGAATAAGGCAGGGCGTTCGTCGTTTTATGACAGCTTTCAATAAAAAACAGACTTCAAAACAACAACCAGATAGGTACTTACTTATTATTTAATTTCAGCACCAGGAAAACAAAGTGAACTATGTATTCTATTTTTAATAGTATTTAGGAAAAATACGCATTTTCATGAGTTTTTTTGGGAAAACTAGAAAAACAACGTTGGCTTTGAAAGTCACCAATGCCAATGCCAATGCTCTTCTAGCAAAGTAACTCAGATGTTATTTGAAAAAGATGCTAAATTTTTCTTTTGCCAAGACGCGGGTTCTAATCGAAAATGATAGCACAAATCACTCGGGTGAGGCCTCAAAATTCTGTAATAATTTCTAATTTCAGTAAGCGCAGTGGACCAACAGGGGGGACAAACAAGCCAGTTTGTGGGCAGTTGAGTGCTCTACACACAGTTTTCAAAGATGAACGACCATTTTGGAAACCTGACTGAAAACTGGCAGCTTGATCTACAGAGAAGTATGGTCTCCTGATTAGGTACATTAACACATCATCATTTTCAGCTACTGGCAGGACTTTGGTGGAGAAAGGGACCTACTGCCGAATCAAATCGTACCGGATTTTATTCCTTAACCCTTCAAGTACTCGCGAATCGAGACAAAATAGTTATCAATTGATACTGCGGCCTCATGCGACCACTTAGGGTTTGAATAATATTAACTTCAACATTTAATTTTTGTAGCATTGTTTTAGCTGATGGGAGATTTCTATGTATGAAAGTCTTACTACCATAATTCAAAATATCTAATCAATTCATAAAAATGATGTGTAATCAGAAAGTAATCTATGTGGTATCAAAGAAGTAATCCGAACAATATTTAATTTTTTAAAAGGTTATATTTGAAACTAGCCAGTGCCCTCGGCTCCCTCGCGTGGATTCCGTTTCGTCAAAGATTATCGCGCATCTCTTGGGAACTGTGTATATTCCCAGGTAGTTAATAGCTTTCTTTACTGAAAGAATTTGCAAAATCTGCAGCCTTACCCTTAGTCATAATAATGCAAACAGCTTATTAAACCTATTTTAACTATTGCACTGTTTTATCTCGTTCCTACTTGGCGCTGTCATCATTTGATAGAAAGTGACAAAAAGGGTATTAGCCTGTATTATGCACAGTTGAAAATACAATATCGAGTTAAAGTCAAATACTTGGTATGGACTGAAAATTTTTCGACTGTATTGTTTTTCTTTTATTGTGCGCCTTGACATTACCTAGTTCAAAAATTTATCTACCATAATGGCTGAATGGCTAATTGTTTTTAGTGCTATTTTTTATAATGTTTTGCAAATGTACCGATTTATAAACAGGGTAGGTACCATACATAGTCAGTATGTATGTTTCTAAGAATTGGATTGGACTTAGATTAAATAACTCGATTTAGAGTCTCGTCCACTTTTTTTGCTGCAGTTACCTTACTTAATATTTATTAACAAGGCGCGTTTATTAACAAAGACTCCAATTCTTTTTTGCGCTTATTCGTTTATTCGGAACAAATTTCGTACTTTCTGATGTGGTCGTTTGATGCGGTGTTCTTTTATTTTGGGCCCAAAATTTGACGTTTACGACGTCGATCAATCATATATCCTGGCGCCAAATTATTGTTATAAAGGGCATAGGTATAGGTTGTTGACTTTAAACAGCCACTCTGCCGGCACTATTATAGCATAGTAATTTTCATTAGTGTGTAAGTTAACTGCTTATTAAAAGTCGGAAGATGGTCAGAGGGTTGGACGGTTTTGATCTGGACATCTTGGGGTCGAGTCTTCTGTGGAATAAAGAATGTAGAGTCTTCGACACACAATTTTCGTCAAGCATCGCACTTTTGTGAACATTAGCATACGTTAATAATTCACATGTACACACGATGTGACTAAAATAAAAGTTCGACATTAAAGTTTTAACAAGACAGTTGAATTTTGGTTCAATCTAGTTATTGTTTGATGTCAATGATTGAGATGTACAAAACAGTGAACTATATTACTTAATCTTAAAAAAGTAAGTAGCTATAGTACCTACTTGTCTTATCTATGTTTATTTAGGTATAAGCATACCACATTTTGTTGGCAACATCATGACAAAGTAGGTAGTACTTATGTGTTTGACTCTATCATTATCTATAAAAGCCTGCACATCCACTCCTCCCTTATTTTAGAAAAGGTATTTTTGAATATTGTTGTCATTTGTTGAATTTGAATAAAAAGACCTGAGGGGAATCTTTTGTGTATTAACTTGCCCTCAGCTGGGTCAAGCCTCTCCCAAACCAAATTTTCTTTTGCAATCAAGCCTCAAAAGAATATATTCGTTCTGTCACAATAAAAACAAAATAGGTGAAAAGTGTTCGAATTGATGGGCAGATCCATTGAATAACATAACAACGATCACGGCAAATCGGTTACGGGCATAATAATCATTAAAATGTATTTCCATCTTATTCGGCCCCTAAACCAGACCTGTCCGATTATGATCTCTATATTTTTAGGGGTCCGTTGACACGACTGAGGCATCGTAATGGCCGATTATAATACATTCTTCATGTCAGACATCTACTTAATTCCAAAAACAGTAAAAGAGACAGATTCTGGGAATACTAAGTTATAAGTCGAACTGCTTAGGAGTGTGTCTTTTTCCGTCAAAGGAACTAATTAAAAAGTGACTTAATAAGTCTTCAATTAATTAACTCCTGAAATAAAAGTATTTTAAAGTAAAAGACTGTTATAGACTAGGTACTTCATGCTAGGTCGTAGGTAGCTCTACATTTTTCTTGATAATTAATTTGGTAAAAAATATCATTTTGGTTGCGTAGTTAATTGTTTTGTTAGCTACATTTGTAAACTAATCTTTATGAATAGTAGACTCTGAATGTAATTCTTACTTTAAATAAGTTATTAAGTCTTGTCATTTACCTTAATAACAATATGGGGTTTCTTATGGGTTCCAAACAAAAATCCAGGATGTCTTTCGTTTGCTAATTCTATTTCAGACTAACACACCTTCATTTTAGGACGTTCAGGTGCTTGATTTGATAGTTAATGTTAATTTCAGTTTTCATTGCAGCATTTTATAAGCTCTTGAGTACGTTTTCCAGGATATTGTCTAAAAATAAAAAAATAAAAGTTATCTAAATCTCGTAAGTTGAAAAATTTTCAGTAGTTGTTTAAACGCGCCTAAAAGATAATTCTTAATTGAGAAATGAAAATCTCCATACCCCTTCATTGTTGATGATTAAAGCCACTTAGCCATTTTAGAACTAACTTCAAGAAAATAGCTTTTATGATTGCTATAGTATGTGCCAGTGAAAGAGGCAC
This sequence comes from Ostrinia furnacalis, assembly GCF_004193835.3. Classification (NCBI taxonomy): domain Eukaryota; kingdom Metazoa; phylum Arthropoda; class Insecta; order Lepidoptera; family Crambidae; genus Ostrinia; species Ostrinia furnacalis. Next base: position 247,512 of record NW_021137833.1, on the reverse strand, counting down.
TTTGCAAAAACAATTCTAAGAAAATTCTCCAATGAGGAAATTCTCCAGAAAACCCCCACAAATTCAAAGCTACCGAACCATCCAGCCTTTATTATACTGATGTATTCTACGGAATCCGGCTAATATGATTCGTCTCTCTTATTTAAAATACATCATCATCTTTTTATACAGAGAATCATATTCGAATATGGGGAATGAAAATAAAGTAAGAAACTGTTCGGTAACGTGTAATTTTGGTAAATAGCTATTCGATACGTATCAAATCGTTTTGGGAACGAACAAACTTATATTTCTAAAAATTGTATACCGAATTCAGTATTGCGTTTTGTTTATTGTAATTAATTCAAATTTTCTCAGCTTATGAAAGAATAATATAAAAACAACAGCGTTAGGTCGGAGTTACTGCATTTTTAATACGTTTTACAGAAACACTCGTTCAGAAGCTTGAGTCTTTGACAAAAAATGTTGATGTATTTTAGATTTGGAGTCACTTGTACTTTATGATGATTAGATTTAGAAGATTGTGCATTGTTTTTTTAAATATAAGAGTCTTAGGAATAATCTGGCAAAAAATTGTCGTTAAAGACGATTTACAGCTACAAAAACAGCCTAACACCCCAAGCCGGGTGCCCAAATATTCAGCGTCGACGTAGGTATTCCATCGAATAACTTTTTCATTGCATTCTAAACTACAAACGCACACACATGCACTAATTACTGAGTGCATGCACGTAGTAAAAAGTGCACACACGTGAGCCTGCCGCGTGGGGGCACCAGGCCCCTCCCCCGGCGACGCCTGCTCATTTTAAATTGTAATTACAATTTATTATTGTCTCTGTGCCGCCTTCGACGCGGACGCCATTTTATCGATCAGTTTTATATTAGACTAGTTGCCCCCTGCTACTTTGTCTGGATACGAAGCTGTTTTACCTGTACAGACAGATTTCAGGATTCAAGAAAGGGCATAATCGATATCCTTTGAAAGTTTCAGCACTGATTTGTTGACATATTTAAAAATAACTTACCTAGATTAAAAAATACCATAAAAATATTTTTTTGTCAGTTACAAAGCACACTTTTCAATTGAGAAGTTTCAAAGTTATATTTGTCAAAGGATCAGGGATTGCAGTCGAAAAAATCTATTCTATCTTCTAGTTTCATAATTAGGCATAGAATTCAGGACAATTTTGGCACTACCATTTTGTTACAGAGTGTTTAGAATAATTGTGTTAATTATTTTATTGAATATAACATGCTACCGATGTTATAGGATTGTTCTGGAGATCGAAAGACCTCTGAAGTCTTGAATCATGTTGATGATAGTGATTGTACTCATGTCGTATAAAAAAAAGCTGCATTTTTATTGAAATTTAAAAAAAAATTTGCTATGCATAGTCATCTAAATGATTGTTTGTGTATTCATATTTAAATTAAGTACAAAATGTTTCAATTATGAACTACCAGATTGTAATATTGGCACAAGATTATAAAATAAAAAGCTGCGAAACCGGTTCGAACTGGAAACAAGTACCTGTCGTCACGCGATGTCTCTTGTGAGATAATCGGTTATTGCAAAAAACCGCATATTTTCCATGGTTATTGTCTAGGTTCGCATAAGGTTGTTGATCTTTATTTACATTGTTATTAAAAGCTACAATATCTATTAACTGTTCTAAACATAATCTAGTGACAGAGCTCGCAGTCTGCGCACGCGTCATGCCTGAGAAAACTACTGAAAATTTTACTAATAGTATAAGATCCCGCTATACAACGACCTTCACCGAGATGCTTATTTGATGAAACATATTTTATATTCAATTTAACATGTCAATAATTATATTGCTTAAGGGTTGCCTAATAAATTTCAGTCCAGGATATGATTAATTAATCATTAAAAAAAGTTTTATTTTTAAATATTTCATCGGTTTGATTATTAAACAAACTCCATACCAATCGAAAGTATGAAGCCCATAGAATATGCAAACGTTAGGTTGCCTATTCTTTTCCAGTCATAACTCTCGGGTTGCCAGGTATAAACAGGTAAATTGATAGAGCATTTTGCATCGGTCTGATAATTTAATCAAATATAAATGAAAATAAAGATTATTTCATTATGAACACGGTGGTATAGGGTTGCCTGCGAAAAATCAGTCCTGAATGACGGTTGTCGAATTTTGTAAAGTGAAATTAAAACTGAAAGGTGACATTTTTCGAGTAGTTGGCAACATTTGGGAAAGACGAGTTGTATGAGGCGTTTGTGTGTCTTGTCAAGAGGTGTCGCTTGGGTGAAGAAATTTCTCCAGTGTTGCCATGCTTTCGGAGATTTGGTCCAAAAATGTCGAAAGTGGAAATAACGACTTCCGGTCAAAAATTTGGATGACGCCTCCTGCAAAAGGGTCGTACAAATGACATTTGACCATTTTCATCTCGATCACCTGGCAACACTTGCAGCTATGGGGAAAAGTATTTTTTTTCGACATGGGTGTCTTTAAAGTTAAGGACGGACAGAAGGAGATATGGCAGAAAAAATCCAAAAATGGGGTTTGGTCGGTTATACGACCCAAATTATGGGAAAAATCCGAAAATTCAGAAAATCAAGATGGCGACCGAGTGAGCGGCCATTTTGTAAAAAGTTTCAGATTTCTGATTTTTCAAATGCATTTTTTGGGCAGTTGGCAACATTTGGGAAACTCGAGTTGTATAGAGCGATTACGTAGTTTGCTAAGGAGTATCGTTTGGAAAAACAACATTTTCCAGTGTTGCCATACTTATTGCATTTTTCGCTTAATCTAGACCATTTTCCGCGCCGAAACCCATTTTTACTTTTTTTCTAACTTAAACCAATCCCGTGAAACAATTCCTTAAAACCACCCAAGTCCCAAAATTTTGTGGCCCCGTAACTGCCAGTGTTGCCAGGTAATCGAGATAAAAATAGTCAAATGTCATTAGTTTGACCTATTTGCAGGAGGCGTCATCCAAATTTTGGACCAAAAGTCGTTATTTCCATTTTTTACATGTTTTGACCAAATCTTTCAAAGTATGGCAACACTGGAAAATGTTGTTTTTCCAAACGATACTCCTTAGCAAACTACGTAATCGCTCTATACAACTCGAGTTTCCCAAATGTTGCCAACTGCCCAAAAAATGCATTTGAAAAATCAGAAATTTGAAACTTTTCACAAAATGGCCGCTCACTCGGTCGCCATCTTGATTTTCTGAATTTTCGGATTTTTCCCATAATTTGGGTCGTATAACCGACCAAACCCCATTTTTGGATTTTTTCTGCCATATCTCCTTCTGTCCGTCCTTAACTTTAAAGACACCCATGTCGAAAAAAAATACTTTTCCCCATAGCTGCAAGTGTTGCCAGGTGATCGAGATGAAAATGGTCAAATGTCATTTGTACGACCCTTTTGCAGGAGGCGTCATCCAAATTTTTGACCGGAAGTCGTTATTTCCACTTTCGACATTTTTGGACCAAATCTCCGAAAGCATGGCAACACTGGAGAAATTTCTTCACCCAAGCGACACCTCTTGACAAGACACACAAACGCCTCATACAACTCGTCTTTCCCAAATGTTGCCAACTACTCGAAAAATGTCACCTTTCAGTTTTAATTTCACTTTACAAAATTCGACAACCGTCATTCAGGACTGATTTTTCGCAGGCAACCCTATACCACCGTGTTCATAATGAAATAATCTTTATTTTCATTTATATTTGATTAAATTATCAGACCGATGCAAAATGCTCTATCAATTTACCTGTTTATACCTGGCAACCCGAGAGTTATGACTGGAAAAGAATAGGCAACCTAACGTTTGCATATTCTATGGACTTCATACTTTCGATTGGTATGGAGTTTGTTTAATAATCAAACCGATGAAATATTTAAAAATAAAACTTTTTTTAATGATTAATTAATCATATCCTGGACTGAAATTTATTAGGCAACCCTTAAGCAATATAATTATTGACATGTTAAATTGAATATAAAATATGTTTCATCAAATAAGCATCTCGGTGAAGGTCCTTGTATAGCGGGATCTTAGACTGAATAGGACTTTCAATTGGACTGAAGTACACATTGCTACAAGTATTAAACAATCTGTAAACGTTCAGAATCTTTAGAAATCTGAAGCTGAGTTGCACCACCCCATTTTAACCGTAACAATAACAATAACTGGTACAAAAATATGGAATGTTTGACGTTTGTCAACGTTAAAGGAAGATGGTGCAACTTAGCCTTAATATAATAACCCAATTATTCCACCAGACCCACAAGCAGGTGTCGTTCATGCTAGGCCGGCAGGTCGACTAGAGGATCGAAGGGAGATGTGAAATGGTTGGTGGGGCTAGTACATTCACAATGTAATATTACAAAAAGAAATAATATCAGGATTTACTGAACCATTTTAAAAATTTTTGCAGGCACTATCAGAAAGTTACATTATTTCTGAGTACTCTGTGATTCACAGAAATTCAAGCTTTTGACCGTGGATAAAGCCACGGCCTAATATTGCTAAAAATACCTATTCACTTCAGCTGATTTCAGGAACAATCCATAGCAACATCTGAACATTCCCTGAAACCTTTTATCAGATTCTACAACATAAACCCCGAATGAGTGCAAGGAAGGACTTTGAACAAACCATTAAGGTTTCAACGAAAAGTGGAATAAGTATTTTGAATTCAAATGCAATGCAAATTGCTCTGACAACCCCTGAAAGAAGGGTTAAGATGTTTTCGTTGCTGAGTAACCATTGTGGCCCGCGATTGTCTCGCAATGAATAAAGATTTCGGCAACGTTCGCAAGGTGTTAAAGGGGAAATTTTAATTAGTCGCCTTTTGGTTGATAACTACTTTTAAAATGGTCTTGTTTATATTACCACAGAATAGATAGGTCTTCTTCTATTGGGGTTGGTTTCAGACTCTATGAGCTGCCATGGGAAAATGACAAAGCTTAATCATTAATTAATAAATCAATCGGACTAATTTATTTGAAGCACAGTATTGTAGACTACCAAATGATGTACAGAAACATGAATAGAATCCCGTATGAGCATCATATCGTTTTGAAACGATATGCTCAAACTGAACGGTACAGACTAAAACATAGATCAAATCTTTAATTAATTCTTCAGCACTACAGGACTTTTTTGATTCCTAATTTATAAGCAGTGATAATGAGAATATAGATAATTTTTAAAATTGCGATATAGTCACAAATAAGATTTGAATTAATCGTGGGTACTGTTTTTATAAAAAAAATCTTACTAAGCCAAAGATAAAAGAGTGTGCTCGTTGAACCTATACTTTATCATAACAATGTATTAATGTGCCCGCATCCTGCGCTTGTACCGCGTGAACCATTCTCAGGCGCAGCAATAAAATAAAGGGAGCCGTACACGGATCGTAAGACAATAAACACGGTCATACATCACGCGACAACACAGCTCAAAGTTATTTAATTATCATGCGGAAAAACTAATCCAACGGCCGCGTCGCAGCGAAAATTACGCCCGCGCTGGCAGGTGCGTGCGTTGCGTACGAGTCTACAGGGGGCTTTATTTTTAACGTGTTTTGCGAAAATCTTGTTTATATTAACGTCGTTTTTCATACATATAATTTATTAATTTCATTAGTTGATTAAAATTTAGTTTTTTCAGTATATCGAAATTCAATGTTACGTTCATAAAAGTTTTATTTTTATGATTTTAAACATTGTTAAGATAAAAAATTAATGGGTACTTTTGCTTATTTTATGCTTAACACACGGATTGGATGGTCATCCAATCCGTGTGTTAACAGAAGCATTAACAGAAGTGTGTGTGAAGTGTTAACAGAAGCATTAAGGACAGGTCTGTCCTTAATGCTTCTGTTTCGTAGAACACAATGTTGCCATTGAATAATAACACTTTTACGGTTTTAGCGATTATTTATTACAATTATGACAGCTCAGTACAATAGTGAAAAATGCAAGAGTGAAAAACAAAAGAAGTCCTATTATAATTAAAACGAGAACGCCGCACAGATTAGTGTAAAGAGGTTGAACGCCGCAACAGCAACAAATAATAACGTAATAACTATAGTCTATCCAATATAGCTTGATTAGAATGACGGCTGTCAAACGAATGTGACTAGTGATGAGTATGTTTCGTACGGTTCACATAGATGTATCGATAAGTTTTCAAAAAAATGATATGAAAAAATGCACCCAATTTTTCTTCATATATCTTTATTCATAAAAATGACAATAATATGATTTAAATTTAAAGACAGTAAAATTTAAAATTCATGTCAAGGGTGTACAACCTAAGTCGTAGTCATTATCATCAGTGTTCTTCAGTGGTTTTTTCCTCTCGCTAGAGGGCGGTCGGCATCTCTTCTAGAGCAACGGTGCTATGAATACCCAAAAAAATTACCGGTGATTGATTTCCGATGTTTGATTATTTAAGAATGAAATGTTTTTTGGTTTTTAATAGTGAACATTTAGAAAAACGTATATATATAATTTGACTTAAATATGTTAAAAAATTAGTTAGAAAAAAAATTTGTTGAATATGTTAAAAAAAAAGTTTTAAATTAAAATGACTTAAAAACTAAAATTTTAAAATTACTAATGATAAAAACTATTTACAAAATAAAAAATACTTCACCCCCAGCGCCGCAGTCAGGAATGGTGCCCAAAAGGCTGGCAGCATTGCCACGTTGAATGGCCAGGCTAATTCTCTGGGCGAAATAGCTGCCAGCCTTTTGATCACCGGTCACCTCGGTGAGCCTCTTTGCCAGTTCCTTATAAGAGGAACGAGCGCTTGGACCCCATGGTTTTAATTTAATATGACATTTGTCGATATGCTCCAACACTAACATTTTTGTAACTCGAGATAACCTTGTAGAGACGTCGTTAATACTCTAGCTTGATTTTTATAATTTCGAATTACTACTTATTGGTGTAATTTAACGCTGCATTTACACGAAATTATCATTTTTATTGGAAGCACTGTCGTCGAAAATATTATTGTTTGTAGGTCAGACGTGAATTATTTCTTGTCCGCCAATATTTAGCTCTCATTGATCGCTACTACAAAGTTATGTCGTTACTTTTGATGACAGCTGTCATTCTAATCAAGCTATATTGGATAGACTATAAGCATAACGAAAATTAATTATCATGGCAGAATTGTCTACTGAAATAATCACTTTTTTAAAACTATAAAATAAATTAAAATTGCAATATACATACACGTACGACAGTGTCTGCTCGTTTAAATTCGTATTCTCGTGAGTTGCATACTTGCTTCTACCGGCTAATGAAAAACGAAAACTAATAAAGGCAAATTTAATACCTAAAGCATCAACCTGTAGCTCGTGCCATACTTCAATAGAGACTACGGGAGGCACGGGCTGTCTCTTGGCGCGATATTTATGCGCGCAATATTAACTCCGACTACTATACAATGTATATGTTCGAACGAGAGCATAAATTAATATGTTCAACAATACTTACTGCTTAGATCGCGGTAGATCTTTGTGTCACCGGCGGCGTTTAGGACGCTGCGTGAGAGATTGATGTTGATAAACTTTTAAAATGTTTTCTTCCCACAAATACAAAAATAAACATAATGGACGTCAAGAAAATTAATTGAATTAGGGTCTGGAAGTCAGAAATCTTAACGTAGACGTTACCTACTTGAATGAGGAACAGGCCACCATAGTAAGAAATTAAATTAGCTTAGATTTAGTTTGTGATAAAAAACCAATTAGGTAAGTATTATGTCTGGATGTAAATATTTCTAAGAAGTCTGACTAATTAGTCAGCCTCAAATACCTTGAAACCTTTTCAGACTTTCTTCAAGCGCAAAATTTAGAGCTTGTTTTAATAGAAATAAGTATTAAGAAAGAAAAACCATTTTTCTGATCTGCAGTGATGAGAAAGTAAGAATTGAAAGTCTCATATTCTACATTTAATTCACGAACCAATTAATATAATTATATCTGAACTGGAAACTATCTGACTTGAGCTGGTGATGACAGATTACCCCAATTACTTTCACAGTAGGACCAAAACAAGGATGTATGTAAAGTGAATTTTCAAGGGGTCCGAAATCTAGAATGCGATCCAAATAAAAACTCATTTTCAGGAATGAGACAGATGGAAGCATGTCGTCGAAGCTCACTATCCTCATCAAAGAGGACGTTAAAGAATAAGCAATGCTTCCTAAACCTGAGAGAAGCGGATACGTATGTTCAGTATCAGTGCGATATCTGTGTGTTGTTAAAAGTTAAGGTTTTGGTTTGATACTGCCCAGAATGAGGGAATGCTTAAGTAGAAATCTCAGAAAAAAATATTCTCCCAATACAATACTCTTGTTCGCCGAAAAAATAGTACTTATTGCGGTCTAAAGCGCTTTCAACACTTCTTGTAACCACAGGATCTCGTTTAAAAGTTACTTGCTCAATTTGTTGCACAATTTTTTGAGTAAGTGAAGATTCAAAAATAAAATGTTACGGTTCAGTTGTTTTTTAAACAAGTTGAAAGAACGATATAAAGGGCTTATCCTCATCGTTTATTGCATCTAACGCCATGCAAGGTTTTCCGTTTTGCTGTAAGTAGGTAGCTTATTCGTAATGTAACCATTTCAACATCAATCTATAACGAATTAAGTAACTTAACATAATTAAATAACAAGTCACAGTTACTTAAAATGTTTTGATGATGACACACTCAACGTTTGCTGTTATAAATGAAAGAATTTTCTTTGTTTCCATATTTAGATAAATTCAGGATAACTTACCTCAGGCAGAATGTGAGTCAGCAACTGCAGCTGGGTTCGGCATTTAAATTAAGACTTAGCATAACAAAATGTCTTCGATCGTATGACTGGAATGTCAGTCCTTTTCAACCGACTTCAAAAAAAGGAGGAGGTTCTCAATTCGACCCGTATGTTTCTTTTTTAAACTGGCGAGATAACTAATTGGGATAATTTTTTACCTACTTAGAAATAATGTTCCGACTAACCAGAAGGGAAACCATTACAGCGCTTTTAGCTTTCTCCCTGAAAATTGAGCTTTTGACTTCCGTCGTAGCAACCGTGGCAAAATATTGACAGTTATTAATTTCGCTTCCGGTCAAACTGTCATCAGAGTCAAACCAACCAAAGATTCTATCGGGACAGCCTTCAGCGAGGGTCATCACGACAGTGGTCGCAATCAGGGGCATCATGCACCGGTGCGCCGCCCGCCCCACGGGCAAATATAAAAATCATTCATATGGACAAAATAAAATTGCATCCCCAACCCGGTCGAAAATCTATTAGCAATAAATATGAAGTTTTCCGATTTCACAGGATTTAAAACGGCGATCGGGAGCTATATAAAATCGGGGAGTTCTTATGACTTTTCTGCTTTATGGAAGTGTAGTTTTATTGTCAGTTGGGCCATTCTTATTCTTACGCATTTTTGTGTGAGATGTAAGAATAGCATATGTTTTTAAAGAAAATCAGTGCACTGTGTATTAATTTACTTAGTAAAATACCTCTATTAACTAGGCCCAATATCATTTTTATCATAAAACTATTAGAAGAATATTAAAAAAAAGTTACAAGTCCAAAATGTCACGGACCGTGTAGTGTGAGATTCCCGGATTTGGACATATTTTTTTCTGAAGAGATGTTACGTTATTTTGATAAATTTTACAGTAATTATGCAAGATTAATACATGTTATATAAGACTGTTAAAAATTTATATCAATAATAATTACCATTTTTGATTTTGAACACCAAACATTGTGTGAGCAGTTTTTGTGTCACAACCACGTGAGCCACTTTAAATATGCGTAACTCGGTAAAAAACTATCTTTGATATTGACATCCCTTGCTAAGTTTTTTGAGAACAGTAACATTGTCATCTTATTAGATTTGCAAATGGCTGAACGTAGTGAGTGAGCCGCAAAAAATTATTTCCTATTTATTTGAAAAAAGGGACAACCATAACACGTCCATCCCGTGTACGGTTTTTAAAGGTAGGTATCAATGTCACGCTATTGTATAAAACATAATTATGTACCTCATGCAGTATAGTTTCAGATAATTGCACAAGATCTGCTAATTCACAGATAGTTTTTTGGATATATCGGACACGTTCCAAATTGTCACGGCCATGGTATTAAAAATGTGTCACTACCGCAAACTATTTAAGTACATGGTCGTGACATTACAACGCGTGGTTGTGACATTCTATTTTTATTATTTTAATAGTTTTTGTTGTTCTGCTAAATTATTTTGTGTATTGTGCAATTTTTAGGAGTAGCCTTTTAGTAAGTGTACTTATTTTTCGCTAGTATGATTTTCTAGATGCCACGAAGGAAAAATTATTGCACTTTCTCATTTCTGCAGTAATATCAAATTTTACTGAGACAGCTCCCGGTAAAGGCCCTGCAGAGGTGGTCGGAGTTGTTTTAAAAGGAATTGCTATTAACCATATTTTTAGTGGTACGGTGACTATGAAACATGTTTAAGTTGTCAAAACCAACTGTTATGTGAATCCTACAGAAATCTCATTTGATACTCAATTAGGTACCTACTGTGTTTAAGATTTACTAATTTGTTAAGCATATTATCATATCGAAACCATGTAGGTAGCATATCGGAAGCATGATCAGATAGTGCCAATAATAAAAAGTCTATTTTTTTATTATCTAGTAGATATATTAACTACCTGACGGTATTTTTGATCTCAATTTTAATTAAATTTTTGGATGTTCAGAAAAAAGTACATATTACCAAATAACACCTTTGTTGATGAAACGAATTTAGTGTATTTTATTGTTAATCAATTTAAACTATTATGATATAAATTTAACAACATAAATATTATTATTTACAGTAAAAATGTAAAACTGTCACATCCGTGTCATGTAGTGTCACAGCCGTGTTTACGTAGGCTATTTTGTTTCCTTTCCGAGGGCTTTAAGGTTGTCCATATACATCAAAAGTATGCTTTTGGTTTATACTTTCGATACACATCGCAAAAAGTTTAAAAAAAAAATCTTTAATTTTAAAAAAAAATATGGCACAAATTTAAGAATGGCTCAGTTAGATTAAGGCGACCGTCGTCACGTATCGTGAGTTGTGATTGCTGGAGTTGGGTACAAAAAAGCAAGATCGATCTCGAGTAGATTCTTTAACGAATTAGGTAGCTAGGTACTTGTGACGTCTGATATGACGACAGCTGTTGTTAACAAATATCAATTTGTAAAGCAGTATAAAAATAGATCTATGTGATGTGGACCTACTTGTGAATTGACTTATTAATTTATTGTTAACTTATGCTAGACTAGCGGCCGCCCGCGACTTCGTACGCGTGGATCCCGTTTACCCCCTTCTTCTATCTTACGCGGTTTAGATTTTGTCATACAAATGTTTTTTCCCGCTAACTCCCGTTCCCGTGGAAATTTTGCAATATCCTGTTGTAACTAGGCTTTAAGTTGACTAAGATACCTGCATGCTAAATTTTAAGCGTCTAACTTAAGCGGTTTAGATTTTTTCATACAAAAGTTATTTCCCGCTAACTCCCGTTCCCGTGGGAATTCCTAAGTATACTATAACCTGCCCAGGAGTATGAAGAATAATTGTACTAAGTTTCGTTAAAATCCGTCGAGTAGTTTTTGTTTCTATAAGGAACATACAGACAGACAGACAGACAGACAGACAGACAGACAGACAGAAAGACAGACAGACAGACAAAAATTTTACTGATTGCATTTTTGGCATCAGTATCGATCACTAATCACCCCCTGATAGTTATTTTGAAAATATATTTAATGTACAGAATTGACCTCTCTACAGATTTATTATAAGTATAGATGTACTTACATAAGTTAACATTGTTTGTTATTTTTAGGGTTCCGTACCCCAAAGGAAAAAAACGGAACCCTTATAATAAAAATACTTTTATTAATGTTTGTACGGAACCCTATGCGCGAGTGCGACTCGCAGTGAGAGTTTTAGTTCCGTTATCAACTCAATGAGATGGCGTTGCTGTACTGAAGCTAACGGCTGGTAGGCAGTAGTTTTTAATCGAGCCAGTAATTTGAAATTGGAACTTCAACTGTTTTTTAAACGATTGTTATGTGGCCAGTATTTCCTTTTGGTTGTATTACGTTGAAATAGTTGAAGATACATTATTTAACTGGCTCAAAGAAAAACTATAGCGACTCGTCTTAGTTATTATAAGTATGTACTCGATAATCTATTCATTTAGTATGGGAGTTCCTAAATTATCTGTAATGATATTATTATAAAATATTGTTTTGGAATCATAGACAATTGTGTGTATTCACGAGAATTAATGTAATACAGTAAGTTTCCATTTTCGATTATTTTAGCATTTTACTTTGAATACTTATCACCGTCTAAGTATTATCTATGTAGGTATTATAATATAATGTGTTGAATCAACTAAATTTTGAATTCAGGCATGGGTAAAAGGGGTCAAACAACAAAACACGAACTGATAATTTTCACTTTTAATCTTGATATTTTCATCTACGATACAAGGCACACACACAATTTTAAGTAAATTAATAATAATTCTAATAGAAATAATAAATAATAATACTCGCTTTCAAGATTGCATACTATAACCAAGGTGTAAAATTATAGGTACAACGAGAAGCCTCAGCTTATTGACGAAATAAAACTACCACTACGACAACACTGCAGCTTGAAATCGATCGTTATACTTTACATTTTATTCATAAAACAGTATTGTCACAATCAGGTTTTTGTGGGAAATCAAAATAACCGATACAAAAGTACCACATTCACGCTCTTTACACATTCACACGTCAGCTAAACATTTATAGTAACAACTAAGTAAGTTTTATTACGACGCATTATCCCATACAGATAATATGAAATTATTTGCATCAAGCGCTCTCTCCATCGGCGCTTGACTATTCGAGACCCAATTGCTTGGTTTGTAAAAACCGCCGATCCATTTGTGCCACAGTACAGCAAAAAGAAAGGTGAACGTTCTTTCATGCAGAATTATTTGTACTGTGATATAACGCTCTCACATCAATCGTAATGTAATAGCCAAGCGCCAATATCACGCTCAATACAATCTCTAGATTTTAAATTAACTATTTTAGACATTCAAAGTCGTCCCGAAAACTAAGCATCAATATAAATAACACTATTTTATACTTTATTATGTATAACGTTACACTACGCTCTTAACATTACGAAACTACCAATATACACCGACTCTGTGTGGATATGAGACACAGCGTTTATATATTTATACAGCATCTACGTCATGACCATTAAAGAAAATACTTAAGTGACATTGTACGCAAAAACCGTTATCTCAGTCAATAAAGGATTGTAAAAATGTATCTTTTAAAATCACTAACTTAACTATCGTACACTTTATGGTTTAAGAGATACACTAGTTCAGTTAAATCTAATCATTGCACTAAAATTGAATAAATTACACGACAGTAAGGTTCATCGTAATTACTATTGAACGTAATTTTATACAATACTATTAACAATGAAACGCGTACCTACAAATAATTTGCAGTTTTACTGACGATATGGTCCTTCATACTTTTAAACAAAACGTGTCATAGGAACTTAACACTTATCATTGTAGAAAAACGCTGAGACTAGTAAAGTAGTTAAATTAACCAATCGAAATTCCTTTTAACTTTGGAAAAATCCTCGAAAATGCAGTCTTACATCAATTCCCACCATTATTCATTCAAATCAGCAAATTGAAGCTTATGATATGTATGTAGGTACAAATTATGAATCAAGTAAAAGAAATGCTAATGAATTATTTTAAAAATTTACAAAAAGTGAACACTTAATACATAAATATGGCATTTAATGATAAGTTTATAGGTACTTTAATAAAGGATTAAAATATTGACGTATAAATTACATGAATCGTCGATAAAACCGTATTAGCTTACGTCTATGAATTTAAAGAAATATTTACAAATTTCACTATGGAAGAAGAGTCCATAAGACTTCGCCATAACGCCACGAAATCTACGTTCTTACTCCAAATAACAATATTTACAAATTAATCTCAATCAAAGGAAGTGTCTACTTCATCGAGATCTGTATCGCGAAAATCCTTAAGACTACCTGATGAACGTTATCGATTTTGCGTGGGAATCGAGTTTCCCGATGATGTCAATTGTCTTTGGGATCACTTTTCCCTGAACTCGGGTTTGACACTGATGATTGGTTTTCTCTCGTCGGCGTCTTTGTCGTGTTCTTTGTCGGGGTACTCGGGGGCCCCGGGGTGTGGTAGCTAAGTGGCCGAGCTGAAGAGCACGGAGTTCTTGTAGTACCCGGCGCGGTCCGACAGCGGGCTCTTGACGTCACGCTCCATCGCCTGCTGCCGCGACTTGCGCTCCATCTCCAATTCCTGCGCCAGGGATTCTGTTGACAAGAGACATACAAGTTCCATTAATTGATTCTACTTTATCATTAAGTACAGCGGAAACCAGGTTACTACAGTCTTGTCCCAAATAGCCCCTTTTACAATTAGGTACATATGATGCCACTTTGATGTGCTATTGTTTGTACTTTCTTATTTAGATGTAAGCTTTTGTGTCTCGAAAACAAACTTTTAGGCTGGGTTGCACCATCTTACTTTAACTTTAACAAACGTAAAAAATCTGACAAAATCCACACAAAAAGCACCGGTTATTGTTAAAGTTACGGTTAAAGTAATTTGGTGCAGCAACTCAGCCTTAAATTGTCAGACTTTGGCTGTTAGATACTCCCAAAGAGCAGATTGTTTAATTTTTGAAAGACATCATACCTACAACACTTTTTCCCTCTTAATATTAATATGCAAAATTGCATTCCAAACTATACGCGAACCATCTTTTGTTGAGTAATTGCTCAACATAATTGAGTTGTACATTTTCATCGTCAGTACGAGTGTCGCGCCCCGGAAAATGTCATTAATTTTCGGAAAGGGCAACACATCAAACGGACTTCACATCCGTATGACACTTTCTAATTTAATACTCGATATTCCCTTTGGCAGACGTACTCTACCATTCGCAATATACTCGTGCGTTTATTAAATTGCGTCTAAAAGGGTCGCTTGTCTGCTGACATTATTGTCGAAATGGATAATTAGCGAGTGTACTAATTAAAATAATATTTATATTATTACACCTACGGTAACTTATTAGTTTTACGGGAACACAACATTGGCACTGATACAAATAAAGACAAAATAAGGATACGAAAACACGTTTCCAGCAAAGCGATCCTCTAATAAGATTTTAGGAAAATTGACAAAGTTCGTGAAGGGGCAAGAGTAGGTGAGGTAAGGCAATTGTCTCCCAAAACGTCGACGTTTTACGAAATATGCTTATTCAATTTCATGCAACGCTTGCCGCCTCCTGCAATTTACGAGATATAAAAGGTATAAACGGAATCGCGTTTTTTGCTTACTTTGATGGAACATTTTCTCAACGGGGAATTCAATTTCTCATCCCGACATTCGTTTGCAATTTATGCTTTGAGTGTCCAGATTTACAGCGCTAATTTTTTTTCATCTCGAAGATATTGTTTGAATTGTTTAAACCAAACCGACACCTAAAGGATGGCCCAATACTGTGCCTTCTTAACTTGTAATAGGCGCGATTTTGCAATAAAATTGTATTAGTCAATAAACTATACATATAATTAGTATAATATATTGTCGAGTATAATTATGTTTTGATTTGATTATTGAGATCAAAAAACTTATTCAAATAAACAATGGCAGAAAGCTATTACGCTCTAAAAACATTTATAATATTAAAAACTCAATTATAATCGGATTGTTTCAGTGGAAACCCGCTGCAGGGCATCACACTCGCAAGTGTCGCCATCGAGGGTTGTCCCGAAACAGAAACCTATTATCCCGGGCGAGATTATACGCCTAGGGCGTTACAATTAAATATTATACACTTAAAAGCTTCGGCCTTTGCCGTTTCACTTCGCTGCCACCCCTAAATGTCCCATTAGGTCTGTTTGAATACGTAATATTTTTGCATTTGGCTCTTCCAAAACAGAATTGCCGGTTACTTTGAAAGCAGTAATCCACTTTTGTTCTTTCAAATAACTATAATGATATACTGCTTAACTTAGTAAACGACATCTTTCGACATCGCGACTTATTTTCGACTAATTTTTAAACAAATTATTGCATAAAATATGTTAAGTGGCTCCGATTCATCTAACGAGAGTTTCAGCTGACTGGTTTACATCATACAACAATAAAATTAACTTTCACGGATCATAGTTACAGCACAAAAACATTCACAAGAACTATTCCCATTTCGTTTTGACCGAATAGTCATCGAATGACAAAAACAGACATTAAAATGTGAACGTGAAACGATTTGTTTAAAAAGAAACAAACGTAAATCAAATCCAGTATCTACAATGAGACTTTTTTGTATTTAGGTATTTATGATTACAGCACGAAATAACTCGGTCTACAACAGTTTCACTTGACAAAACTGTTCATCTTGAGCGAGCAAAAAGTATGTTCAATTTGTCACTGCTTACTCACTCTGTGTCGACAGAATGCAATTTTTGCATTATTCAGTTTCTTTAAATAGAGTGACAAAAAACCAATCATTAAAAAACAATATCATCAGAAGAAAAACTTAAAGTATAGTTTCATGTCACCCTGATGAACGGTCTTTAAGTTTTTATCAGAATCTTATAATTTTTTGACATCTGATATCTTTGAGCAAATAATAGAAAATGTGCTGACTGCTCATTATTTTTAACGATTTTCAACGCAATCGACACCTCGGTTGTTAACTCGAAATTAATTACTGCTGTAAAAAATGTACAGAAAAACTCGGATGATTAATTCTTCGACTGGGAATTTGAGAAGGTTGTCGACAAAGGGTTGGTTACAAACGAGAAACGAGTCTATGTGGAGGGACCGAGTACCTGGTAAGGGGATATAAGGTCCTTCAGCCGGGCACAATGGACGGACGGCGCGGCACCGGCCCGAGAGGTGCTACTGTTTTGACTCAATTGGACCGCGACGAATCATACAGATTGGATTGATTTTCTATTAAGCTCATTCTTTTTACTATTTTCAAAAGATTCAATTCCTTCGTGACCGCGACAGAGTTCGGTAACTCGCTTGAGTTTATTTCTAGGCTTAAACAATGAGCACACCGCCAACAAAAACCAAATTGATTATTTAATTCACTTGTGACGCAAACAAAGTTCAGGAAAAGCATAATGCTGTATTACTTTAGCATAAACAAAAAGTTAATATCGTCAAAGGTTTCGAGCGCACCTGTGCGGTACAATTTTATTTCCATTCATTTTACAAGCTCACCTAAAAAGTAGCTTGCTGAAGTTTCCGCTTTATTAATTTTTCAATTTTATATTACTTATGTAACATCGGGTTTATCCATCTTACAGTAGCGGTTTTATAAATTGTAACTTGGAGTATGAGGTACATCTGTTACAAGAAGATTGAATTTAACTTCAGGTGTTTATTTAAGTTTCCTTAGTAACTCCAGGAAATATTGAAACGGTGTATTCATTTTGAATAGACACTTTTCATTGTAAGTAATTAAGTCCTTTACTTTCTTTGACCCAGCCCTGTTTCGTTGGAAATACGCAGAAAAAGTTTTCTAATTTACGAATAATAAAAATATGTTTTTTTTCTTTCACCGACGGCACCGAGGAAAGTTGATGAAAGGCTCCAAGTTTTAATTTTTGTTTTTCTGTTATCAACCTTTTTATGCTTACAACCCTCTTGTGCTTCTGTTCTACCTCATCTGTCAATTTTGTGTTACTTTTTGGCATAGGTACACGTGATTTTTCATTATGAGAGGTTTCATTAGGAGAAGATATAGTACAATAAACTAACATTATTTAATGCATTTATCTAATGGTTATTTAGTTATTTGTAGCTGAAAATAAGCCACTAGGTTAAACATTTATTTATTTATACTTCAATGCCAAAATATTAACACTAGGCGAACTTAATGCCATTAGGCATTCTCATCCTGTGTGCTTACCATGAGTTTACGTTATGTGTGCTCGCTAGCGACTGCGTAAAAAAATGACATTAATTGTATGACATATTGTGCAGCGCCCCTAGCGGCTACTTTCAAGAAACAAAATCTCCATAGAGATTTTTGACGTTTTCGCTAGCGAGTACACCTAACGTAAACTCATGGTAGGTACATAGTTTAAAAATGAAGAAGACGGTTTGGTTTGACGCATTTAAAAACTTTTAATTTGCACCTACCTGCTTTATAAAAATAAAAAATCACTTTTAATAGAACTGCTACGCTAAATCGTTTTTGTATTGTTTATTATTATTAAGACAAATTAATGTTTCTCTGTAAGTGATTGCATTGTAATCTTTTTGAGAAATAAATATATTTAACCACAAAAACTTTTATAATTTGGGTCAAGTAGTTATTATAATAGGTACTACAATTATATTTATGTCATTCATCATGTCCAGTGAATATTCATCATCATCATCATCAACAGCCCTTTACAGTCCACAGCTGGACTATGAGCCTCCTCCACCATAGTGGAGGGTTTTGCCATAATCCCCACGCTTAGCATGCGGGTTGGAGTGAATATTAATATCTCTAAAATCACGTATCGATCGTCTTTTGTCAATTTATTTTGTTTTGTGTCAGTAAAGTTGAAGAACTAACAAGAACCGTAGGACCGTTATAAAACAAACAGATAATTTAAAATCCGTGTTCAGTTTGTGGCGCAGTCGGTCACGGATATATTCGAAATAAAACTCGAATGCATTTCCCATCTTCAAGCGTTCGTAGTTGCGTGCTCGCGTGCGTTTAGATACTTGGGGTAAGGTAACACTTAAATTACTTGCAATTTCTACTTGAAAAGCAGTTCGCCGGTAAAAGCCACTCGTCGGCAAAATGCAGGAAATGATTAAATCGGTATCAATGTTTTTGCCTTTTCAACCCTTTTGTTGATTGAGATTTAAAATTCGCTCTACTAAAGTGCATGACGAAAATTTTTGCATGACGAATCTTATTAGGGCCCAATTATGTTAAAACAAATCTTGATCCTGATAAGATATCGATCATCTTTTATTATTTTTTGATCATTTTTCGTGAGCATTACATATATATGTTACAGGAAATGTATGAAATCCGTCATTGTATACAATTCCTAGGATTTGTGTATAAGTCCTAAAATCACCCGGAAATGTGTGATGTAAATTATATTAGACACATTTCCTAGGAAATTTACACATTTCCTAAACAGCAATCGGAAATGTAATTAAGATTTCTTTTTTTTTCCGAAACTTAAATGGCGCTCCCGCGCCGCGGCCGCTGTGTATGTGACAAGGTCGCAAGTCTAACCTAACCTAACCGAGACTTTGTTATCCAGCTACAGGAGTACTAAAACCTTCATGTCAATAATAGTTTAATAAAAGATATGTTAAAATTAGGGTTTTCCAATACTTCAGCGTAATATGCGTGATGCCGAAAGAAAGGTATGCCAATAGGCAAATATTTTTTTCAGTCAAAATATAATAGTGCGAAAACAACTTTCAGGCTAAACAATAATAGTTGTGAGTTAAAAGTACCTATCGGTCAATGTGGTTTGTCTAAATAAAATTTTAGGCGTACTGAGGGGCACTAAATCACATGACCGCGCTTGTGCCGCTTAGTTTTATACATTTCCTAATACAATATTGGAATTCTATAAAATTCCTAGGAAAAGTATACATGTCCTAGGATATGTGCGTATTAAAAAATCTCTGAAGCAATATTTTATACATTTCCTAGGAATAGTATACAATTCCTAGAATTCATACATTTCCTGTAACATCTACATAAATCTCTCTTTCAATACATTTTTTTTTGTGTTTACATTCTGTGTTCAGCGTTTGTAATTCAGAATCACAAGATGCTCTACTTACGTCTAGCATTTTGAAAAGCGTTATTTAGCTAAACCCACATAGCATGGATAAGACAAACAAGATAGTTATAAAGCAGATTGGCAGCTTTCATATCCATCAAAAGTAACGTAAACTCGCATGCAGCACAGCGGTGCATATTGCATGGCCGGTGCATTTTAATGAAATTTCTGGGCTCGCCGCGAGGCGGCCATGAATGGAAAAACTACGCGGGCCCCGCCGGCGCCTACTTTTTTTTACTTTGTAGTAATACTTCTACACAATCATGCATCCAACGACTTTTGGGAGTTGATAAAAAATAAACAACGGCGCTTTGTGTGAACCTGATAGTGTCATCGCGACATTCTGTGACTTTTTGAGGTTTTGCATCTTTGAAATGGAGTTGGGAATGTTTTAGAAGTGTAACGTGTCATTAAGTCAGGATTTTAATTATAGATGATCCTTGCTGAATGACGTTATTTAGATATTGAAATTACCAAATATGTTAGTATCAAGAAAATGCTGAAAACTGATATTCATGGTCAAATAACTAGGATAGAAACGGGCCAATAGGAACTTCATGGCCAAAATATGACTTTCAATATCAGTGATTGATAAAAAATCTGATTTAAAATCGCGGTCAGAACTTTTCATAACAGAAGTCCAATAACAGAAAAGAATGCAATAATCGAACCCAATGTCGAATCCCACTCCCCCAGGACGCAAACGGTAAACTCCGTATTGTTCATTTCGTGTTTTTAAATACTTCAAATTCCCGATACGCATGCGGTATGCGATATGATGAGTATAAATTTCGTATGATGGCATTTTTTGTACACATCCTCAGATCCCTTTGTTGGACCATACATTTTCCTTTAAGGCCCGGTACATATCGGGAAACTAATATTGTTGCCACAATATTTGCCGTTTATTGAACATTCTGAGTACACGCCACTGCACATTGAGCATCTGATAATTTATGTTGCATCTGTGTGTGTAAATCACGCACTAATATCCACTCTGCGAAGATGATTCTGTCGGACAAATAAGTATTGATTGATCAAATTATTGTTTATCCACAGACGTAATGACGTATCAATTAATCATATCTCGAAGTAAATTACTAATTTCTTGTCGATAATCCATTAAGTGGCGTTTGTAAAAACTCATTCCTCTCTACAACTACTAACAACTTCGTTATGATTTTCAGTCTAGACAATGGAAAAAAGTATCGTTATGGTTGACTGAAAACATTTCTTTCTATGTATTTGAAAATCACAGTCCTTTTGTGGATAAGTCACGAAGACAAAGCTCTTAATTTTCCAACTGACCAAGACAAGGGACATTCAGGCACCAATGTTGCATCTACTTTTCAGGTGTCCAGGTATCATTTAGGGTTTCCATTTTCCTTGTTTCAGCCAAATGACGTCCATTGCTGGACAAAGTCCCCCAAGAATTGCCACAATGACCGGTCTGTACCTACCTACTGTGTACACTGAGGGTATAAAGGCTAAAAGGGGTTGTATCTTACCAGAATAGTTTTGCCAGAAGGCGGCTCCTCCGCTCATGATGTCCACGGGCGGCGGCGGGTAGTTCCACTGCGGCTTGTCCGGCGTACGCGGCGGCTCCCTCTGGAAGGGGGGCGAAGCCGCCGGCGGCTCCGTACTAGGCGGCTTGCTCTCGGAACCGTTCTCGCGCTCCGAACGAGGAGTCTCTGGCGCCGGTGGTTGAAGATTTTCTGTTAAAAAAAGTAATTTATAAGTAATGCTACGCAAAAAGTCGTAGCACTTTTGTGTCCTGTCCAGTTGCTTCCATCATGCTTGATATATTACAACGACTCGGCTTCAATGATGGTGTGTCATCATTCGTATTAGCAGAATGATATATTCCGAAGCAGCAAAATGATTTATAGTATTATTATACCTAGTTTGATATATGTTACTTGTACATTTTATAACTTGGACATTGTTTATCGTCAGTATTGACGAACGAATAAAAACGATGTCAATAAAACCAATTATATTGAATCACGTTTGTGAGACGTATTTATTCGATTCGAAGATTCCGATGTGCTAATATTTAATAAAAATAAATAATGGATATGACCCACTTAATAAATACAAGCTCTACTTAGTTGGCGTAATTGTTAGAAGAATCTATAATTTATATTACATTTTACACTGATATAATTTAATTAGTCACGCTAAATGATACAATTTAATTAGTGATAAAAGAACAATTCAGTGAACCTAACAATAGCTATTGCCAATCAAAGAGTCACTGATCGTGGAGCGAGCAGGGATTATGCAAGAAATTGAACTCGAATACGTGTTAGTACAGTGCCGAACCCTCGTTTCAAATGGTCTGCGAAACGATTTCCTGACACGGAGATTAGTACAAGCCTTCACCAGCGTTTACCCACCCTTCTTACATCACGCACTCCATATCAGCTTAACAACGCTCAAAGTTACATATCGCCCTCAACAGCCATCAGAAACGAATCTTATAACTTCACTTATAAAGTTCAATTTCGCAGACGGGTATTGACTAACGTACGAAAACGTGCAAGTGAAGATGGAGCTAATACTCAGATAGTTTGACAGACGGCAAGTTAACATGTCAGGGGCACACACGTACTGCGAGTTGTTGAAGTCTGATAATGATAGTATTGACAATTTTGACATGTTCAAGACGGTCATGTTGCTTGTCAGGCCGAGGTAATATTAGTTTCTGAGGGAACACGACGTTTAAGCGCTACATACCAGTGAACATAATGTGAGTTTATATTTTGGTATCTTGACTATATGATCTACTTAGATAAATGGCACAGAACTACGTACCAGTGACAATTCTGAGGATCTCAGCCGGCGCTCCAGACTGCTTTAGCGCTTCTTCAATCTTCTGTTTTCTCTTCAGCTCCATTTCCAGCTGATCCTGGATTTGTTGCCGCTGTTTTCTTTCTTTCTTTAATCGTTTCTGATACATCACTGTAAAGAAAACAAAAATTAGCGTTTGTACTATTGAGCTATGAGGTGGGGGTTTTTAAGGAGATTTATAAATTAGTAATGCTCATGTTAAGTTCCGTGGATTGTCAATTGTAATCAAATTATACGGCAACGTTAAAGGTAGAAGGACAATAAAAGCCGAACGTCTACCGTGACGAAAGAACAATTAGGTGGTACCGAAGGGCATCACGAGGGTCATCGAAATAAAAGCATGTATTCGTGCAATGCGCCATACTTTCTGTACACTGTATCTATACCCGTGCGAATGTATGCACGAGATCGAACCTGAAATTACCTAACATCTGTCCCTCTCGCTCTTATGACACCACCTTTTCTTTATCTGAAAACAATCTCATAATACGTTCAAGGAATCTTTCGATTCGTCCGCAGTTACCACCTTTCGTTTTGGCATTTCTTCGTCGATAATCGGCTGATCGTCCGAATCGTCGGGGTCTCTCTTTCGGATGTATGCCGTCGTGATGTTTCTATCTTTTTCGCTCTGAGGTTCGATTGACGAATGATTGAGTCGGTGCACGTGTTGATAGACGCTCGAGGCCCTGCCTCCGCCGAGGCAGAGGGGCGGCACGCGGGTCTTGGGGTAAAACACAAGAGTCTGGCCTTATTACAAATATTGTTCTGCATACCATACAATACGTCTTAAATTTTGATTTAAAATAGTTTTAATTCAAATCCGTCTTACATGTAGAACCCATATTACTATGGCAATAGAATGTGGGCATTAAGTAGTCCTATTTTCCTTCGGCTCGATTCGGTAAACATTGCATTATTTTATCACAATTACCACCTGCTACTTGCTAAAATGTACTTCACCGTAAATTATTCCCTCACTTAAATTACACATGAAGAGCACTGTTTAAAATGGACAGTCAAAGATGGTTGTCGCTTTGACGCCCAATTTAGACCACAAGATAACTCGGAGATCTGTCTTACGATCGCAAAAGATAGAGTTTTGATGAAGCCGGGCGATGAGGACGCGGATAACCCGTTCGTTTTATGGAAACGACATGAATAATAAAATAATAAAAATATGAGATACAACTCCTGCCGCGGCGCCGAGCCATACTGGAAATTACAATATCTACGAGCCTCGAGTAACTTTGATTGAAGTTTTAATATTTATTTTCTTTGATGATGCTGTTTCCATTTTTTTAGTCTAGTAATGTATCTTTTATGAGCCAAGTAATGCTTTCAAATTACGTGCCGGCGCTCATAATACCTCCGTCAAACATGAGATCAAATCAATGTTAACAAGTACACGGAATATGCGGATGAAAACAAAACGAAAGCGTTTTCTCATTAAGGATTGGCTAGTAATTAATGTTGGTGCTAATGAAACGGGCGAGTTCACTAGCGATCGACTCCTACGCATCATTTGTCATCGGGCGACCTCCGACACACACAGTAATAATGCACGGATCGCAAACTCGCGTTTTTATTTCGATTTGCATTTTTTGTGTTGGAATTAGAAATTGCTTAAAGAATAGTAGGTAATTTATGCTTCATAATAACTTCGAGTTGTTTATTTAGTTATTATTTACTCTACAAATTATGAGCAACGATGCACTCAACTTATTCATTAATAAAATTAGGCCCAAGGCGTCCTTTTTCAGTTAATTTCTCGTCAATACAAAGGTTTGCGTCCAAAGTGCCGTTCAGTGGAAAATTCGATGGACCATCGAGTCCGAGCATCGATTCAGTCCAACACCTCTGGAAAACAGTTTTTCACTCCAATGGAGCTTATTTTTGGACCTTTTCATCTCACCTTTCTTGTCTATTAACGCGTTAATGATTATGTCAATTTAGCAAAAGGCCGGTGTAACAAAAATCACTTTCTCCGTAATATTAATTTAGTGAAGTGGAAACTTCCTATTTTTTGCGTTAAGATGTGATGTTACAATAGAGTAACCAACTGAAACGGAATGTCAATCACTCACTTCACTCTTCCCACGTACAACGGCTGCGGCGATCTACCGGCTCTTTTGTTTCTACAAGTCAATATTTGTCTACGGCTCGTCGGCTCCGCTTTGTGATCGGTAATCCGGCCCGTAGCTCCCTCACTCACAGTTCATAACCGACGATGAATCGTAATAATCCTCCAATCGATTATTTAATTCGATTCATACAGATGCTGGATCACTGGCTGAACAAAAAGTTTTAATCTTTTATTGCTCTCTGTGGTCGGCGATAGTTCTAATTTCAAAGCACTTGAGAGTGCTTCATATTATGGTAATCGTTCTATTGTTTCATTCTTGAATGCTTTTGATTTTAAGACGCGTTGTCAGACAGTGTTTTATTAATAAGTCCGTCGAATAATTAAATGAGTATCAACTTTGAACTTATCAAGAAAAAAATTGTAAACAATGAGGCTCTACAAAATGTAACCAATGACACGAAAGTTCAAAAACCAAACTTGAGAAAAGAATTAACAGAACACAACAAAGCGTGTGATATGAAGCGAAACAATTCGATGACCGAGCGTATGAATAAAAACGAACCACCGAAATATTGAAGGAATCCGTTCAAAGGGGAAAAAATGCAATAAAAACCCCGACCCGATACAGAATGAGAGTGTGGTTAAAAAGCAACGAACGAATATGGTTGCAAACATCCGCTGCAGACAAAAGTTGGGCTACTTGGCTATGCAAATTATATTTGCGGACGGCCGCGAGTGAGACCGATCCGTAACGTTTCTCTTTTCGTACGTAACGTGTATTCTTTTAATATTTTCATCCGATTTCCTTCCCCTCGTTCATTTCGTTCCGTTTTAAAGTCGCCGAACAATGCCGCCTTCCGCGGGGCTTACGCCGCGAGCCCTGCAAGCGGCTTCTTTTTCTACTTATTATACCTATCTCTTTATATCTATTGAGTTTCTTTTCTTTAATACTTTCAACTCATAAATGGCTGATACGGTCCCCTAGGGTCTGTTGCTCGAATAACATGTAAATGAGTCTGGTTGCCTGTACAAATTTAAATTGCTATCTTTATAAAAAGTATGTTGTTAGATTAGATTTTTATATTGTGTAGGTATGCATTGCAAATGTTCAAACGTAAACATTACTGTCTTCTACAAGTGAATGTGTTTACATGTAAAGAAATAGATGCCAATCATGACATATATCGATAAATGTTCAAAGATAGCAGATTAAACATATAAATTACTGTTTTTAGTGCTCATAATTAGACGGCCGTGGTATACGAGAGCCATCGTATAACATTACCCGATGGCTCCAAGCGAAATTATTATTCCGATGGATTCTTCCTGCGCTTCTTTATATCAATAATTTAACGTAGGAGAGTAATTTCAAGCTGTGGCGTCATTCATTTTGCAACAAATTCATACGGCTTGTAGAGCTTGTTCCTTTTTTACTGGATTTAAGTATTAACGATTACATACCATGTGTCGATGTTTATTGTTTTTTAGTTTTACTATGTTAGCTATGGTACAATATTGTACATATTAAATTCATACTACATGTTTTATTCATTTTTTGGATGGAAGCAGATGTATATGTAGGCCTGGATGTATTAATTATTGTATGTATGTATATTAATATTACGCATTCATAAACATACATATGAAAGCGTTTTTAAAAGAATAGTTCTTCTTACCCCAATATTAATATGACGTAAATAAGAATCGCATTCACGCGGCCCCCTTCTTCGCGCCGAACGATTTAGATAAGTCTTTTTATAGTTCTTTATTGAAAATAAATTGCCTAGAATAAAATCAGGCGCAGTCGGAATGGCTTTCCGATAGATGTATGAAATAATGACGGACAGATAAGATACGACAGTTATCATCGGCGTATGTTCCATTTCGCTATGACGAAGCCATTTTGGTGACACTCGATAAAATAAATTGCTTTTTGGATGCACATGTTTAGTTCTCTGTGACATTTTCGTTGATCCTCGACTTCGGTAAATAAACACCGTTGATTAGTCATTAGAAATGATATACATTTGTTACAAATACATTAATTAGATACATTAATAAGTAAGAATAAACTGCATAACGCATTACACGTTTTTAATTGACGTTAGCGAAAAAAGTAAAAAAGAAACTTGTTAAGTTTTATATCATTATTCAGTTTTGATTGCTTTATGTGTAATTTAGTGTAATGATATTATGAAAATTATGCTGAGTTTGTTCAATATCAGTGTACGAAAGGACAGAAAATGTAGCATTCGTGTAAAGCAGTTTACACACCAACCCAGCCAACATGAGTCGTCGACTTTAGACATTTTCAAAAGTCATAGAAAGTACAAGACGTCGACATGTTTCTTTTGCAATAAAGCCGCGAGTCCTTTAAGGAGGTTCCTTTACAACATTTGTCAAGCTGTCCCCGCCACGCCAGCAGCGGACAGTTAGCTTTTTATCTATTTCTTGTGTTTTATTCGGCGACTCCACGAGTATTTATGAGCGGGTGGCGCTCGCGATAAACATTTTCCTCAAAATTGCGGGGATTATTGTTTTTGTCGGGGACTAAGTTACGACCGACGATTGACCTTTACCGATAAAGCGGTATATTTCCGGACTAGTTGTGCGATATTGCTATTATTTTTGTGGATGATTGGTTGTTTTACTATTTATTTCGTCTTAGGTCTGTAGTTTAGAATGATAGTTAAAACTAAATTCAAATACATTCGATCCTTTGGTTGGTTAAATATCATCTTGAGTTTCAATCTATACTGAATGTCGTACGAATTGAATACGGGCTCTACAAAATGCATCATTGCCAAAAACTGCTATTTAGGTACTTAGTAGCAAAGTCAGTTTGATAAAAATATCTTTATAGTTAATATCAAATTAATATAAATGTTACATCGTTGTCATAACGTAACATGTAGTCGTTTGACCAATTTTATTAAAGCCCGTCCAGGCCAAATCGTTCATACACGGAAATAATGAAAAGAGAGAAATTTTCCGCGAGATACTTTTATCAAACCGATCAA
The DNA here is from genome assembly GCF_004193835.3 of Ostrinia furnacalis. NCBI lineage: Eukaryota > Metazoa > Arthropoda > Insecta > Lepidoptera > Crambidae > Ostrinia > Ostrinia furnacalis. Next base: position 219,569 of record NW_021137833.1, on the reverse strand, counting down.
AGGGCGGATCGGACATTCCGACTTCTTACGACGTTAGTAAAAAATACAATCTCGCTTTATAGTTACCATTCCAGTGGTTATTATATCCGTATCGATACAGCCGAACTTACCGAGCGTGAAATGCTCGATTCAGGATATTGGCGGCCGATGGTGTTTCTTCAGTGCCCAATATTCGGGAATAGTAATCGAAGTATTCACGCGAATATACACTTTTTGGACGACCGAATATTTTGTTGAACTTGAAAGCATTGTAACAGCCGTTTTTTGTTAATTTTAAGGTACCTAACATTTAAAAAATATAAATTATAACATAAGTAGGTACTACTTATTGACTATGATACTCTGCTGGATAGTGTACTATCCCACTGTTACGTCATTATTTCAATTATGACACAATTAGGCTGGGTCATCTTACTTTAGCTTTGACAAACGTCAAAAATCTGTCAAACTCCGTACAAAAAACACCGGTTATCGTTAAAGTTACGGTCAAAGTTAGGTGGTACTACTCAGCCTTAATATAGGATTAACCATTTTACATGATTTGTGAATTTAATCAATCAGTTATCATAAAATGTGTATTGTATGCTGGTATAGTCGTGAGAACATAAAGATACCATTAATTAATTAATAATTTAAGAATAAATGATACGATGGCTATTGTGGTAGAGTACAGGCGAAATTCGACTTTAAAGTCACGTCGAATTTTGTTGCATGTCTCAAGACAATGTTACTTCAGGACTAACCGACGCTTGAGGTTTTATTGGCGGGCAATCTGACTACAAAATGTTTCAGCGGTGGCAGCGAGAGGTTAAGGCGTACATAATGTTGCACTTACAGGTTTTGTTTGAAAGGGTTTAAACAACGAAGTTTTATTTTGCATTTTAAAATGACACAGCAAAGAGAAGATACTTAACTTTTATTAAAGCTACTGAAACGAATTAGACGAAAATACGACGAAAAACCTGAAAAAGATGCTACGAAAGTCTTGAAAGTCACGTCTTTGCAACAGTGCGTATTGGAAGTGGCCTACGCAGCAGTGCTCTACTAACCTGATGCTAAATGATCTTTTGCAAAAAAGAACTAATATTATACGCTTCTCTTTTTAAAAATATTGTCAAATCTCGACTCGACTGTAAAACACTAAAAGCGAATAGTCATGTCCGATTAACGATGATTGTGTCCGAGTGTTAGTCGGCAGTTTCCGAATCCTCCCAAGTGATCAAGTTTTTATCGCGTATAAAAACTTTGATTGCTCCCTTCAGTGTTTACGTTTCTGTATAAAACCTTCAAAATAAATAAACTCCGACGTAATATGACACCTTAAAAATCGGACGGACACTAGACAGATGGATTAAAAATCGATTGTGAGCCAAAAAAATCGATGCAGTTCGGGATCGATGTATTATTTACGTCCGAATGGTTCACCGGGGCATGCTTCCTGCGACACGAGTGTGGTCGAAACGTGACACCGTTTATTAATATGCCTGAATTAATAATATTGTAGATATTCGATGGCAGGGGTCGCCGGGATCGCGTGCGAATGTCTCGTGAGGCTTCACTGCATCGATTCAAGAATGAAATATCGATTTACATTAGATTTAGTTGGAACTGTGCATCGGACAGTGGATGCGTTTTAGATTATTAATGTAATGTGAAATAGATCAAGAAGGATAAATAATAACCATGACGGCTGCATTTTCATAGATTAACATAAACTAGCAGCCTGCCTAGACTTCATCCGGGCTAAAGAATAGATGTTTAAAATAACCTATTTCTATTTTGAATACATAATTTAGTGTACTACTTTAGAAACAAAAGCTATATCTAGATGTTTATGAAATGTATTAGTGTTTGATAACTAATTCGCTGCTGTTAATTAATTACGATAGAAAGTAAAGTTAAAAAAGCCCTATCGTCATATTACCAGTAGTGTAAAGCCGGGCGCTTCCACAGGCGCAGGTAAAACAACAAATATTGACAATAGATGATTGCAGCCCGTCCGACGAGATCCCCTTAGCAAACTGCGAATTAAAATGGGGACGAGAAAAATTAATCCTAATGCGATTTTAATGAAGCCGAAATGAACGAATGCAGTAATGAATTGCTAAGCCGCGGGTTATTCGGTTTTGTGTTAGCAGAATGGAATGAAAACGAGAGAAATAAAACGCAAAGTACGAGCTGTCGACCACGTCTGCTCCTGTTTCCATTATGCATTTATCGGCCAAAATGTAAAGCGCGACTCAGATTATCTTCGCTTTACAGCTTCCACGTATTAGCGCGCTCGGAGTCTGGGCGCTATATTGAAGCGTAGACAGGCTAGAATATAACAATAATTAAGGCTCAGCATTGCACAAAGATGCACGCCTTAACATCGAGTATAAAGCACACAAGCGCTGAAAATGTACACCTGAAGTCTGTGCTCGCTTTTGCATTAACGAATGCGGAAGCGGCGCTGTGCATACAGGACGCGTCTCCCTCCCCCGCCCCGGCCAGACGCCTGCAGCTGCCTCGTGTCCCGCCCGTGCGTTCATTACCTCCACGCGGCGACCCAACAATTCAAGTTTGCTTTCCGCCACACAATCTACGCTACCAGACAGACTCGTCTAGCCATACACCGACCACTCGAATAATAAAGATCCAGGAATTAACCCGGCCGCACTGAAAAAGAGGAAACTAAGTGAACCCATCTCCGCCTGAATGGGGGTAATGCAGCGCGAGCACTCGGACCGCGAATGAAAGAAACTCGTTGGGAATACATTGAGCCTGTTGAAACAGAGGGTAAATGTCAACCGCGGAATAAAAACAGTCAACAGATAAATGCAAACGATCAACACACGGCAAACTGAAAAGGCGAAAACGTCTGTTGACATTCCAAACACGGACCCGGTGATATTTTTCCATTTTTAGCTGTGCGAATGAAATCCTCCGAGGAGGGGCGGATATTCGCGGAATCAATAAAGTGTCCGTACTAAATTTGCTCTAGCCCATAAAATATTCAATTACGCATAAGCACACATTTGCTAAGGCCAACAACGACCACGCGGCACCCCCATTAAAGACGCCTAAGGGCCATTTAATCGGTCAGTGGATGTAAATTCGTCGGCCCCAAAACAAATATCCCGAAACTAATAAGGAAACGAAATATGTAAATCGTCTGCCATATTGTTACACAAGTGAAATCTTCCTTTAATCTTATAACAAATCCGTGTCCAAATGACCGGCCGGGGCCGAATTTGAATATGGGGGTACGTTCAAGGGTTACCGTGGCGAGCCTTGTTGCGGCGAGGAAGGAAGCAAATGTATGCAAGACACGCACGGAGGAGATAGCGGCCGTAATGTTGTCCTATGCACATATTGCATCAAATTAGTTGTCGACTTGTAAACAAGGAGGAGGAAAGTAAGGCCGCTAAGACGTCGTCGGTGGGTAGTTTGCATGGATATGAGAGCGGCAATATGGGGGCCCGCAGCTGCTGGCTGTACTCATTAAGATGTTTTATGGTCGGCCCGCCGGACCGTGTTGCCAATTTAAGATATTTCTATGCGGGACGGCGCCACGTTAGTTTGGCTTCCGATTAGGGGATTAAAGTGGTCCTTTAAGGTATTAGAGTAATAATTGCGGGTCCCATTAAGCGGTTGTCCCCGGTGTGATATCGACTCGATAGATACTCGTATGTAGATGCGGGGAAGCAGTATTGTTTTTGCTTAGGTTCAAACACAAACAAAACGGTCGAATGGTGCAATGAAAAAAGACAAAGCTCAAACAAATTTGGCGCGATCCGTCGCACCTATTCCCCGCGCTGCAAGTAAATCAAAGGGTGTTGAAACTTTACACCCACTTAAAGCCGGACACAGTAATAAAGCGTTCGAACTTCGCCGACCCTGGACATCAAATGGGCTACCCCTTCTCACATTTTGTTCGAGAGAAAATTAAAGGTTGAAGCTCACTCGATTACGCCGAGCCTAAATCGTGTCTAAATTCAAAATGTGATTTGTGACAGTGTAACTTTTGCTTTATTTTACTCTTGCATTAGACAAGTGAAAGACAAGAATTAGCAAGAAAATGTTTAAATAAACAAAAAGAATACCTATCGATGTTAAAAATATAAGTAGGTGTGCAAATCTTTTCCAATTAAAGAAATATCTATGATGGCGTGACAGAAATTTTCAATTGAAATTAAATAACACAGTACTAGAAGAAAAATACTTCATTAAAACAATATCAGTAACCGATCTCCAAGATTTCCGGCTCGAATCCAACGATACATCACCTAGAAGTCCTACAAACTAGCAAGTTAATAATTAAGCTTGTGCCAGCCAACTTGCCTTCAGACTGGAGAGCTCATCATCCATCTTAAGTTTCGCTTACAATCGGGAGATGGTTTCCTATTATGTATGTATATCTGTAAATATTAATGTAGCTGTAGGTAGAGAGCTAGATACACTAGGTAAGTTGCAAACAATCTCTTTTAAGGATATTACGAGTATGTATGAGTAAAGTGATTTGAGTCCAAAGAAAAACAAAAGAAAACTAGTTTATTGAAAAAAAAAACGGATTCAGATATGTTCTTTTTTAACAAAACGTAGTTTCGTTTTGATATTTTCAATAAAAATTTCATTATCATGTAAAAAGAAAAGAACCAGTTGATATCGTGATTCCAATAATGGCCTTCTACATTAAATACGAGTAAAAGAAAACTAGTTTAAACAAATCATCATATTCATATCTGACAAAACCAGTCTTGTATCATATTTGATATCGAAAAGGCAAACAATATTTTGTTATTTTATTTTTCTATTGAAAAATATTAAGTAAGTAGATGTGACAAAGATAACAATACATATATAGACACGTGGAAATGTTTCCACCGAGTGTCGTATATGTTTATACTTTATAAGTAGTTCCTGTAACCCGTGAGTTGTGAAGTACTTAGAAATAACTTGACACCGCTGACCCGCGTCCAGTTAGCACAAATTACAGATGGGACTACGGTAGCTTTGAAACACAAAACCGTTAAGGAATTAAACAAATCAACTTGGAAGGATTCTAATGTAAAGTGCCCGTTTGAACAGCCCGATCCGAAACGCGATCGCTACAACTTCTGAAGAGATCTGATCTGATTGAAAAGGACTTCAAACGAATATTTTATAGAATACGAGTAGTTTAGAAAATTCTTATCTTTCCAAAATTTTTTGTATTCCTAAAGATTATGAAATAAACACTAATTGGGTAGATCGTCAGTTTAACATCACAAATCTAGATTCGAAAAATGTATTTGTGTTTCAGCTTTTAGACTGTCATTTAGACACACTTATGTACATAGGTACATAAATTGTTTAAAAAATTAGTTATACATCGTCAATGAGTTGATAAATGAAGTCAGTAAGTACTCGTACCCCAAAATAAATTGCCAATGACAGAAGAACATTCAGTTACTAACCACAATGGCGCCTTCAAAGGACAAAACCCTAATCAGGGTCGAATTAATTGTTCCTAAAGAGGTGACTCCGACGCATATTCCCTGATTAAGCCCGGGCCGGGGAAACCTGGGGTTATTAAATAATTTATTGTCTGCTGCTCCTCTACTAGTGATGTGCTGATGCGATTTATTTTTCCGGAGAATAGTCGCGGAGCTTATTTATTTGGAGCAGCAGTAAACCGAAAACGAAAGTTATTCTAGTAAGTTATGGCTTTTCACGTGGTGCCCAGAATATGGGCAGAATAAAAACCCCTAGTGAGCATGAGTATAGAGTTCCTAAGGCACACAATTCCAAGAGAGCTTTTTCTTTTTTTCTTATAAAAAAAAAGAATTTATGTGTAGGTACCTTTTTAATTGAGCGACCAATTGATCGTTAATTGAAACTAATTTAAAACATAAAACTTTAGTGTAACGATACAGAAGCAAAATAAAGAGTGCGTACTAAATATGGGAATGTAGTATTTCAGGGAATAAATAAGCGGGACATCACTATTTTCGAGGGTGTTCTCAAATAGTCCGTTAAGATTTCGCAGTCTGTAACGGGATATTGCAAATTGAAACTTTGCCCATGAAGCTAACTCAAATGGATTCACACAGACGTTGGCTCTAGCTGATACAACATTGAATCTTAAAATGTTAACGTTTGTGTTTAAAATCAAATACAATGTTTATAATTGATATCAGTAGTTTTTCTCAAGATAGTATTTAGTATCTTCTTAAAATATGGAGATAGTGACATATTGTGACAATTTAACTTACAATATAACTTGGTGAGCAATTAATTTAATTATATTGTTTAAATTATTATAGGGTCAATTTGCCTTCACGCAATTTGAAGAAATCAATGCCTTACGAACTCAAATATTCCACAATATCAACTTCATTTATTTCATAGCAAACCGTTTTAGCGTCAAACCTAAGGCTACCAAAACATCGCGTTGATCAAAGGCAACAATTTCAATGAGCATGCCACGCCATTCGTAGCTCAAAACAATAAAATGGCGACGCGACCCTGATTGAGTTTGGCCGGCCTTTTATACCTTTCAATGCATATTTCGTCCTGTCAGTGGCAAATTACACTAGCTGCCCATTCACGCTCAAAAATCACTCTCAATCGAGCGAAGTGGGACAAAATAAAAGGTGAATTCATCATGGGGGCGCGAATCGCACCCCACGGGGAAACCAAGGCGGAAAACGTATGTCCGGTCCATTTGTAAACACTAACGGGCACCGACAGCTTTTTGACAGTTTATTAAATTAAATGGCGTGTGCGACTGCGGACCGTCGATTGGGATGTTAATATTTTAGTACGTATTATTGGGCGCGAGATGAGTTAATAATGCTTTATTGATGTTCGATGTTTGCAGATTTGATGTTTTGTTTGATGATTAATTTAAAAGGCTGTGTTTAGATTACGTTTTAATTCTCGATCGATTAAATATATCATGGGACTAAACAACTTTATTCTGTGCTTGTGCGTTGTTCTTGTTTCTCTTTTTCAGAAAGTTTTGATGACAGAAGATTACCATATTATCATTTATGACATCGAAAGTGTATAAAGAAACAAATATTAATTTAAATAAATATATTAACGCTAATTTCTTTGGTTAGGCACTTAAATAATTGATAAAAAATAAAATATGGCGTTGACTAGTTCCTCGTGTATCATTTTAGTGGAATCGAATTTATTTCAGCAGTGTCCTCATGAAATTCATTTGCTGGCGAGTGAGCGTGAGCCATCAATTACACAAAAAGCGCCATGTTATGGGATTCAATTTTTTAACAATCAATTCATAAACTAGAGTGCACAGTGGTCTCGTGGAAAACTCGCTTAATCAATTTTCGAGTGTTTCTGATACTCAGTAAAAATTTGATATCACTTTAAAATGCAGACTTCCATTGTGAATATTGTTTAAAGTTTAATTATACGCGATATGTGGCACAAATAATTGCTTTTGAGCTCTTTGTAAAATATCAGTCTGAGTTTAAATATGTATATTGGTAGTTACCAAGTTGGGTAATTACTCGTAAAAGATATTGATGATATTGACAAATATTTTAAATTATATGACGCTTGAAACAACATTATTTTGTAAACTGGATTCTATTTTATTTACGAAGTAATTAAGTATTATAAATGGAGAGTCTTAATTTCGTTCAGCTTTAAGCAATCTAAGAAAAACAATGTGTTAATTTCTATGAAATAATCTGTTTACAGCGAGCTCAGGCGAGTCTCGCTAATGAACTTAGTAACAAATAAACAATGTCGGTTATAGGAACTCGGCAATAACACTCGGGCTAGATAAACAAGCACTAATTCCCGATAAAAACCAATAAGTAGACGGAACGGGCATAAAACGGCGCAATGTAAACTGATTCGTCTTCGCCCCGACAGACACAAACAGCATTGATTTTATTGATACATCCAGTTGAAATTAATTTTGCTTTAACGATTCGATCACTATTCGGTCTGGTGCAAATATTTGAGTGAAAAGCCAAAATGTTTACGAGCATCTTCTTTGAATGCTATCTCCGATTTGTAATTGCTCGGTCGTTAGCAACGTCGGCAGTGACGTTTTTAGACGCTAGCACAATGTGCCGTTGGCTTTATAGCACTTTCAAGATGTCTGCGGGTAATATTAATACGATATCCTGCAATCAAATCGCGCGCGTCGGCGTCTGTCGATCGTGTGTGGTCGCGCTAAACAAAGCTCACCGATCAACGTAAACAATTTATTAGCCCGCAATCGACGTCGTTACAATCGATTCGTGCATTCGATTCATCGATACAAACATTCGATGTATCGAGCTCCATGTAGACAGATCGGATTTTTATTGCGTTTTGTTAACACTTTCTTTACGTGTTTCTGATTACATACAGCGAAACAAGTGTAAGGTGATACGCATGAGTGGAAGGCTGCGAGAATTCCATAAACCATGAATCTCTAAAATAATCAGCAAGATTATTGCAAATTTAACTGTGTGTTATTTTTGTCTAACTAGTACAATTAATCTTTTGGCTACGATCACAATGTAGATATGTGCTTTTGTATAAAATATCAACAGAAAATATCTAATCTTTGAATTGTAAAAGTTCAATTCTTCAGACTATGAAGACGTAGTGAAAAGTCTTCACATCATGAGACTACAGCTCTGTATCCCTGCAAATAACAGCATCCGCATCTTTAGTAATAGAGTTAGAACCAAAATGCTCTACACTGGAAAATGAAAGATCAATAAGCGATTTCCACGCCGGATGCGGTCTGCCTGGCCCGGTGTGCGACCTGTAGGTCCAAATTAAATTTCCCAAGAAGAGGTGGACCGGTAATACCAAGGCTGATTTTCAGGGACCAAATGTAGAGTTCTCTACACCAATGTGTGAAGAATTTTTTAACTAAAGTAACTCGGGCCATTAGACCAGAAGTTTTCTATGAGAATGAATATATGAATCTATTTGAACAGAGACTAAACTGTGATTCAAGTTATGTTTAGATTATTTGACTTTGCAATCAAAGATAGGTTTTCGTCGTAAAGTCGTCAAGATACGTCTTAAAGAGCATAGAAAACAAAACTTCAATTATAATCGCTCCTATATTTACTTAAATTTACCGGCGCGGAAAACATTTTCAATCCCATTTTCACGGGTTTAGTGAGAATTCTTCAGTGACTTTCCCAAAGCTCTACAGTTTCTTCAATAACAAACAATTCGGAATTAACTTTCCCATTCTGTAACTTCGCTAAGTCCGTGCAAACCCCTTGTTTTTGTTTGTTTCTATAATTAAAACGCGATTAAACTCCGTTCCTATAATTATAAACCAGCTTGATTTTGCTAATTCATTGAAATGTGGCTTAACATTAAATCAATGGAGTACACGACCAGTTAAAGGCTCTATGAGATCTCTTATATACTGTCTGTATATGATATCTGTCTTAGATACTGTTTCAGTGACACCTTAATTTTTCATAATCTTAAGATAATCCGATTCAAGAGTGTCATCGTTTATGAGAGAGAAAAAGAGTAAAGACACACTCACACTACTCTGACATAATGAGCACACATTATTTATAAGAAGATACCGTATCCTAAGTGAAAAAAATCTAAAATATTTTCTTTTTCAATCGACTTATCAGTGACGTAATCTCCAATATCGACGTTCGATCGTGTCAATACAGTCGTGACGTCACGCTCGCGGGTGGCCGGCAGCTGCGACTGTCCTGACTCCCAGTGGTCTGGCGCTAACACGCAACTTCGGCTCAGTAGTTCGTACGCTCCGCTGGGCAATTTGAAAATTGCGCTCTAAATTTTAGTCGTTTCGTCTGTGGCTAGTTTTCTAATTTCGTTCCAGATTTTGAGCTTTATGGATAATTTTTAAATATTGATTTCTAGGATTTTATCTATAGAATCAGATTAAACTCGAAATGAGTTTGGCACTCTTTTCTTCACCTCTCTTTTCTTCACCTAATCTTAGTTTTTGAATGAATAGTTTGTTGACACTCTACAAATATTTATTTATGTAACACAAAGCCATATAAAACTATCCCTTTCATTATTTCCATGGCTTTGAACCCATCTGACAATTAACTTGTAAAACTATCCGATTACAAAATAAGATACCACGATATGTGACGCGCGTGAGCAGTCAGTTGCATGATGACTGTACCCAATGAATTCCTCAATAAAACGAACTATGACTTTGAATTATCTGATTTCACATTGATAATAAAGTCTATAAGTAATTATATTGTCCTAGATAGAAAATAGACAATGTTTGAAACAAAAAAACGCAATCATCGTGTCTAAGAATAATTATCCTGAAACGAAACAAGCACGAAGTCTACACGTGTGTTATTGGAAGTTCGGCGAGTTCATATCAATACAATACGTAACATTAAGTAATTATAAAGTTCGTTAGGCATTTCTCCGGGTTCCCGAAAGTTGGGTTCCTCCCGTTCTTGTTACGGGGAAACATTATCTTACATTGAAACGTGTTCTAACAATTTCACATACAATCATAAATTCTAATTTGGTACGTTCGCGGATCTTGTTACCACCTTGCCTTCGGTTTTCCGACTCATTGTATGTTAGTCCCAAGACATTGTAGCCCCAAAGAACGTATATACAAAATTAATTAGGCAAAATCCCGGGGTCTTGTAATATTTTATTATTATTTCCGCTGTTGTGCGAGATTTTATTAGCGCGTTATATTTATTGCTTTTCTCGTTTAATGAATCTGAATACGTTCTTGATTAGTATCGTTGTAAGGATGCGTTCGCGAAGTACGAGTTTATAATTACAGTAGTAGTAATTACAAGGTAGCTTACATTGTGGAACCTTCGTCGGCTTTCCATTTCGTTATCTCGCTACGAATGTTGATGGTTTGTTAAATTAAACGTCGTGTACTGAGCCGCCATTTTCATGATTACAACCGCCTATTTACGCCTAGTTTGCAATGTTTAATTTACACTTAATCATTACTATATTACAAACCACTATTACCCTCATTATAAACCACTTCCGAGAGATTTGATATGATAATAAGTTCGGTTATCCATCTACATTTTGGTTTATAAAAGTGTATTTTTTCTTAGATCCCAAATAAGGCAGTTTCTAGCGCAGTAAGGGAGAGGTTTTCTTAAAAGGCGTTCGATCTGTGTGCCCGGGCTTCGGCATGAGCACAACATCGTATTCTACTTAACGAAATGTGTTACAAAGCGCTGCATTTAGTCCCGGCCTTTTCTTAGCGCGTCGCATGTCTCCGATAGACTTAAAAGGTGCCAATAACATCCATTCCTGGACTAACGAAGGGAATTTTTCGAGAGCCACAAACACCGCGTTATTACAATTGCATTGCAGTGTATTAGTATTAGGAGGGAGCGGGTTCTGACCAGTCGGCTAAATCTAATCATTTGAATTAGTCACGGGCTGATGCATCCCATACTGCGCTTCGTTTCACGAGAATCGGAACGATTGACTGGAATATTGTGCATTTTGGATGATGGAATTTTTAAAATTAATGTTTAGCTTTTTGGGGTTCGGTGAAATTCAGTCTTTTATAGATTATTATAGATTTGTAGCGATAAATAAAGATAGGATGTACAAGATGATACAGGGTAGCTTCGTATCGGTAAATCTGTCACGTACAGGACACGGCTCTATTTTAAGACCCATGTGTTGTTAGATCAAACTAAATCCTGTCAAATGTCCTGAAAATTTACCCAGAGTCCCGTATAAATACATTACATAATGTTACATTATTAAACACAAACAACCCGCAATATCCAGTTAATATTTAATCAGAGTAATTTATGCAACAGATAATGGTACTATTCCAAAGTAAGCCGTAAAAAAGATACGACTTGTTAGCATTCGTGATACCCGCAAAATCCCACGAAGCTAAGCCTAAAATAAGACGTTTTAATGAACACGAAAGCCTTGGATAGAGCGAAACAATTTCACTTGGCCACAATCAAACCTCAACAAAAAAGAACGTATAAACCACCGAAGCAACGTTCAAGTGTAAATATTTACCCGGCGTCGTCCACGAAAACTTCGTAGCGCCGATAACTTCGGCGAGACCTCACACTCGCAAAAAATTGCAATAAAATTGTGAACCGGTCCAACTTCGGCATACCACAAAGTCCGTGGGCCCGTATTGTTTACATTCAAACAATTCGGAAATACTGTCTCACCGAGTTCGCGGTGCGACGACCGTTTTCCGTTTTATCCTAGGTGTAAAGATACCCTAAAAATATGTTTCCCAAGTTGGTAATTGAATTCCGTACACGGCACGTATCTGGGCCGGCATTCGGGCGCGAGGCCGCACGTCGCGCCGCGGTCAGGATTTGGCGTGTATAGGAAATATTTTTTGATGTCTTCCCACTCGTCTCATTGGACGAGGAATCGTCGGTATTTTTATGAGAACTCGTTCTTCATTTACGGATTCCTTTCTCGGTCCGGTAATGACATGGAGCGTGGTGGTGGAATACTGAAACGTTTTTTCATTACCGCTGCATTCTTTCAAAATAAAAGACTGATGCTCAGGTGCAATAAGATGAGTCATGTGAAGTTAACAATGTAGTAATAGATATCTAAATCCATTCATGCTCCCACGGGCCTAAAGTCTGTATCCTTCCGAAACACCGCACCAAATTGCTTAGGACGGAATTCACTGATGGCACGGTATCCAAACAAACAGATGTGGGAGCGACCTGTAATAGGAGGCTTCCGTCTAACGGGACAATGGCGGGAGATGCGCATTGGACAGTGCAGATTGCATCCATTACGCCGGAACACCCGAATGGAACACCGCCATCTGAATATATTAATGAACTTACCGACTCTGTGAATATTGGCTGCGTATATTAGGGTGTCCCGTCGTTGTATGGGAAAAATTTTTTTTTGAGCTACGGTTACGCAAGAGGTATCAAAAGTTGCGTTTTGACATATAGATTACGATAAGCATTAAATTTTATGAGATATCCGTCATCTTGAGGCCTCTACCTGTCCTTAAAAAAAAATTAAATTGCTATTTTATGGGTTCCTAACATAAACTATTAATAATACAAAAATAGCGTTTTTATGAAATTTGAGGGTACACAATGAGTCACAGCACGGTTTAAAATAGTTTAAAAACCAATAAATCCATAAATACTTTCAAAACAGAATTGGCTTTTTGACCAGAATTAGGCATTTACGCGCGCGATTTTAATGTATTCCTAATTAATCCATGGGTCAGCCAAGATATCGATTTAATTTGAGAATACTCAATTCCCTTCTCACAGCAGGTTAATAATTTTACTACGCTATTATAAAACAATGATTGGCATCTCTAAGTGGAAGCTAACAAAAATGGCAGTCAATTTTAGAAAATCAACCATAACTTGAAAACCATTTGTCCGATTTCATTACTTTTTTATTTCAATGATAGCTCTACGTGTGCGCTTGATATTTTGTGGTATAAATTGTATCGATTAAATCAACCTTTAGTTAGTAATTAAAGGAAAATTGAATTTTCTTACATTATTGTGATACTACTTTTTAAATCATTTTTTTACAAAATGTCTTATACTCTACTGAAAGTTTTACACGAGCCAAAGAAGTGTATTAAATTGTCTTTAATTTGATATATAACATGTATGCGTTTTATAACTAAAAATATATTTTTACTTCCGTTGAAGTTCACCATTGATAAAAAACTGCGTAGACAACAAAAACTTCAGCTAGAAAGTGTATGTAACGTACATAAATGTTATTTATATTTAATAGTATGCTTAAACTATTTAACATGTCAATTAGTATTCTGTTTAAATATAATATTATAAAGATTTTTGGCTAGGTAGTTTTTACCTGAAAAAAATCAAAAAGTATACTACCACCATAAATTGCTAAATTTTTGTTAAATTTATGCTAAAAGTATGTAATATTATAATAAAAAAGTGCGGTGCGATACCTTACTGCAATAAAACCTCAACAAAAATAATACCAACAGTCTCGCCGAAGGAGTAGAAAATTTGAGAAAAACAAGTCAAAATATGAATTCTGCTAGTTCGAACCAAACCTATTCCTCACTGGAAACAGTCTGTCATTGCCTGCAAATCATATCTTAGGGTTTAACTGCCACTGTTATTACAAAATAAAATTAAATAATTGTGAAAAAAATATAATAGATGACCAACAGTGAAGGGCTGATTAAGTGATTTTTTGAGACATAAAAATGCCGGTAGAGCCCTTGAGACATAATTTTATATTTTTTTAATTATTTTTACGGTAATCTACATCTTATGACGCAACTTTTGAGGGGTCTTGTGTAGCGAAAATATAAAAAAAGATATTTCGGGACACCCTAGCGTATATTGGACGGAACTGAAGTCAATAGGGTGACTTTGACAAACCAAACTGTACGTAGCTAAGTTTCTTGGAACTTTTTCTTTATAAGAAAAGTGTGGGAGTGATTAAAGTATGTTTAGTCATAGTTTGCACAAAATGACAGGCTGTTTGTTTTAACAAAATAATTTGATGAAAAATATCTAAGATTTTTCAAGCAATACCTACCTACTTATTTTTAATGTAAAAAAAGCCTGTCAAAAGGTGAAAATTTTCAATTAGAAAAATCAGTTTCATAAGTGAAATTGAAACTAATCAATAAGTTAAACCAGCTTGAATAGTGTGTAGACGATGATAATGTATTCGCAAACACTATGGTTGCATTGCCATAAACAATAGTTCGCAATACGTATGCACTGGGGTGCAGACGTCCGACCACAACTGACGTGTCCGATACGATTGTCCGGCTGTTAAACGTTTTCATTTGGATTTGATCAGTCGACTGTCCGGCCCCGATAATGTTTGCAGTAGGGGAGCAATGAGCATCGTGTGTTAGTGCCGCAATTCGCCAAATTGCCTAGTTGATTTCCACATTTCAATTTTGCCACTTACTTAGTTGCACATACAGCTTTATTGGTTTCGATAGTCATAGAGTTTGCAGGAACAATGGAGTTGTAGGTTGATAGACTATTCACAGGCTTTACATTGTAAGTTATTTCAATGCTGTTATTTAAGTAAGAACAATATGATCCTCATTTTTCTATCATATTTATAGTTTCTAACATATAAATGCCAGTCAGATACAAAGATGAATTTGCAACAACTAAGAAGTTACAAACGTCTTACGGAAGGGTGAAGGGAATGCAGACATCAAACATTCGACACATTACATCCTCGAATTAATAACATAACCGTTAATTACACATTCAGAGGGATACGTACATCGAATTCTCTGTGCGTTACATCAAAATAGACATCGATAACCACCATTCCATGCGCAATTTTCGCATAATTGGCGTTACATTCCCATTGCTACCCTTTCAAGACGCCATGATGTTCGGCCTACATGTTATTTAATTACGCAATCTTGAGCACAATGTGAGTTACACCGACTCCTTACTTCTCGAATGCGGGGGATGCGAGCCACGAATTTCCGAAAGGGAAATGTAATATTCATATCGCTGTAGTATTTAGCCGAATCAATTTCAGGGAAATTAATTTAATTTTGCACTCCTATCCGTAACAGTTCAGTAGAAATAAAGGTTTGGTGTGTTACCTTTAAATATTATTTATTGCTAGAAGAAAATTATATTCATTGCAGATCTAGATCTGATTGATTCATTGATTTATCAATGTAGAGATATAAATAAAAATCTATTGCCATATTATGACGTAGAATGTCTCAACCGATTACCTAAGTATTTTTTTGTTGTTACTGAAAATTTTTGTGATTGGAAAATTGTGGGAAATTCACGGGAAAAGCTTTACATTTTTATATTGGTATTTTTATATGGTGGTGAAAAAGTCTGAATTTTTGATATTGATATTTCTTTTTGTAAGCGATCTAGAGTTTACGCACACGAAGTTTCTAGTAGATTATTTTCAAAAGTAGTACACCTCTTAATTAAATTTATTCATAGCTTGCAATACGAGATAGGAGTTAGGACTAACTGACTAAAGACAGTGCCAAGTTTACTTATTAATTTGCCGCTCAAATCCGCCCCCGTGTCCAGCAAGCAAGTTTCGCAAGAGAAACCCCACGAAATCAGTTGTTAGAACTATGGGACATCTTACGGGCCCCTTGAACAAGTCGTGACGGCCCCGTAATGGCGGCCCCTGGGAGGGTCGGGTACACTAGTCGCACTCAATTATAAGTGAATAAATCAAAATGATTGAGCATTTTCATTGTTTCGTATGACAACTAATCTTAACATTGCCAACTTGGGTACAAGATGTTTAAAGTTTACAATAATCAAAGTTTAATCCAGTAGAAACAATTACAATTAAATTTGTAATTCAGATTCATATTGTATTGCAGAAATAAGATGATGACAAAAGAAGACTAATGTGAGTGTTTTTTTTATATCGAAAGATCAATCTGTCCTCGGGTTTTCTGGAAAAGATCGCTTACGAGCGATAAGACCGCCCAAAATGTGCTATCCCAATTTAAAAGATTGTAATTTTTTTAAAATAAAGACTAAGTATAAAGATGTTATGTATTTCAATAAACTTCGAAATTACTCAGTAGATAATATTCTAACGCTTTACACCAAATAAAATCCACGCCACCATTAGCTGAAAAACACGCTTTGAATGCTCACATAAAGATTAAAGTTCATTTTCAATGCATATTAATTACACAGATTATGCGGAGTATCATCTCTGTATTTAAATGGGAGCGAGTGCATTACTAGATGCGGTCGATAGCGGACTATTCAATACAATATCTATTATGAATGGGCGCTCGGCTCGCGAACGTTGATTAGGCTGGTCTGCCTGTATTCCAATTTTCATGGCGACTACGATCGCCCTGATTGATTGTTGCTGGCCAGTGCGGCACAAGACTCAAATTGCCTCTTTTTAATCCGACTTCGATTTTCAAATTGCATGTAATTTAAAATTTAAATTTGGAGAATGCAGTTCCATTTTTAAAAAGCATTAAAAAGTAGGTTTTAATGTACCTATAATAGTGAGTCTTGGAAAAAAATTCGATATTCAAAATCCTTTGCCGATGAAAAGTCGACTTGAATATTTTGCACCAGATTTTCGTTCCAATCTGATACGATTTCAGAGAACCGAATTCGATGGGCTTTTGTAACTAAAGGTGTATTTCATAGCGTCGACGCATAGAGCGCTATCTGATGATTGGTTTTTGGCAATTACCAGTATTGCTCACATCACAATCGCGCTCATTCACCGTATGAAATATGTATGGGACCTCGATTTCGCTCTTTGTTTCCACGCTATTCTGGTTATACGTCGAACGACTCATGAACTCCCAAATAAAACATTGCGATCGGATAATATTCCAACAGGTAATTATAAAAATCGAAATGTTCACGTAGTTCACAAAGTTCCGTCCTGTAATAACACAGTAATAAATCTACCTGTACAAGGCCAACTTTTCCTACGGTATTTGAAAATAAACTGCAACGACACTTTAATGTTGAGGAAACTATTTCCATAGCAATTTTAGATGTTGTTCTTGTGATAAAAGTCCCTTTTATAGTTAAGTTATATCTAAATGATCAATCTGTACTCTATTTCTGTACATGCTTTTCTGAAAAATTTCCATCTATATCTAGTATCTACGACTGTAGAGTTGTATAAAAGAAAGCTACTGAAAATAAATCAACGTAAAGTGTGACCGACAAAACAAAATGAAGGTGTTAATTGCCGCACGGGTAACTTGTCAAAAAGCTTTTAAAGTAGATCGAAGACCAAATAGTCTAGAAAATCCATTAACTACGGTTTGCTGTAAAGTACACCTATTAATTAATTTAAGGTAGCATCGTGGGCCACATTTCTGCGCTCAATATTTCGACGTTTCGGTATATTTGGCGCGTTATTATTACACATCGCACCCTTAATAATATAGGGGCACAACTCAAAATTTTTGGTTTTTTACTTTTTGTACTAGAGAGGCATATTTTCGTCAGTTCTACAAGATGGCTTTCACAGAAATCGAAAACAATGATCAGATTAAAGAGTTCTACATTTTGTGCCCCTTCCATACTTTCATCTATCTTCCCGCTAGAAGGGCTGAATCAGAGACATGCCGATATTTGTCGAATCCGGCCCCCGCGACTGTGGTCCAATTTGGAGTTGTGCCTTTGTGTGACAAACTTTTAAGTAAGTGTTAGTGAGCTAAGTCTAATTAATTCCATATATTTCTAATAATATGTTACATTTTCATTTTTATTACATTGATAAAGTCCCGTTAATCATAGAAAATTATAAAATATAACTTTAACTTTAGTTAGGCGGACCATGGATGGGTGTTTGTAGTTAAATTTATAACTCTCCTATAAAAGTAATTTGCTTCTTGGTATTAATTTTCATACCTATTGGTTGATTAGGAGCCTATAGAATGTTTTATCGCGATGCTAAGAAATAAAGCGGTGGTTATGAAATACTTCCCGACAAATAAACTAATGATTTATAAAATAAGAGACATACCTACGTGTTAAGGCTATTAACGTTCGCTCGGGGCTCGGGTTGGCTTTTTTCTTTGTTTATTTCATGAATAAACGCACTAGTCAGCCAAAAGGTGAATTACTTTAATATGTTAGTGTTATAATTTATAATTATATTCTTTAATTTATTACGGTCACATAAATTGATGCTAATTAATCACTCAGATTCTGAGGACTGAGGATACATCGAATTTATTTTAAAATTATCTTTTCACGTATTAAGTTACTACAATTTTACTGATCAGCTATTAGACCTTGAAATTTTCAGTTTGTCTAAATTTAAGTTCTAAAGTGCTTTTTGTCTTAAAAATGTGAGTTCGTAATGTAATCTTGTGTTAACACCAGTTTTTATTAATATGTGGCAAATATTGTACACAAAAGCAAAGAAAAAAGATCACGGAGTTTGTGATAACAAACCAAGCATACTCTGGGATAAAAATTGTACAAAATAATAAATATTGGGTGTCCAATATCGTCGTAAACCTTGTGTACCTAGACTCTTTGCAATACTGAAGTCAAGCAGGACGTAAAGGGCTTCTATTTGGAGGGCCAAAGATATGTATTGAGCTTTCTAATCACTAAAATGATCAAAAGCAAAATGATGATGAGTACGGAAAAATTAAAAGCAGCTATCTTCGATGGACTGCAAATCCGTGCTCTTATAAAAGACTGTATTTGTAAACCATATAACACAAATTGAATCTGAAGCATGGCTAAGGTGCTTTAGTAGTAAAATATTTTTTGGGGAATGTTAGAACACCAGAATAGATATTCTTGTGTTCAAAATTGGTTGCTAAAATCCTTCAAAAATTACACACGCCAATTTGAGTATTAAATTGTATTTTTTACAATAGCCATTTGAACTGATTCCCACATAATGTGGGTGATTATAGTAAGGGACAAGGAGAACGGTTCCTTCCACCAGGACAGCAGGATAGTGGAAAAAAGATACCAAGGTACTGGCTGTTGGACTTTAATAAGTGATTATCCTGAACAAATCCATAACAGAAAACCTTACAGAAAAAGTTTTTGTAGGTTTTTTCTTTATTTGATGAAAAGCATATTTTTATAGGGTAAAAGTCCCTATCTATCTAAGTAAAAATATTTTGAATGCATAAAATTAGTATTTTCATGTCGGTTTTCTCAGATAAATAGCTAATAGTCTTTATTTTAATCTAATTCGACATATCTAATAATTTTCTAGTATTCAGCACCCTACTCTTATACTGAATTGGCTATAAGCTACTATACCGCACAATAACTGTCCCCAATGTTATTGGGCGTAAATCAATATAAAAATCGAATAATACACTTATTTTTAAAAATTAGAGAGCAATATTAGGGAATATGCCATATAAAATAATTCAGCCTAAGGATTAGATGGGCACAAGTACAAGTAATACCCAAAATCACAACAAGAGAAATTGTAAAATAAAGGCCTAACTTTGAAATATTTTTTTAAACAATTTTTTTACATACTCATAATCAATATTTTCAAAAATGTCTCATGTCAAATTATATAACAGATACCAGTGATGAAGTATGCTTAATTTGAAAGTTGTAGCTGATAAAATAAAGATTTTATAGCCAATTATGTAAAAAACCGCGATCCGCCGATTGGTTTTTTGGCTTTTCCCAAAAAACAGAATTTTGGAGTTGTGCCCATTCATTATTAAGGGTGCGACATGTTTCGGTAATAATTATTTTCATTATACACCGCGTGCTGTGACCTGTCGTCCCTTTATTAACATTTAAATTTATATTACATTTACACAAGAGAAATGTGTGCCTCGATGAAATATCCACGGCGCCTTTATGTCGTCTGTGACATGTAAAATGTTGTTCTAATAGGCGAATTAAAATGTAGCGTTTATTCCGTGGATTGTAGAGTTGATTTTGGCGTAGGTTATTGTTTGAATAGAATTAAACCCTTTGTCTCAAGGCGTTAGTCGCGAGCGCTGTCGCTTGGCATTTGCAAAGGTTACGTATCACCCACCATTCCGATGTTTTCTTTCTGTTTCCTGACGATGAATTGCTAAAGAAGGGGTGTTGTATTGTAGTCGAATTAACCTTTTCTTCCGATGGTAAAGGGTCGAGTATTTTGGTCATTACTATGTTATAATACGTTATTTGCCATTTAATTGAATTATATCTACTTTACTTAATAAAGTGATTAGGACGTTTTTTCCTATCACTTTTTAAGCACGAGTTAACGTATGACAATTTGCATGCAACAAAGATATGACTGTACGACTACGAACCCTTCAACGAAGCGAGGCAGAATACTCTTAATAAATAGCGTAATTATGGTGATTACGTACACGTCAAAAGCAACCCATAAAACTATCAATGAACCAATAAATTGAAGAAAACGCTGGAACACGCGAGCCCGGGGCTTGGGAAAGCACAGAAACAAACAGATACGTTAAGGTTGAGGCCACACTACGAGTAATACGCTCAATTAATATTTCCGCTTTGGAAAATGCCACTTAGTTAAGTAAGTACACAGTGTAGTGTTCTGTCACTGTAATATGTTATCACTAGTAAAGATATTTTACTTTCAGCCTGTTGTGTCAGTTGTTGCATATCAGACTAACATTTTTATCACAAAATAGCACTTAGTTTGATGTGTCTTCGTCCGTACATCTTTGTCAAATCTTATTGAAATTACTAATTTCGGATTAAAGTGAAATATTTTCACTAATGAAACTAAACCTATATGTATAACTTTGTGATAAAGCACTTGTGTGTCCCCAGTTTTACCATAAGAACAAAATGGAGCTTATAAATGTGTGAATAAACGCATAAAAATAGTATTAATTGAACGCCTCCACGCATTGCGGCAAACAATTATTACGGAGGCGGCGATGATTGGCACGAAAAGGAAATTGGCAACGTAAGGCACTGGCTGGTAAGAAAATAATAGTTTTAATGCTCGAAATAAATAACGAAGCGAGGAAGAAGACAATGGTGTTGTAACAAGATCTCTTGTTAATTGTGGCGAATGCGGAGCGAGGGCCAGTGATCCGAGATTTATGGAGGCATTGAAATTACACCCTATTTGTTCTTTTCAAAACGCTCGGATTGTTGCTGTTTGCCTCTTATAAATGTGTAACGGAATGGAAATAAAGAACACGCTAGTTTTATCAGTTGCGAGAAGATTTGTGGTTTTTAATAGTGTTAGGTATTTTGGCGAATCTGAAAAGATTTTTGAACTGAAATAAGATTCTTACCTCTCATTTTTTGCTCATCAAGCAACTGCCGCTCCAAGTTGTCTTTCACCTCCCTTTCTCTGAGAACGTCCATTTTCAGTTCGGCTGTAACAGAAATATCCAATTTATTATCCAGAACATTAATTTACTACAAGCTTAACAAATCTAGTAAAGTATTGCAATAAAATCAAACATTACCATAAACATTGTCTAAGTTAAATGAATGGTTCATTGTGAACAAAGGTATTGTGTTTAACAGTGAGCTAACGCGGTAACGGGCGGGGGTCGATTAGAACATAAACACGGATTAACTCATTCGGAATCCCGGTACTATTGTGAAGGAGTCGAATTGAGAGATTTGCATAACTTTCAATTAGAGCCAACCTGACGGAAGCGATTGGGGCGGTATCCACGGTTACGAACTTCCGACTGTTTGCTACAAAGCTATCGTATCGGTGTCTTGGTTTGTTTGTGCCTTTAATTGCGTCTTTATTGGCAAAATAAGTGATTGTCTAAATTTACGTACAAAAAAAGGTTGGAAACTTAAATAAGCTCTACTACTGAAAAATTACGCTCAATAAAAGCAGAAAAAAATCACTCTCCCTTATACTTAAATGTGAAACAAGAAATTATTCTCATTTGAGTCTATTTTATTTTATTTTATTTCAGGATAGTCGTATTATAAAGCCATTTTCCACAAAGCTTATAAAATCACTTAGGTACTGTTAAAATGTATGTATTGGTTTATAAAGAATAAAGTACCACGACTACAGTTGTCCTAAAATTATTCCAGATGATAATGTTTCATTTTTTTTTAATTTACGAGTATAAATGATGTTAAAGTAAGTAAATGAGAAAGATTTCCTTTCAGTCATCTATCCTTTCAAACCAGTATTAAAATCAGAACTAGCTCGTGTAACCTACGCAAAGCCGAACATCGAATTAACTCGTAACTTTCAATCAAGGTCTAATCTCGATCGGGTCTATCAATACCCCATACGTAGAAGGCATTACGAGTAGAATTTGAATAGAAAGAGGTCACGGTTTAATTTGGTCCCTCGTTCTATTAGGTGCCTAAGTAGTCGATCTAATGGACCGTAAGGGATCACTGATTAAGTTGCTTTGGGCCGAAATGCATTGTTCTGATTGCGTGTTGAGCCTTTGTTTTGCTAGTTAAAGGTGACGTATGCTCATTTAAACGCTGCACTAAAGCTTAAATCAGCATTTAAATCTCTTTAAGCAGAAGGCGTTTTTAGCGTGCGTCAGAGCTAGAGTCTTGTGCTTCGATTTATGCTGTAACTAGTTTTTATTTTTCAAATAGGAATTCTTGAAGTGATATAAAAACAATCCAATTAACCATTAAATCATCCAATAAATTAAATTATGAAGTACAAAACACTGAACTTGAGCAAACAACCATAATCTCAAGAAAAACAAGAACGACTGTAACCATCCGAATGGTTATTGAATCATTAATTAAATAGTGCATCGGTATAAGATGTAATGCGATATCGATGCTAGATTGGATCGATATTGCTGGCCCGCAACTAGCTTGTTCGGTACAACGAGAGTTGTGCCGTTTAATAATTCCGTTAGCGATTCAATTATTTCAACAGGTTCGCTGTGCGGGCGCAATCTCAGACAACAGAGCACGTAATCAAACGTTGTATTAAATGACTGCCGACTGTTAGGATCGTCACTATCATTAGGTGCAAATAGCAGTTTTTTTTCTATCATACTTTTCCATCATGGAAACTTTTTATAACGGCAAATGGTAAATATGTGCAATATGTGTCTAATTCATCTTAACTTTAAGAATTGACACATTAGAAATTTACTTTGTTTCCTGAACGTCACTACGAGTAAGTTTTCAAGTAGAGGCCATTAAGATGATTTTAATTAAATTATTTATGATGAGATCTCCGGATGATGTTATGATTCCTAATATAGATAGGCCAAGTAAGGATCTCAGTATTATCTATCATTCTTAGTACAAAGTGGTTACGAATACATTAACTGTCAGTTAATTTTTATAATGACTTCATGTAGTTAATCAACATTATCGGCCTCCGTAACAGTGCTAAAATTATTCCCTCTGCAGTACATTTTCAATTGCTATTCGTTAAGATTGAATCTTAAACTACACATATTTAGGGAATACAGGGTATCTACCTGCGCACAATGTTATCAAATGCCAATTAACAGTAAAAGCGTCAATACAAACTATGTGCGATACTATCTGATATGAGCGTACAAGCAGGAGCCGGGCTGCTCATGTCGGTATCACCGCTCCGAAATCTGCAGATACCAGAGACAAGTTAACTTGCGCACGCTCATAATAAGGGATAAAGGTATGAGTATCGTACGCCGTATCTCTCGTTCACATCTTGTAAATTGAAACGTTCACATTTCTTTATTTATCGACTTCTTTTGTTTTTCGATTCGGCCTTTGTTGCACGGTTTATTTGTATGCTTAAACTTGGACAAGTAGTGTAGATACTTCGTCAATAGATGGCACTTATAGTCACAGTATTTAATGATGATACAAAGTAACAAATCAGAACTGAGTACTATAATTATAATCTCTGTTTCACTGCCCGATTAGCGCGATAAGTTGCAATCAGAATTTTATTACCGATTTTTATAATGGAAAAAAGAGTCAATCTTAGAGCCGGCTCGGATGCGAGATTAATTTCGAATCAATCCTGGGTGTATGGTGTAATTTAGAGGGCTTTTAGTTAAGAGTGGTTTCGCACATAAGACGTAAATTGCCTCGGCGGAGGGATGGCCATTAAGGTCCGCGTTGGTATGCGGCGTATCTGAACATCTCGCGATTTGCGAGTGGAGGTGCCTAACAAAAGGTGCTCCCGGTGGTCCCTGCGTACTTAGTAACCTTAGTATCTTTGTATTGTTTTATGGTAATGATATACGTACTAGCTACTACCTTCACATGCCTGTGACGGCTTTGTACGTAACAAAGAACTCAGCAGCTGATTTAATTCGATTTCTCAATCTGAAGTTAAATAAGACAAAATGTTATTTTCGAACTGATTCCAAAGAAGAAGTTTCTTTAATTCCTACTTAATTGCTCTTCAATATGTATGCGTTGATGATATTCTAATTCTAACCACTGTTACATTATAATTTGATTTAATTGGTAACTTCCGTGAAACCGAGATATTATTATGTAGGTATAACATTTAATTTAAAATAAATTGCACTAATTTAGATGATCAGACCTTACATCCCATTTTAAAAACCGAAAGGAAGGTTGCGCCAAACATAATTTAAATTAGAAACACATAAATCATCAAAACTTTAAACTAAGTAGACGTATACAGAAAACAAAATCGATCCAATGTGAAACGTTTATCGATAAAAACAAGAGAAAATCGAGACTGTAAAGCGGAACAGCCGATTATTAAATCGATCTTTATATCGGATCAATCAAATTCAAAACCTGATCGAGTTGCGTCCGAGGAAAAAATTATTACTTTATAAATAAAATAACAATAAAAACGATGCGCTCGGTTCAAGGGAATATATAATTATGGACAATTATTATGATACCGAAGCTGAATGGCCGATAGATGATTGAAAGGATCGAGACCCATAAACAAAAGGATCAATTTCGGTTACGCAATTTAATAACGTCAAGTAATTAGCCGATATTATGATCGACTCCAAACACATTATTAACATGTTTTGTGATACGAAAAAGTAATTTCATATCATACATTTATTATTATTCTTCAGATGGCAGTCAAATGCAATTGCGAAGGGTAGCAGAAAATTCTATTTCTCTTCAATTCCGTGCACTCAGCAAAAACAACAATAATATTTAAAATTTCAGACGTGGCGCCCTTTGAGAGTTGTCCAATGAGATCATCTCCCACTTGCATTTAAATTGAAAGCGATTACGGCACCGAAAATACGATTCCTGTCATTTAATACGGTAACATTGCAAAGTTTCGTAATATTAGAGTGTTAACAAACTTGCAAGTTGTAACGAGAACCGCGGATAGAATAGAGGGAGGTTTAATTTCAATAAAACATAAGTCATAGGGTAAGCGAATTAAGACATATTTTCACGGCCCCCGCCACAGCGAAGACTAAGTTGAGCTTGCAGTTAAAATAACAATTAAAGTCTTCCTAAAATTTACGACTCAAAAGTGGCAGAATAATTTGAAAGAGCTGTGTGGTGAAATGGGTCTTGCCGGGGGAACCGAGGCGCGCATTCGCTTCGTCCCGCGAACTGCCTTCAGTCGTTTTGAATTCAAATGGAAACGGGAAGTCTTTGGCTTTTAGCTGAAATTTTAATGGTCATAATTTAAAGAGATATTACTAAGGAATATTGTTGATTTAAGCACCTTTACAGGTTTAAGGTGGCGGGATTTGATTTATCAGGGGCATTCGCTAATATCAGGAATGTTTGTTGAGAAAATGTTCCAATGGAGTTCTCATTTTGATACTTATTGCATTACCGTGCTTTAAAGAGAATCTAATACATTAACGAAATTCACGATGCCTTTAAAAAGTAAATTCAAAGTAACGATAATGGTCGTCACGGCTCCGGCGCGGAAAAACGAATTTTCTTCCCTATGCCTTTTTAAACATACAAACCGTCAGCAATTTTATTTTATTGTTATTAGATTTTTCCGGATTATGTCACACAGCGATGTCGCTGCGGAGGATTATTCCCGCAGTCTCTGCGCTAATAATCATAAGAATTGCTTCCCTTTATTATGTGTGAAATTTAGAACATAAACTTCGCACTCAATTTTCCCTGCTTTGGGATTCTCATACTTTTTTCAGACGGCTTACGGTCACATTTAGACGAGCAGTACGTTGAACATTTTTGTGGAAATACACATTTTCTAGTGTTACGCATTTTAGTCGACTCCAACCTTTCCTCGTAAGTATACGTGTAGCAAATAACTTTATGAATATATTATACAGGATTTGCATCACGAATGCCGGTAGCATTTTCGTTTTGACGTGTGTCGTAAAATCTCTTATTATCTGTGTTTCAATATGAGAGGAGCAGTAATGAAGATGTCTTCGCAAAATGGATTAAAAAGTAGTGCCGTATCGAGCGTGCAGCGTCGGAATAACTCGCGGTGTTATCGCCGCACGCGCACCCAATCTGCGATCGAAACACACTGGATAAGATTATCCAGTAGCCCTGTATTATTTTAATGAGACTACACAAGTCCCCGAGATTCGATACGATACGAGAAAGCTTAGGTAACGAACAGAATAAAAGTATACGGGTCAAGAGAGATATCAAGCGGCCGCGGCGAGATGACGCGCTCAGCCATGAGCGTTCGCCTATAGAGGGGGACTTTTAAATTAGCCACCGAACACGATAAAGCCGTGTACATCTACATACCAGCTGACGGCAGATCGGCCGATACCATTATGTCTCTGGTAAGGCACCGATTAAAAATATCCATTTATAAGAGGACAACATCTGTCGGTATTTAAATAAGATATAAACGCGAGTCCGCGGACGTTTTGTTTCGTGCAACATTTTTCTCCCCGTGATGCTCCCCTCGCCGGATATATTGGTATTAAAAATGTAAGGGAGATTTATGCGAATGGCTCTAAGCTTTCATTAGTTGCTTCTTACGCGGTGTTTCTGCGGTCGCCGCACCCTGACCGGTAATTTTTCATTTTTTCTACAAACTTCCCGATGTTTTTGCCGCGCACCTAAATTTAACTGCATATAAAGAATATTAATGCTGCTCGGGAGTCGAAAGCAGGTGCACGCTATGACTTATTTTATTTCATTGCTAGCATTAGGCTAAGAGAAACCACCAAATATACATTTTGCTTTTTAATGAAAATATAAGGACGTCGTAAACTAAGCGGTAGAGCAATCAAGGTGAAACTTTACATGATTAAACTTTACATGATTAAACTTTTGAATAAGTTAGGTTCGTCCAATAACTTGACTCAGACTCTGCCTCGTGTTTTACAATTTACTACCTTATTATTAGTTAGTTATTTGTTATTGAACTAGTTTTTATTCTTGAAAAACAAGGCTGTACCACAGTAGATAAATCAAAACAGTACGGAAGCTTCATACAAATGCTCGAAATCAGACTCACGCACACAGACGCACGCTTTACACGAGCTCTAAGCGAACCTCGCAGTCCATCCGTCGCGGGTGTCGCGCGCGTTGCGTTTTTAATAATAACACTGCGTTACAAATGGAAAAGAAAATTAAGTACCCGCTTTGAAATGTCGCGTTTTCTTATTCATTCCTATCGTTTAGTAAGAATACATGGATATTTTCTTCCCATCACGTCTCATTTTTTTCCGTGAGGATGTTCCAAATTATGCTTAAAACTGAAAGAATCAAACATAATTTAAAGAAATCTAATAAAATATACCAGACTTTTATACATCAATCGAGTTAATTTTTTATCATTTAGGTATAAAAAATATAAGAAAAATAAATTCATACAATTTAAACCAAAAATACCTTTAAATTTTTACTTTGTCTTTTGTGTTTTGAAAAATCTTCTCGTTTTAGATGCCAACAGTAATCGCCTAGCATAGTTGTGTACCAACGGCCTTGAAATCGTTCTTAAAGCTTCTTTACATCTTGGTGGAACTTCTCTCACCCTGCTCATCACTGACAGCACCAAGATTAGATTGAAAGAAAGAAGTGGGAATGAAGAAAGTGAATTTTTAACCTCATTCTACAACCCAACTTTTCGTATGCTTTTAACATGTTGTTAACTAGCTGTTCAGCATTTTCGGCTCTATGGTTTCCNCACTGCGTTACAAATGGAAAAGAAAATTAAGTACCCGCTTTGAAATGTCGCGTTTTCTTATTCATTCCTATCGTTTAGTAAGAATACATGGATATTTTCTTCCCATCACGTCTCATTTTTTTCCGTAAGGATGTGCCAAATTATGCTTAAAACTGAAAGAATCAAACATAATTTAAAGAAATCTAATAAAATATACCAGACTTTTATACATCAATCGAGTTAATTTTTTATCATTTAGGTATAAAAAATATAAGAAAAATAAATTCATACAATTTAAACCAAAAATACCTTTAAATTTTTACTTTGTCTTTTGTGTTTTGAAAAATCTTCTCGTTTTAGATGCCAACAGTAATCGCCTAGCATAGTTGTGTACCAACGGCCTTGAAATCGTTCTTAAAGCTTCTTTACATCTTGGTGGAACTTCTCTCACCCTGCTCATCACTGACAGCACCAAGATTAGATTGAAAGAAAGAAGTGGGAATGAAGAAAGTGAATTTTTAACCTCATTCTACAACCCAACTTTTCGTATGCTTTTAACATGTTGTTAACTAGCTGTTCAGCATTTTCGGCTCTATGGTTTCCTAAAAACTCTTTTACAACTGCTTTCAGTGATGACCAGGCATCAAGTTCCTTGTAAGTAAGCTTTTGTCAAAATTTAGGTATTTCATTAATGTGCGTATTTGTGGTCCCATGAATGTCCCTTCTTTGAGTTTTGCGTCAACGTCACGAGACGTTTTTTTCAAAGTTAAGTGACGCAAAACTCAAAGAAGAGTTTTGCGTCACTTAACTTTGAAAAAAACGTCTTCAAATATATAAATCCATCTCCCTCTTTATTCTTAGCCTTAAAATTTTCTTTCAACAGACCAAGTATTATGTGGAGTGGTGTTTACCACAAACAAAACTTATTTGGTGCATTTTTGCAGTTGCGACGGCCACTTACTTCAGTAGTCATGATGGATTTTCAAATAAATATGCTCAGAGATATCGAGGTTATCGAATGGAAACGATTTTATATGAAATAAAACAATGAAAAAGTATAATATCATCGAAAACCTCAACTGTTCTTATACGCCTAAAGTGAGGGTAGTTAAAATAATGATTGACTTGTACCTCGAGAACTAGACGTGATGGATACCACATATATTTGGAACTTTTTATCTATGACTAATTACCTATTCATTCCAGCTATCAGTTTAACGGGTACCAAAATCGTGTAACGCAGTGTAATTTTTAGGCATCCACTGTCCGCTGTATTGTTAAAAACATGCCACGAATGTATTGCGTAGTATACGGCTACTTTAACTCGGCATCTTCAAGACCAGAACTTACATTTTTTAAACTTCCTAATAATTCTGAATGGTAATAATGATTAAATATTACTTTTTAAATAAAATGCTTACATCTGATATGGTAATAGTTATTTTTAAATTACGTAATTACGCTTCTTAACAATTTGTGTGTTCTATTTGATAAAGTAATTTGCTCAGCGCGCTTTTGTACTAAGTGATGAATTGTACCTAATTTAATATTTTTTTAACTACTTAGTCAAATAATTTATTAAATTACGTATTTGATAATTAAATAACCTAAATAAACGTTTTAATAAATAAGTAAGTAAAAACCTTATTAAATATATAAAGATTAAGAGTGACAACCCTAACACTCAGTTGAAGTGTAGGTATTTAACTCGACGAAAGGGCTTAGTTTCCGTACTGCTTTAGCTCATATATTTACTGTGGCTGTACGTACATATTTTCAAAGTATTATAAAGTGGTAGTGACAGCATAAAAATATGCAAAGAAAGCGACACGCTCCCTACACCCATAAACACGTATATGAACCAACACGTAATTCTCGCTTGTAATTCCGTATGTAAATTACAACTAGAACAAGGGTTAACCCCATAGAGACAAAATCTCTACCAACTTAACCTGAGCCTTGAAGACTAAGATACAACGCATAGAAAGAGACCATATTAAAATGGTGGCATTAAACACCCCTAAAACATCAGTTTATACCAATTTTAAATATTAAAACCTCTATAAAGCAGATGCGGAAACATCCTTGTAATATACGAAAGCACATCATAACCGTCTTTGGGAAATCTATGGTAAATTTTCACACAAAATTACACATTTCACGAGTAGGTACATTAAAAATAATAAGCTGGGATGTGTCTGTCTTCATAGTTCGAAAAGGCTTGGATTTCGAAAATTAAGACTCTACATTCAAAAATATCTATAACTATAGACTTTTTGACAATACATGAAAATTAATGCTAATGAAGTTACTCGTATGTACAGTCGCGGAATGAAAAGGTTCGTCACCTTAGTGTCGGTTTTCGCTTGCACTAGGTACTGTAAGAGTCAAACCTGCCAACATACCAGTGCAAGAAACAGTGCTGCTAACATTTAAATAAATGTGACGTTTGCTAACGAAGAAGGTTTAGCTTATTTTTTTTCTGTCCCAGTCCCATCGCATCAGTAGTGCAATGTTACAAAATGTATTTTTTTTATTTAATAGAAATAATAATGGCAGGTTGAACCAACAAGAAGGTTTTAGTTTTTCAATCATAAAAATTTTCTTGACAAGATAAATGTCAAACAACTTTAATCTGAATAATTTTGAACTTTACTGACTAACAGTTAAATATTATTTTGTCTATCTCGAGATTATTCTGTAACATAGTTTCAACAGGTAATATGTGCTCGCGATTCGTTGAAGGAATCAATTTGAAAACTGACGAACCTTTTCATTCCGCGACTGTACAAACGTAACCTATGTTTTAGTTTTATACGTCTTATTATAGAAATGAAAGAGACAAGCCTAAGCTGAATACTAAACGCTCTTTACATGTACATGATATGACAACCTGACAATAAAAGGTTAATAAGGTCTACTATGTGCAGCTGTTTATCTGTATTCTAGTCTTCAGTCGTTGCTACGAGTACAGTCAGAGTCAAATAGTTCGTGACACCCAAAGTGACCAATAAGTTGATATCACAACCTTATTCCAACTGTAACAAAGACGTGTTGCGAACTTATTGGCTACTTTGGGTGTCACGAAGTTTTTGACGCTGACTGTACGAGTATAAGCGCATTCGACACTACATAAAGACGCACTCCTCCTCTCTTACTTACAATTGGGCGCGTGTCATATTAAATTATTTCGGCTAAGTAATTCCGAGCGGTTAATTATTGTGCACAACCTGGGAGGCGAGTTGAGAATGTAATTATTATTAAACTTTACGATTGTATCACTTTACCCCTTTACTTTCCCGCGACGCCCCCAAAGGACGCAAACGCAGTGAACTTACACCCCGTCTCAAACTTTGGATCGTTAGCTTAAAGTTCAAAATCAAATGCAGAACTTGGTGTTGTATTTGCCCGCGCGGCGATACCGGAGTTACATTAGATCCTGGGATCCTGAGGGAGTTTCTTGGTTTGTTGCGGTACAGGATTCATATTTGAGCTACTGTTTGTGAATTATGCGTCTATAAGTTGTCTCTCAATGGGGTTACGGGCTAAAGAAGTGACTAAGAAACATTATGGCGTCATGGTTTGGAAATAAGATATTTTGAAATCAATTTACATTTAGTAACTTGAACCTACTTTAAAATTAGAGTCAAATAAAAAGTAATAATTGGTCAGAGCATTGTAAAAGTTCAACTTGTAAGTAAAACAAGTTTAAACGTCAGATGCCTATCTATCGCTAACTAGCTAGAAGTATTTTAAAAACAACACATCGGCTCATTTGCTAGATATTCAAAGCAAAACCAAACGGATTACAAAGTTCGCGCATGAGTGACTTGATGAATTCAATAGTTGATGCAGCCCCGGGCTAGAGCCGTAAATACTTAGGACCCCTTCGTTACTTAAGAAAATAGGATTAACATTTCATAGTTTATATAGAGAGCGTGTCAGTCTCTCTGTGGGTAACTAAGGCAGTTATCTATCAAAATAGCCGAGCTTAGTTTGTGTGCTGCTAAAGTCAAAATTAAACATTGAAGTATTTTAACATTTATTGCCCTTTTTACCTTCCGAACATGTTTTTGGTTTTCAAAAAGTGTTTTAAAACTGTAGTTAAGTTTTTCTTTTTAAAATAAATACTCCACAGAAATACTGAAATATTTGAAGCTACACCAATATCTCGAAAGTAGGTATTTATACTATCATCATCATCATCATCATCAACAGCCCTTTACAGTCCACTGCTGGACTATGAGCCTCCTCCACTATGGTGGATAGTATAAATATATATATATATATTTATACTATCACTGTGTTAAATTTTCGAAATCTAGAATGATAAATATCGTAAAAAGTAAGAAACATAGCTTGATATGAAAAAGTTCGCTCCAATATATATTAGAATGCATTGTTGCTTTTTGCGTTTTGTGTCCATACAGCAACAACATTAGCAATTATTTAAATGGAAGAACTAAAATTTAATATTTCCATTGTTAAATATTTGGGCATAACGCCTCGGGACGAACGCACGCAAAGTTTTCCCCCAAGAAAATAGGGATAATGATTTATCCCCGTATAGACACGGAAGAAGCATTTCCCATTACAATAACAATAACTGAATATACCTTAATACTTACACGTTGTGGAAAAATATTCTGCGAAATAAGGCTGTGTATTAAGGCACAATAAAAATGTATCATATGCCAAGAAAAGTACGTGTGTCATATTGATACATAAAAAGACATAGCAAGTTATTCATAATATGTCAATGTTTCATGTTTTGTCGTTGATTCTTTAAATCTATGCTAGTATTAATTGCCCCTTCGAATAAAAACAACTACATAGGTTACTTATCATCCATATAGTTTGGATATGAATATGCAGGTTGTGCATCGCGAACGTGTATTCCAAAGAAACTACTTCTTTTATGTAATTAGATTACTGTGGCGTTATTATTCAACACCCATCCTGACCACCGGCCCGTGAAACCTAGCATTTTCAATGTTCAAAGTTTACACCGCTAGATGTCGCGCGTGTGGTCGAGTCGCGTGCGCAGTAACCGGAGCGACACGCGCAAGTAATCCAATATGGCCGATGTCTCTCACGTATCGGTACATAGCTGGAATGGCATTTTAATATGCAGCCGTTAATGTCACTTATTGTTTACTTAGTTCAATGAGCGAATGCTAGGAAACCGCAGAACTTTCGCACGAATAAGCCGCCTCTTTTGCGGGACACGCTTTTTGACACTAAGCACTGGTAATACAAGCAGGCTATCGAGCAAGAAGAGCCAAGTTTTTCATTTATCCCACTCTCAAGACCTTATGGCATCTCCATAGAGCTCAATTTTCGTTAATCCCATTTCAACTAGTCCTAGAACATTATTATTTTACACAACAATTTCTAGGGCGTTCGATCAGAAAACTCATAACTCAAGTGGACTCAAAGTAAACAAACAAAGATTGCTGTTGGTGATTTTTGTGCACCTCGGTCCGCACAATGGTGTGAAAGCTGGCGCGGCGCGGCAACAATGCGTCGTTGGCTCTATCGGCGCGCGCGCATCTTCGGTGGCTTGTTAGCCGCTGGGGGCGGTTATTTGTACTTCAACCCGCGCCACCCTATTGCGACCTCATAAAGGCCATATTACAACGAAAGTTAGCGAGAACCAGAATCGCGGTGGGAGCTAGCACTCGCCTCTTGAAGCTTCGTGATGGACAGGTACGCTGACAACTCCTATTGCAGGGAAATTCAAATAGATTTAGATGGTTGAGGGGTTCATGCTTTCCTACTATCTCACGTTTTTAGCGATTATTATCTTATGCTGTTATTCTAGCTACTAACACTTGAGTTATGAAGTATTCATAGCGTGAAATCAAATAAGATGTATTCTTATTGAAATAAGTAGAGTTAGAGGTAAGATAGCTTCCTCCGTGGTTGAGGATTCCGGGTGAAGCTGGTTTCCACCTTGGGTCTGATCATCACTTACCATCAGGTGAGATACAGGCCAAGAGCTTCCTCGTTGTGGATAAAAAAAACATTTTTATGACCAAAGACGGATCTGAGCTTTTAAAGTAGAGTAGCAAGAAAGCTATGCCAAAGAACGGAGCTTCACAATTAAAATCACTTTTACAAGAAATTTTACAACAGTAAATTGTAAAATGCAATTTAATTCCATTTGTTAACCTTTGATGGGCTATATATAACATTTTTCTGCAATATTTTAACCCAAACGAAAATTCAACGGCAGCACTTAGGTACTTGTTTATTTATAAATAGATCTCATATGTCGATGGCTCCTACGTATAAGGGCGAAACTGCCGCTTACGCCTTTTTCCAATTATTTAAGCAATGATTTCACTTTGCTCTAATCTATAACATCAGTAAGAAAAAAAAAATTTTTTTCCATTAGATACAAAATAAAATTTTAGGCAAATAGGCGTATGTGCAAAACTACGCCACGTATAAAGCCCAATCATACGATTCGTCAATCTATACGAGTAGTTGCTTACATAAACATATATTTTTTATAATCCAAATCTTAAATAAAGCCATGAAAATATTTAGCAAATTGTTTTATTTATAAATTATGACACATTATATAGTTATTTAATTTTTAGCGTTAAGAGTCGCATCTCAAACTAATTTGAAAATTATAAATAACTTGAAAAAATCGAACTGCCTAAGGCATCGTGGGTTCAATTCCCGCCTTAGGCAATTCGATTTTTTCAAGTTATTTATATTTTTTAAAAATATGACACATTATGTTAAAAGACCTAACTAAATCTCGAGCACAGTATATGGGCGTATTTGCGTTAAAACGTAAAACGGTACATTAAACGACTTTTTCTAACTGATTTATTATTGATATAGCACATGATAACAATTAAAATAATTACATGCATAAATAAAGAGAGTAATCGCTTAAAATATTATATTTACGTTGTCATTTAAGTCTCTTTACGTTGAACAATATACATGAAATTATAGAAATATGCCGACGTAAAAGGGCAATGCGTAAAATCTCAAAATATATAAGAAAAATGTAAAAATTGATAACAGCAGTAGCAAAAGCATTACATGTTAAGGCTAAATGTGAAATTTCATTAAATTCGTTTTAGTAGGTCAGAAGATATGCCCCAAAAATATGGTTCTGGCCACTAAAATGGCTCTCCTGTAAAATTTACTTTTTTCACTTACGCCAGTATACGTAGGAGCCATCGATGTAACAGTAATTTAGTTTTAGTGATAATGTCGAGTCGTCAGCATTGTGAAAGCTTTCGTATCAATTGAATCCATTAGCTGAGCACACAAGTCGGCGAGTCTATTTGCACATCAGTTTTTATCATTGACCATGTTCGTGTTTGTCCGATCGGTCACTTCCATGTTATTGATAGGACACGTTTTCTTACATACACTATTTTCCTCTTCGTTTTTTTTTAGAAATACTATTTATTGCTATTACATTTAAACCTTCTTAGATAATACAAAAAGTTTGGTATCTATCTGGCATTTAGTTACATAAAAGACAGCATAAAGAGCCCCCTGTATCAGCGATGCCATTTGTCCATTGACCGGCACTTAGCTTAACAAAAACTGATAGTTGTAAAACAAAAGAGCAACAAAGAGCGGGAACAAGAGTGGGCCATTTCGGTCTGAAATAAACTAAGCGGTAAGAATTAACAGGGATAAGGGCTTAAAAGAGTAGCCGAAGCAGATTTATGTCGCGGTGATCGCAATCGGCCGATTCGCTTGTATACACTCGTTTTGTTTTTCGATTGGCACGAGGAATGCGGTGATGTGCCGTATCGAACGTTCAAGGATGGATTTCAATTGTAAGCGGACTCTTTTAAAGTTAAACTGCAAGTCGAATAAGATAACTTTAACGGCCAAAATGTCACTGTTTCGAATGTTCATCTCTTCAAAAAATTCCAAACCAAATAGATGTCACGTCATTTGGAAAATCCAACCAAACTTTTATAACACCTGATACCGTTTGACACTCCACGTATCTGTGAAACTAAATCTTCAAAGCCACTTGAAAAGGTACAATATGACGGCCATTTCCCATTCATTGCTACTCTATTTACACGAACGAATCGACACGTTTTATGGGTAGCCTTTCACCCACCCTCCCCGCGTTATCAGATAAGGCGGTGAATGCGGCACATTTGTCAGTGCGTCACCCACTGTGCACTAGTGTAAAAATTGTCAGCGAATGTGCCTAGATAGCGATCTGCTATTTCGCTGGCGAGGGGAAATGTCCTATGTTTGCTAACTGTGGCAACACCCGGTTTTGTTCTGTGGTGTTTGCAGCTTGGTGTTCAAACTCCAACTTGAAAATGGAGTGCTTTTCTCAGTTCAAAGGCAGATTCATTGAAAGTCCCAAATAAGTAAGTATGTAGTTACTTTTAACTCGGAGATTATGATTTAAAGTTTCAAGGTTCTTCGTACAGAAAGGAACCGACGTAAGAGCGTTTTATAGCCACATTCAGCAAAATGATTGTCATTATACATATACGAGCAACTTTGTTTATAAATACATACAGATTGAAAAAGGTAATATCTGGTATATCTGCCCGAAAGCGAATGGCCGAGCCAAATAAAATGCAAGCCTCCAGTAACACCTATCAATTGAGCAGGCGAACCAAGCGAGTGATTGCTGTAATTTCTATAAAAAATTCAACGGTAAAGATCGCCAGACACATCGATTCAAAAAAATGTTTCATCAACAATAATTTTAATATCGTAATAACAAAATTACGGGTTGTGTCTATATGCGAAATCCACTCTTAATCTCGCCGGCTTAGAGTTTTATTCCTTTACAGTTCTCTTATGTACGGGGGGAGAAATGGAACCTTTTGTTGGCCCATAGCATTATTATTTCTCATTTTGTTTTGTTTATTAATACAATTGGCTGGAGGCGCAATATTGATATTCAAGTTTGATGATGACTCGGGCGGGGGATTTTCTCCCCGACCTCTGTATTTTTGTAGAGTTTATACAACATCAGCGTTGTTTAGATATCCGAGAATTGAATACATTACTTTTTGAAACACAAAGAAAGCCTTTTCAGATAATTTCTTTAAAATTATAATGGCAATTGTTAACAATTTCCTCTAGTCAGGACCATCTCCATAGCGCACGAGTGTTTCTCGTGGGGAAACGGAATGACGTGTATAAATAACTTGCAGAAATATCAATTAAACAATTATGCTGTCCGAATGGAATCGTGTGTAATGATAGTGGGCCGGGCCATAACTCAGGCGCATCTGTTCTACGGCTATTTGCAAAGGCACGACATGCGCGCTGCGCCCGCGCTGTCTCCGCCGCTTAGTGTTTAGCTTTATGACTTACCGATGTGATTTTATTGCTATACAATGTAGCCAATAGCTGGATATTTTTATCGTACCTAATCATTGTCACTCGCATCGTTTTGAGACATTTAGAAAATACTTTAGTGTGCAGTATAAATGACATGCTACCTGTGCTGTAAGAGTCCAATTAGAGCCACTAAAAGTATAATTTACTGGAGTTAGAAATATTTATAGGCACTTAGCTCGATTTATAACGACACTCCCACTTCTGTTTCCTTTTTCAATATCTTAGCTAAATAACGTAATAAACAGGCACGATAATGTATAATGTGATGCAAATGAAACGTATATCGTTCATAATGGGCAGCTGGATACTTGAAGCATCAGGCAGGAGCTAGTACTGCGCTAAGAGTACGTGCTCCAACACGCTAAGAGCGCCTAATCAGTGCTGCTCGTACGTACGATTACCGAGAATCGATTCGCATGAGATCTCGACTAATATCGATTATAACATTTAACATTTACATCGAAAAGGCTTCCTGCTTACAGTGTCTCCGTAATCTATGATAATTTCATATGTAAATTATGGTAGAAAGTACGTCTTTCTGAGAAGAGATGCATCTTTTTTCTAATTCCTGGTAAGTATGCTGCTAATTTATAATAGTTAACTTATACAAACGGATATTATCTGGTCGATCTACAACGTTAATGGTAGGCATATTGCAATACATTACAAGCAATACATATTGCATACAGCTAGGGACTGGAATTCGTTGCCTGCTGCTGTCTTTCCCGAAAACTATAATCCGGGCCTCTTCAAGGCGAGAGTGAATAAGCACTTACAGGGCAGATATGTACCATCCTAGACTGCATCCCACTTAACATCAGGTGCGATTGTGGTCAAATACCTGCCTTGTTATGCATAAAAAAAAAAAAAAAAAAAAAAAACATTGGCTTCCATCGGAAAACCATTGCCCCCTTCACAAATACGGTCATGAAAGCAAACCTGATTTTCACTTTGTAGTCCCCACTTAGCAGGCGTGGCGAGTGGAAACTGGTCAATATACAGAGATCCAGTTTTAAATGTACGTAATCTTAGTAGATATTAAACAGTTTGATTTTCATCAGGCATCATAATTTGCCACCATCATCATCACGCTCTGAATACAGACTAGCCTTTTTAGCGATTTGTTGATATCATTCCAGAAGAACATGATGCTTAATGAGTAATGGCTTTTAATTCTGCATAATTTTTGCGACTAGCAAGACTTTGCATTTTTTAATTTCGTACTCCTTCTATTAGTTAAGCTTTTGTATAATTTCTACAATCTACTTCATTTTATGGTACCAACCCTTTATAGTCTACTCCAAGTTTTCTCAATATATAAACTTTTAAAATCACACTGTTTCTGAAAGAATAAAAAGCTTTACCTATAGCACTCACCTTTCTCGTAACTAATTTGTCTCTCCTGCTGCCTTGCATTATCAGCCGCCACCTTGAGGAGGCCCTGGATGTTCCTCAGCAGGGTTTCCGTTGATGAGACGAGGGTGTCAGCCGTGGGGTCCACGGGCACTGAAGGCGGGGTCCCGGTAGGGGCCGCGTAGCTCACCGGCGCCGGCGATGCCGATGCTTGCAAGTCACGTTCCCCGTCGCTCAAGTCTGCTCCTGGGGAGATTGGCGAGATTAGATGATGCAACTACTATATCCATGTAAGTTTAGATTACTGAAATGGCTGATCATCCTGTATTTCATGACTCTTTCTCTGCAAATGGACGACTACGTATTCGTCCAGCTCAAAACGTCTTATTTGAAAGAGCCATAAGACGCAAACATTTCTATTCAAAAGTCACATCCATTTTAAGCAGATCTTCGCAATAAATAGGACTACGTATTATGTATCACCCGCCTGCATTTTTATATGTCTTTGAAGAAGATATTAAAAATATAAAATTTAAATTAATATATTCCATCGGTGCATAGTTAAAACATTTATAAAAGGCCATACTGCGTCGGACGTGTAATTTAATAACGATGAGTGATTATTTATTACAAGTATACACGCGTCATAATTTTCAAGTATTCGTTCTGACTTATTATAAATCATTAATAAAAGTAACAGCTTCATAAGAAGCCCTAAAAGGGATGGTGGTACGACCAAAAAGTGCGCAATACCGACAAACAGTGTTACTGAGGCTCGCGTGCGTGTATCATTGGATTGCAATTATTATTGCATCGAACACCGATATCGCGTGGTACCGTGGCAGAGCTTTGATGGAGTCCGGCCGTTTGGATCACTATTCTGGATGTTTCACTCTATGTAAATTATGATTTACTGTCATTGGATTCACTAAGCTTTCTTAATTTGATGAGATTGAAGGTTTAGAAATTAATCACTCCTTCTCTCTTATCCTAGACGTAACGGTAATACGGTTACGTTTAAATCGCACACAAATTATTCAGTGTGCCTACCATGAGTTTACGTTAGGTGTGCTCGCTAACGACTGCGTAAAAAAATGACATTTAAATGTATGACATATTGTGCAGCGCCCCTAGCGGCTACTTTCAAGAAATAAAATCTTCATAGAATTTTTTGACGTATTCGCTAGCGAGCTCACCTAACGTAAACTCATGGTAGGCACACTGGTCGTTACTGCTAAAGCTCTACCAAATTAAATTAACTGATAAATGTTTTTCAGATCAACATCAATTTTCAACTTCGCAATATAGGTTACACTTTTTGTCTCCAATATTGTCAAATGTTGTCCAAAAGCATTTGCGCTAAATCGCTTTTAGAGTGAATAATTTTCTAGCCAGGTTAAGTTAAAATAATCAAACAATAACAACCATTGCAATTTAAATTTGGAACTCGAACAATACAGTTAATTCACCGCCAAAGAATTTGAATAAGGATGCCATGAAGCCATTCGACACCGAATGGGCTGTCTCTAACCGATT
Organism: Ostrinia furnacalis; assembly: GCF_004193835.3. NCBI lineage: Eukaryota > Metazoa > Arthropoda > Insecta > Lepidoptera > Crambidae > Ostrinia > Ostrinia furnacalis. Next base: position 178,835 of record NW_021137833.1, on the reverse strand, counting down.
TATATGGCCCGTTGCGCTATGGGCAAGTGTTCCTTTTGCAGCGGCCACTAGCGCGTACGCTTCATCGATTACTTTATAATTACCTAGTTGGCATTCCACACGGACCCATTTATTCAGAAATCTCCCCACAGTGATACATAATTCCACTTACTTTTAATCACCACTAAATATTTACGGTTACTTTAATGCCCATGATGAAACCAATAAGCACATTATTATTTTAAAAACTGACGAGATAATTACAATAATGTACACGCTATGTCAATAACGGACCTCACACATAAAAAAGAAAGTATTTCGATTGGCGTCTCTCACGGCCCAAAATAATCTATCGATACATTTAATTTAGCTGACAAGATAGTGAGCGCTCATCAAATAATGAAGACAACATCGTTTCGTCATTGTCGATGCTCACGATAGCACTCTCGGGTTGTCACAACACCATCTCCCTAATAAGGCCAATTAACAGGATATACTATTTTTTACAAACGATCTGAATCTCTATACCGATCACAAAGGAACCATATTCGATTGCACCGTACCGTGAACAACAGACGTTGAAATAAAGTCATTTCCAAACTTAGAATGGTGATTGAAAGAAAAAGGTAATACAAGATGAGCAAAGATCAAAGTTGAATGACATAGACGGGCATTCGTGAAAAGGCTTTAATAGGCTGAGGCAAAAACGTGATACATACGAATTATTGATCATCTTAATATAAACTGATTACGAAAGCAATCCTTGAATATCAATTACGTTTGTAACGTGGGTACAAATGAAATTAATTTTAATATTTTTATCGATTTGGTCATCTAGTCCATTGTTTGCATAAATTTCCCGAGGCTCATCCTGTAAAATCGTGGCTAAGTGAACATTTTCTATAATCGTTAGCCGCTATCCGTTCCCACGCTCTCTGCGCATTTTGTGTGTAACCTGCAATAACTACAATACACAATCCTTATTGTTTCACTTAATTTAGCTATTGTATGCTTTACGTATTTACATTTCTGGATCCATGTTTTGATTTACGCCGTCCTCGTGTCGACTGCTGAAGCGAATAATGATTTTCTAGCAATTTCTAAACACGCGAGTGATCGGAAGACAGATTGCTGATAAAAAAATTGATTCCCATGACAAGCTTAATCTTTATGATGATTTTAAAGACAATAAATGCTATCTCCTAATCTCTATCTATTCAAAGCGCGGTATAACGTTTTACCGTAAGGTTATCTGTGGCCGCTTGTGTATGCGGTAATTTTATGATTTTCTCATTCTATTCAGGCCTGGCTCACTCCGCGCGGTACATCCGATAATTACCTACAGCGAAGCGCCCCGCCGGCGGGTATTATATCAGTCGAGTGTCACGCGCGCGCTCGTCAGGACGCTGGCATGCGTTGTAGTATGATTATAATTCTATGATCGAAGTATTATTTAAAAATGGACATAAAGAGAAAGAAATATTGTGCGGCGTTCGGGTGTTTAAATTCGAAAAGTAATCTACCGGATTTATCTTTTTTTTTCGCTTCCCAAAGATGCTGAAAGGTATGTTGGCCATGTAGGTAATCAATAATTCTTAGGATAGTATAGGAACCTAACCTACTATGAAGGTTTTCCATAATGACTGCATACTTACCTACATACGTACCTCATTACAAATAAGTAGATTAATTATTTTTTCACTAGACAGCAACCCTAACAGCGTAAGAAGAGTTCAGAGGCACGCGATAGAAAGAGACAAAACTTGTAGGTGAATAAAATTGTAGGTACGTAGTGCTGTGCGAGCTGAATTCCACTGTATCGCGTCGTAGCAAGACTCGCATTTATTTAAATCGTCTTGCGGAGTAATCCTTCTGTACCTGTACTATTACTTATTCTGTGTTCTATTTCAAATAGCTGTAATTGCGTTTATGAGTTAGTGACGTCGGCCTAATAACAAGTTTTCGCTTGATTGATGATGCAGACGGAGATAGCACCAAATTGATTAAAATATTTAGTGCGGCAATAGATTCAATGAACAAAAAGCTGCAGATAAAACGAATCTAACAACATCAACGGAGAAATTGTCATGCCATCCATCATGGGTCTTTAATAGTCTTAATAGGACAAGATTTACGATACAGTAACATTAGTAGATGATTATGTATCTAATGTTGAGTTACATAACGTTGAAATAGCACAGATAACTGGTGCTAGTAACAATATAAAAATGATTACACTTTAAAGGGCTGTTCGAGACTCACGTGTAAAATTGAATTGGGTCCTTTTAAGCGCTATTCATACATCATTGTGGGCAATTGCGGAGGATACTTGTAATAAGATTTTATTATATAGGACCATTACAAGTAAACGTGTGGTGTCTAGGGATCAAGATGGGGTATCGATGGGAACGCGCCGCCGTGTGATCATTCGCTAATCCCCGCGGTTCGATCTCAACTTAATGACCTTTTATGAAGAATCGTCCTGGCGTTATCCGATGACGCTACATTTGTTTGTACAATAATGATATTCAAGCCGCGTCCAATCGTAAAATAATTAACATAGGATCGAGTTACAATGTATTGAAGAGTAGCCATTTTACACTTATTATAATAAGTGTTTCCAGTTTCTAGAATAAAAGGAACGCGGTTTTATGGCTGATAATTTCCGAACTATGAATGCTGAAGGTTCCAGGGCTATTACTGGGTAATTTTGCCGTGCATTACATGGCAGTATATTGGACGGTGGTATCACTCACCTGTGTTAATGCTACACGGACACTTTCCTGTCGTGCCGGCCGTGATTGCGTCGAAGAACACTTATTAATATCCATCCAACACTTATGCGAAACTGATTTAAACATCCTAGGAATATACCTAAGTCTACTCAGGGTATATGAATTTCAGTTTTTCTGTATCGAATTTCTTCTTCTTTTTGGGTGGCCATGGAAATTCTAATTTAGCACTTAAACTACGTACGTTTTTTGTACAAAATTGCCCATGACTGAAAGATTGCCATTAATTGCATTTCTTCTCAGATAGTAGGTTACAGACATAATCGTTGATACAGTTTCAGAAGAAATCTGATTTGATCAGTAGGTAGTATTTGTGATCTATTCGCAGTGGTTCTGCTTTTGTGTGGTCTAGAAGAATGAAATCCCCATATTTATAGAAACGAAAGTACGCACCCTCGTCCTCATCTTTGACGTTATGGTCGTCTTGGTCGGACAAGGCCGCGTCGCTCTCGTCGCTGTGCGACCGGGGCGACGCCGCCGCCGTCGCCGCGGAGGGCATCCGCGGGGGTTGCGGGGTGCGGCGGGAGGCGGCCGAGCTCCTCCCGCTGGCCGACCCGTCGCCTCGGTCGCCGCGGTCTCGCTCGCCCCGGTCCGACCGGTCGCGGTCGCCGCCTGACCCGGATTTTGAGAGGTTCAGGACAGGACTGTGGCCGGGAGATGAACCTATTAAAATAGTATGATTAGGTTTCTAGACCCATACAAAATAATAGTTTTTCAAGGAATAAATTAACATTGTAATTAAGTCTTTAGGAAAAAAAACTCGTTTATATCCTTATCAATCAAAACTTCTTGATGAAAATCAAGACAGATCGTGTGGATAATTTTTTCAGCTTTTTGTAATGACTAATTTAATTCATTACCGTTATGTGATCCCTCGCGTGCTTTATCCATAGCCATAACTCGTTCCATGTCGCCTCTTTCGTCGCGTAATCTGGAACAAAAACGCATCCGTCATGAACACGAAAACCGCATCAAAAACTATAATGAACTGTCAATATCTCGTTAAGAACACTATAAGTGGCCAAAATTGGTTACGCTACCTAAGAATCCGAATCGAACAAAGCTCCTGACAAACAGTTTTATCATTTGAAACCATAAAGCATGCTTCCCACAGAGTTGTGAAGCTACCACAAAGGCAGAAGTATAATATTATAGAACCCCGCTGAGTTCCTTTGTAAGAGGATGAAGACTGCATGTAATCATTTTGTATGCGGATCTCTGGTACCGCTACCCTAATTCCGGAGGTTCCTTTTGATTGTGAAATATTGGTCCTTTGATGCTTCCATTTGCATTCGGATTTATTAATATTTACTTATTAACTTTTTGTGTAATACAGATGTTTGTATCGTCGGTCTATTAAAAAGGGCGAATAGACGTCGGAAACGAATGAGTGGAAGATCTATCGATACCGTTTGGAATTAATAAATGATGAAGTAAATTAATGAAACTGTTTAAAACAGACATTCAATATTTCAGCTCTTTTAATATTTTTTACTCAAATGAGGGGAGGTACGATCTTGTATTGTAGAATAATACATAAACAAACCCATTTAATTCAAACAAAGTTGATAATTTCAGTATAACTCCCCTTGTCAAAGGAAAAAATGTAAGGGTAATTTTTTAAAGCAAAAGAACAGCCGAATTCGTTACAGAAACCAATTTGGCTCATTTCAAAAGGGGTTAAATGCTACAATTTTTGCTCAGTAATGCCTTTCGAGCATTTGAATATAAATGACGTCTGAAAGTGAAATGTAACATACATAATAAGTGGCTGTTTTAAACCTTCGCGGAACCCTTTTGTGGATTACAGAGTAACACGCCACAGAGGCGGCAAAATAGACTTTTATTTTACACAACCTATAAGAAATTTCGTTATTTCGTATAAATTGCAGCTGTTTCCACCTGTATTTTGAATGTTGGGGATAGGTGGATAATCGAAGATGTCATTTGGTCGATTTCAAAATATTTGGCTTCTTTGGAACATTGCTTTAATTTTTATTATTGTCTTCTTGTTACATTGCTTTGCTCTTGATTGCTATAGCACGTGCAGATGCACGTAAGTATATTATAATGCACTTAAGTGGTGTCTTAATTTCAGTTTGTCTTTGAATCACAAACGTCGTGGAGTCTCTGTATCTGCAATGCTCTGTGCACAACCCCGCAATAGAGCGGTTCCGTCTTTACTGACGAGTCACGGGCTCGCTCTGAATTTAATATATTTTTCATTTCGTCGCTATTAATATGTAAATACTACCAACATTTTTATTCATCCTGCCAAATTAAGGAAATAAATGTGGTCAGGTCAATCGATTTTTGGTGCATAATTTGCTGGTTTTTATTAGTGTATCGTACCTATATTAATTTGAAATCATGAAAATTACCCTAAAACTTTAATGTAAATAAATAAATGTAAGTTGTATAAATATTTATTGAACAGTCATTATTTGTTGTCTCATTCAATCAAGTCAACACACAAATGTTTTATTTTGGATCTCATAATATTCCAACAGGCTGTCTCAGGCGCGGCTAATTCGTCCGGAACGATCGGTCCACTGATAAGGGCAAATCAATGAAATAATAAATTATTACCACTTCCTCCATACTTTTTATCTTCACAAGTGTTGGTGTGATTGATGATGTATCAATAGAAAAGAGGAATAAATAAACTTTCGTATTAATTGGTTGGAAATGTAAAATGAATTTGCAGCTAAGGAGTGTCGTTAACGACAAGTTTAACACATTAACATAACACATTGGATGTCCTTTTATAGAAAAAAACTAGACCATAAAACTGTATCTCTATAATCTTTCAATATTCCGTAATATGTTGCCTGCAGTATCAACTGCTAAGACATATTATTCTAAGATATTATCTGTAACCAATTAGTTCGAGTTCGTACTTCGTACATAATTAACACACCTCGCAGTGTTTTTTAAACGACACTACAATATTATTGGAGCAGTACGTAATAGGCGTTGATTAATTGATTACATTATCTAAAAGCTAATGAGGTTAGTTTTCAAGTAAAAGTAAGTAGGCACAAAATAAAATATCCTTGTGCCCATTGCCATTAACTTCTTTGATAAAAAAAAACAACCGGTCAAGTGCTAATCGCACACTTACATATTTTATCTCACGTTTTATTTTCATATTCCTTTCTTGAGAACATGGGTCTACCTTTTTTTTTCGTCGGGAAAATACATGAATTTGTATAACCAGTTGCAGAGGAAGCTAGAGACCAGTTGGACTGAACTGATCCTATTTTTGAAGTGCGGAACCCTAAAATCTGCCACAAGCAGCCGTCATTAGTCCGCAAGGAAATAATATTATTCATTCTCATGTCAAAAGGAAAATTGGCGTCGAATCACAGCGGAGAGTGAAAATGGAAAAATGAAATTTTCCAGACATGACAAGCAATTTCATGAATTTTGACCTCCTGAAAAACAAGTCAACAATTCGGGAACATTTCAAGTTATAAGCGGAATCAATCTGGAAATAAATATACTTAGTTATATTTGTTTTACAATTTAAATTACCTTAATTGAGAATGAAATGATTCCTGATTACTCGTAGAATGATCTTTCTGTTTCTCTTCAGTAGCTATATGATTCTTTCTTCGAATGTGCAAAACTGCAAACTTTGAAAATCATCATCAAATGGTTCATCAAAGTCTGTTATGGAAACAGACAGAGTTACTTTATATGTATCGGTATGAACAAAGCAGGTAAAAGCATCGAGCCATTGAACGTTACAGCGCCCATGATTTCCTGGTTGCCGCATAGATGGCGTTGATAGCATTAGTTAAGTTCACTGTCCACGAAAACGTAACGATACGCTATAGAGGATGAGGGGGATATTAACACTGACCATTGCCATTACGGAGTGGCCACTGGCCTAAACAGATATTCCGGGGCCACGCGCGCGGACAATGCGTTGCAATCTACCACCGAAGCCAGCACGCTGATTAGTTAATACGCCACCGTTCACATAACCTAATACCGACCCATCGACCGTACTGAACTGTTCTTGTATGCATAATCTGATTAACGTAAGTATCAAACAAAGCTTTCCGTGCCGTCTATTTACGTAAGCAGATAGCGTTGTATTAGAAATTATGTGGAGTAAATACTTATTACCAATAAACCAATTTTCGCATCATTTGGCTTTAAATCTAGCGGTTGTAGGGAAATGTAGGAGTGGGGAGCAGCTTTTGTGTTTCAGAATCAGTTGACAACTAATTTCAGATACCTACACTGATTTATGTATGTAGCTAATGAAACGAATAGTTACGGTTTTGAGAGTCATTACTATGTAGCCAATTATTAAAAAAAAAAAAAAAGGTAAGTGCGTACAAAACTTTATTTAACTCTACAATTGACAATTAACTGAATCAAACGTTTATTCACTGAATTGATGAACATCTATTTCCATTGTAACAACTTCAATTAATCCGAAACACAGCCAACATCGAATTTGCATTCCCGGGAATCGATTAAGAAAATCAAATCCTGTCTGAGCGTCACTGCGTAAAACATTTGCTTGACACCCAAATCAAAAATCGTTTTAGCCCACCCTCCTCGGAGGGAGTCGGGAAGCGTCGACGCCTCAACATTTATTATTTCAGACATATCACTCACATGCAAAACAAACTCCGTCCGATCCATCAAAAAGTTTCCTCCCCCGCCTCCCCAACACAAATCGAGTGTGTAAGTATCGCGGTTTGAGGATACAGGGTCATTGGTCTATTGGTTTTGCCAAGAATTCAAATTTGATTCCCGAAACAATTGGCTCGATCGGTTTGTAATTTGTTGCGAATTGTGAATGAAAGAGATAGGCCCGTTTTCATTATCAATTCCTAATTTTTAAGTGACCCCTATGGTAACACAACAGGAACTTTGTTTTCTTAGGGGTCACTAGGGGTAAAAATTTAGGATTTAAGGTGAAAATGGGCATTAAACAATTGAATTAAAATGTTCCAAATTCAAATATCATAGACACAGTCGGTTCGATTGGCTCATAATACCACCATTTGCACTATCTTACTTTACCATAACAAACGACAAATGTCTTTCAAACTCCATACAAAAACACAGATTAAAGTTACACTTACGGATAAAGTTATGCAACTCCGTCTAAGTCTGATATTACGTTTTGAACTTAGTTCTTACAACCCACATGATAGAAGACAGGTAGGTTATAAGAAAATTGAATTGAGATAAACGATACAAAAGTTTCGCGAGAAAAATAGCGAAGTCATATAAATTACAATTTCAATGGTAAACAGACTTGTTCATCCAAAAGAAATGAGCATTGTAACCCCCTGAGCAGTCAACAAAGCTTCGAAGAAAATCGAGCGAAAAAAGGCTAAAAACACCTTAGGGGTTTACTAATCGAATAAAAAATATCAGCGGCCAATGCGTAGGGGAGAACGGAATAAATTATAAAGAAAATACAAGTAGCAGAGGGGTGGTTGTTATGACTCAAGTTTGAGCATATGGAGATAACGCTGCGTTATGCCTTTGAAATAATCTAAAGACAACATTGGCGGAAAAAAGGTGACATATCTATTCCGATAATACCTACTTCATTACGGCATACACAGTGATAAAGTTAAGCAGTCATTGAAATGGTGGAATGTTTCTAATATCTTATAATATGTTAAACAAAGAACTTACGACTCCTGGTAACGAACAATTTAAAACAGTATTTTTATATTAAAATGTAATTTGAATACCATAATTAGCCTAATGGCTATTCAACGACATCTCAAAATTTCCCAAATAGCCCAATACGTTAAAACATCGAAATCTAAACAAAGATAGCGGAAAGCAGAAATAATAGGAAAGAAGTAACATGATGACTTGTCGGAGGCACCCTCCTCCACATAAACGTCACGATGTCATTTGTAAAAATTGCGGCTCCTAACTTCACCAATTTTAGGTTAGGGAACCAATAGAGTCGCATTTAATTTTATAGCTATATAAAATGTAGGTGAAAAGCAGAGAAATATTCTCGTAAAAGCAATAAAAACTGCTATCTGATACGAAATATAGGTAATTAAAAAATCAATTGGAAGTTTACTTTTAAATGCGCACTCGACACCAAAGGATGCAATAAGTTAGTCCATTACACCACTTGACCTTTTAAAACCATTCATTTAGCGAAGCGTTTTTGTATTGCCATTATTTCTTGTGAAGTAAATAGGTATTGTTGTGTTAATGTATTTATAACTAAAGGTACTTTTTGCAATAAAATTTCGCTGCAGGCAAAACGATTCTACCGACCGCGATGTTCCCGCGCGGAAATGTCTAACCAAAATAAGCAAATTCGAGGGCGACAAAAAGAAATGGCGAAGACAGTGGGACCTTGCCAGGGGAAACCGGAGACAGTTATTTAAATTTGAATAATATAATATGAAAAAAATTACATCACTTAATACCATAATAAAAGTGCACTAAGCGACCGGGGCATTACTGCCAACCGCGAGGAGGCCCATGCAAATTTAGCTTATGAAACGTGAAATGAAATATAAAATGCGTTTGGAGGGAAATAAAATATGTCTACGGAGCTTTAGAGCTCATTGCGGCGCTGTAAGTAAGTACGTGCGGAGATTTAAGCTCACTGGAGCGGCGCTGAGTGTGAACGCTCGTTCGTGGGCATTTATATCGCACAAAACAGAACCCAACTTAATTTTCTGACATTTGTACACTAATTATGACATAAAATTAAGTTTTATTGATACGGAACTAATCTATTGTTGTAAAATAATTTATACAAGCCACTCTTAAAATGATTAATGGTCATAAAAAACATGTTTGGAGATTGCTTTTTAACAAGAAACAAACAGAAGCAAAACTTGTGAATAACACAACAAAAATCTAACGAAATAATATCGTATTTGTTCGCAGCAGATTACAGCGCGTAACGAGATTCCGATCGGGTCCGCGATCTTATTAGGATTTAGCGCGCGCTGTCCCGCGCGGGAGCAGAGCTGCGGATAATTATGCAAAATTGCTTCTGCGATTCGTAGACCCCGACTTTTTAGGGACATAACCATTAACTGTAATGGGAATGCGTTCTGATAACGTTGACTTTCATTGCACGATTATTACGGAAATGCGATTCGAATTGGCCCATTATATTAGCCTGTTTTTTGTCACCAAAGATTTATTTGCCATTACGCGTCCCGCGAGATTTAAAGTGTTGTAATCCTAGCCGAACCATTCAGTGACCACTGATTGCATAAATATGGCTTCAACGCACACGCATATATGGGGCGACCGCAGAAAATTCACATCTATAGGCACACTTCCAATTCAATTCCTTGGATAATGTGACGTGACAAACCTTACCCTGACTTGCAGCGGCTTGAGCTTGCTTCAGCAGCTGGAGCTAGTAGTCTCGAGTAGACGGGTGAGTCAGCGCATCGTCTGCAGCGGCTGAGCGGGCGCTGCGCGAGCGCACGAGTAATGATTGTGATCGAATTGATCGCTCGCGTTGACCGCAACATGTTCTGAACGAGACGATAATGGTCTATCGACGTAGGCCTTTTATTTTCTGTGATGATAATTTAGATTTTTATAAATTCGGACCTGGTTACATATCATTCAATCTTTGGTCGCGACGTTCGAAATAGACGAGAAATATTTTGCTTAGGCATTCAATCAGGAACTATTTACCATTATTCATTATAATGAATATAGGTATTAAATATTATCTCTAGATATAAACGTCTGTCGCTTTAACGATAGTATCGGTCAGACAAACGCGGTATCGGTGTCGATTTATCTCGGACCAGAGTTGGACGCTATGGCGCATCGATCATAGTTTTGTCCACTTCATTGATAAAACTAACAAGTTCGAAAGATAACTATTGTCTTAGTAATGAATGGAGCGGAAACGTCTTCTTCGAGCACTATGTTTATTCCATATTGAAATATTTACAATTATTAAAATCTTAAAGTTTTTGACTATATCAGTCAAAATGATAAAAATCTGTACAGCTTTCTCTAGCAAAACTGAACGCTTCTAAAACGTGGGAGCGAAACAAGCCTAATAGTTTGTCTTAGTAAATTGGGCAAGCTTGTAATTAAAAATTAACACGTGCATAGGCGATAATCAATTTAAACGCTCTGGTGAAACTTAGACAGATTTGAGAGATAACGGCTACTGCAACATGTCAAAATATGAAAACACCTTTTCGCGTCGTAAAAATGTCTAACTCCTAACCGATTAGACGTTTAACTTTCTTTTTGTCGAACAAATTCGTGTCATTGGCTATTTTAACGCGTTAATAATGTCCGCAAAATTGTAAAACGCTTCCCATTCTGTCAAACCAAAATGCACGATCTCGTCAATTATGAAACAGCGGATAAAAAGCTTTTCACAAACCATCGATAAACGAATAAACAAATCGAAATAATTAACGCAAGAGCAACAAACTGGCATCTGCTGCGAGCACACATTCGTCACACATCGGCACGGGGGTTTGGCAGAAGGTAAACAGAAAATATAATTTAGGAGCAATTTGCCGTGTATATGTCCGCAATCAAATTGTCTCGTTAATACCGCGCTATCAAAACATTTGATTTGTGGCGGCGTAGGGTTGAGCGGTTATTTAGCCATCCGATGGCTGACTTCGTTTGATGACCCTTGCTTGTATTCAATTACGTATTATTTATCATAGAAGTATCAATCTACTGACAGCAGTTGCGAAAGCGACTTTTGTTATGGCCGTTGTTGCACAGTTGTGTTGTGAAACAATGAAAATACGAGTATGTAATTGGACTCCAATTTACAAAATGATAACTACTAAGGTGACAAAAGTTGTAAATCACCTAAAAGAATTCAACAAATAGAATGTAATCCAACTTATATCCAAAAAAAAAATAGCACACCGTCTTGCAACTGGAGTAATCCAATAGCACCTTTTGCGAGGCATAACATTATAATATGCTCTAGGACAGACGGTATGGCATAGGGAAGTAACTTTTGTCACATTTTTTTTAAATATGATCTTTTATTTAAAAAAAAAAGGTGACAAAAGTTACTTCCCTATGCCATACCGTCTGTCCTAGAGCATATTATAAATAGATAATCGTGACGTCGACATCTTGTCTCGCGAACATTTTCGTTGTTGCCAGATATAGTTATTGTGCGTAATCTCCCACTTCAGCTGCGAAAAGTGAACACTAGGGCATAAAATACTGTATGAAATTAACTACGCCATGACACATTTAAGTACTTACTAATGTAATTTTGGAAGCATGAAATGGTGTGCTTTAGATCAAACCAAACACATCATAAAAGGCACAACGCGAACGTCGCTTTTGATTTTGGCGCGTATCTTTGACACAGTATTTCGCTCGTCACACCCACAGCATATCACAAATGAGTCACCCGGACACTTTATATTTAGCAAATTAAAGTAAAAAGTGCACATTTGAAAAAAATATCCGCCGACGAATGTTTGCATGGGAGGAGCGCGTTCGCGATTTATGCGAACTCACACTCGACGCGAAGTCAGCGGGTAAACAGTTGAATACTTTTTATTCGCGTTGTGTAATTCCCCTGGGAGCTGGGATTTGCATAACAAAACGGGAAAAGGTCAGGAAGCGAACGGAATGGCAAGTGTCCGGTTTGATGTCCAGTCAGCATTGCTTCATGAAGGAGTCTGTTCACACTGCCCAGTTCACTTGCATCAAATTAAACTACTTATTAGGTACACAATACGTTTATGTGTCATGTAAGTATAATGCAAATTAATAAGGTCTTTTTTCGTTCAATTTAATTTTGATTATTTTAAAATCGACTTTCAAGGTTAACACTTTTTCGAAGAGCATCAAGTAACTATGTGCTAAAGAACAGGAGTGTTTGTTATACTTGCGGAAAACCACTTGGATTTTTTATGCCTGTAATTAACACTTGTTATACTTTAGTACTTACTATTGTTTAACACGTTGAGTGCGAAACCAGGTCTATAGACCTTGTGTACGTCTCGCTTACCGTGCGGCTAAGAAAATTATTATCTTCCTTGTCGTGCGAAAGGCATAACTTCAATTGGGTCCGGTGTAGGAAATTGATGAATATATATCTATGATGTATTTTTAAAATAGAATCCAATGATGTACCTACCTTAATACCAGGTTTTTAGACCTGGTACCGCACGGAAGTAATAAAATGTCTTCACAATGCGAAACCAGGTCGAAGCACCTTGTACCCTGCGCACCTGGTACCGCACCCCACGCTAGCTTCGTGCAGCCAGTGTTGCCTCGCATTCGTAAGAAACGCACATGTCGACATGGCGTCAAGAGAAACAAACAAAATCAAAACTGCCAATTGATTATATTTTAATTTGCTACACGATTTATTGCTAATTTAAATAGTTTTTCGTGACAAACATTTGAAGTTGTAACTAAATGTTATTAAATAATATGTTTTCTTTAAATATAGCTTATTTAAGTATTTGTGCACGTATGTCTTATTTGTAAAATATTTAGACTAAATTATTAAAACATCTATGTTTGTAACTTTTTAATTTTTTTATTAAAACTTAATTAAAACTATCGATATTTGTATTTCACATCCCTAGAATACCCACCAGACTTTCCTACTTCAGTGCGGCACAGGGTGCATAAGCCTTGTATTTTGAATATAGCTATAATTTTTATACTAAACAAGTTATTCAGGAACGCCTTCAGGTGGATGTCAATAAATGCATTATTATTAATATTCAAAGAAAAAAAACACAATATCTATTAACATGAAGCCAAAAATAAAATTAATATATCTTAAATATTACAAGGTCTTTAAGCCTTGTGCCGTCACAATGTAAGTTTTAATACCAGGTTTATTGACCTTGTACCGAAGGAATGGAAAGTATTATAAAGTTACTGCCGCAGCAAAGGTGTTAAATACGTCTTCAATCAGGAATATCAAATCGATTATGGCCGAAAAATATAACTGCAGTGGCTATAGAATTGTTATAAAAGAGCTTAGCTTAGCACTATAGAGTAAATCCTAGAAAAAATCCGATATAAACCTCTAAAAGAAGAAATTAATAAGACTAGACCAGTCTCAAAAAGTGTTAGACTAATTACTTACAACACGGCGTCCAAACGCAGCACAGGATGTTCAAACCCAGGCGTTCGGGATGCATATTCATGCGGCACATGCAAATCCTGATTTACACATTGTAATGAATTCTTTTGATCTGTGGATTCACATATTTGATTTACCCCATCGATGTCGGAATTACCATGACACGTTTATTTCGTATTCATAGTTTTTGCGCCGACTGTCATTTGTTAAACATGGATGTAAAACGGAAAGCTATCAACATTACTTTATCGAGTCATTGTAAACATTAATATTCTATAAAGACAAATAAAGAAATAACCGAGCCAGATGGCTTAACTAATGATAATAATAGCTCATGAAACAGGGACAGAAATGGAAACTCGAAATAAAATCATTAGCATTAACCGATTACAATGTTAATGACAAAGTAAAGGAACAAAAACCTTGTCATCATTACTACACGCGGACACCTTTATTTATAGCTCGATCAATAATAAATTGAGAATCAGTAGATCAATATAAAAGATGTGCGAGAGTGTCAAATGGAAAAAATCGACTAAAAACTTACATAATTACTTTAGCAATTCAACTGTTCGAAAGAAACGCAGAAATGACAAGACGATGACAAATGAGCATCGCTCGCATCCAACACAGTCGGGTGGCGGACCTCATCAAATTATTCCCCACTTAAAAAATCTCCGTAAACAAAAACGGAGCAAGGGAAAAAACACTCGAGTCGCGGGGTAAAAAATAGGTATTGGCAACATTGATTGATGCGTACTAATAGGGCGCGAAGAAATGAGGCTGCCGCATAATTAACGCAAAAGTGACATCTTCTGTCAATGACAGTGTTGCCTACAAATAGAACGGTCACGCCTTTAGCAGAGGAAGTGATTAGTGCTACAAACTTATTAAAAATTATTGAGTGAAGGCGCATAATTAATTGATCGGCGGGTGAGTGGTCCCGCCACACCTCCGTAGGTGTCTACGTTAGTTCTCGTTTTAAGTCTATTTTCACAGCTCATTAAGCCTCCTTATGACATTTCCAATTAACACTTGTTATGCCCCTGCCTACATAACGTTCTTATAATACATTTTTATTTAAAAAATCCGGAAAGAATAAAACTCGAAACAACAATGACTGTTAAAAATCCCTTGCGTCATTCCGGAAAGATAGCATAATGAATGTATTCCGAGCGCGGGGCGCGCGCCGCCGCATAAAACAACATTGCAATTAGCATAACCAGCTGTTCTAATGTCAGCCCGCAACTTGTAGATCTGTTCTAGACAGGGGCTCTATTTCTGCCTAACAACTGAATTTATTATGACAAAACAAAGCGCCGTTAATGCTAGACCCATATTTTTTCATTGCCATGACACATTTTAAATAACATGCTAATCCGCTGACAGAATGGTGATCAATAATCTACTCAGTTGCAATATACCTACTCGGCAAAGAAATAGGGAGGCCTTTGTGTGTAACTTTACCTCTGTTTTCACTTAAACCTTTCCAATCGAGGGAGGTGACTGGAAATTCGCGTCTAAACATCCCTTATCGGCGTGTACCTACATATCATTAGTAACGCAAAATAATGGGATACAGACACCGTGCCGTTTGCGGCGATGATTAATGCTGCTCCCCATTAATTCTTATTTTTGATGAGAAATTTGACTTGTGCTGTCAGGCGCCAGATCTAGATTAATACGGGCTGACTCTGCAACTTGCTTTGACGCCATGCGACGCCACGAACAGTTTAAATTTTCATACCACCGTCTTTGGAGCATATTTAACATAGAGCAAGAGGTAGGAAGAACATAAGGTTGAAAATGCAAACCCTCGTTTATTGATTTGAATAGTAGGAAAATGTAGCAAAATTATCGGAATCTGTTTCAGGAAGAATGATGGCGACATCAAAGCAATGAATTGCATAATTTGGTTCGCCAACAGAACTAACCGAATAGTTGTCCCTATAAAAGCAACGACACAAAGAGCTGGCTGGAATTCCTGAAGCACCGCATCGGTGACGAACGCAGAGGCATCCGGAGGATGACTCGCCCCCTCCAAGCGCCCTGTGCATATTAGCCCGCTGAAAATCAAAACTCGTTATTACTAATGATTCCGCGCGATGACAATCTAAACATCTCGGAAGTTATGCACTAATCGCGCGAATTTGAAATTGCTCCCTGCTAATTCTCAGAACAAATGTACACAGTCACCAGATGCGATCCTCGCGCCATCCCTCAAAATAGGAAAGAAAAATCACTTAAGATTCAAAGCATTCAGCATCTTTATCTTTCGGATACAACAGTTCATTTTATGACCATTAATTTTGCCTTTTCCTCGGGTGTTTTATCGCAACGGCTGCGCGGCTCTGTCGCGCGTCTCATTAATCAAAAGCATTTGTTTACAACGAAGGGAATTTGATTTGATTAAAATAATTCGCAATATCCTTGATAAATATCACCCTCGGTCTCCGTTTGATCTTCGCTGAAATTAATGGTGGAGGATTCAATCACGCAAATGTTGCCGTCGCGGTTCTTGGCGCTGTGTCATCTAGACTCGCCGATAAAACGTATTGTGGGGTTTAATAATTACAAATTCTCTTTCAATTAACTTGAAGATACAAACGAAGATGTTTCAAATCGAGTTCAACATATTATGAGCCCAACCATATAAAGTAAGGGTATAAAAGGAAACTGAGAATCGAGCCAATCCTGCGGAAATTTGAGCTGATTGGGCTTAAAACATACACTCGAATTAAGAACCTCCTCCTTTTATGAAGCTGCTGGTTCGGTGCTGTGACTGTTATTTGTTAAGTAGGTATTTAGAACATTTTTTGGAAATGAAATTACCTACTGTAATTCACCATTTGCGCCCGCTCGTAGTGTTCGCTCTACATTGGAGCTAGATTACTGATTGGTGTAAGAATTAGCTGCCTATTATTTGTTTTTCAAAGCATAGACAATGCCGTCTCCAGTATTCACTCGATAGCCAGCAGAAGGGCTATCTTTGGCAGCGAGGGATGACAAACGGCGCCGTCACAGCGATGTGTGCCGGGCCGCTCCGGCTTGCGATTAATCGCGATAATTCGATCCGAAATTAAAGTAAATACCTATTACAGTAGTATGATGAGAACTACTTTTGACAACGATTTATCTACTCATTGAGATATTTTATAGTAATTGGTATCACCAATTCACCATCTGTAAATTTGTGCTCGCTCATAATGCTAACTCTACAACTACATTGGAGCTAGATTACTGATTGGTGAAATTCACTGCATATTATTTTTATGTAAAATTGTGCGTTATGTCGGATCCAGTATCAGCTTGATGGCCAACAGGGCTATCTTTGGGAGGGATGACAAACGGCGCCGTCATAGCGATGTGTGCCGGGCCGCTCCGACTCGCGATTAATCGCGCTAATTCGATCCGAAATGAAACTGAATACTCGTACTGAATTTTCCTAATAGGCACGATCTGAGACAAGTCTCTGATCACTTACTCAGTATTTACAAGTCCTTAAAATAAGTTTCACTAGATATCTGTAATCTGCTAGCTCATGGATTACGAGTAAGTACTAGTACTAATTTAAGGCTAAATTATTAATTATTGAAAAGGATCGGCTGTTTGTGTAACAATACGCACTATGTCAGCTCCAGTATCCGCTCGATGGCCAGCAGGGCGATCTTTGGGAGGGATGACAAACGGCGCCGTCACAGCGATGTGTGCCGGGCCGCTCCGGCTTAGTCGCTCGCGATTAATCGCGCTAATTCGATCCGAAACGGAATTAAACCGGACGAATACATTGATCTCGACGATTTATCTGCCGGCGAATTGGTGTTAGGGCGCTGAGGGTTTGGAACGGCTGTTTTTTAGACTTAATTGACTCAATGGTGGTAGATATTTTGCATAACATTCCAGTTGTTGTTATTTGTGACTTGTTGTTTTAGTGTTAGATCCTATTTGTATTTCCTTTTTTAAAATTGAAGGTTCTTCCATCTTAGATGAGACAGATGAGATTGCGTGGATTTTATAACTTATTTTTTAACTTGAAATGTTTTGACCTAACCTTCCAAATAAATAAAGCCATAACATTTCTAGACATTTCCAGATTGACAATTAAGTAGGACTTATATGTTTAAACTAATTAATAGCTCTAAATCAACTATGAAATAATGTAACAGAATGCCTAATAAGAGCACACAAACCAACACAAGAACTCTATAATAATATTCTTATCCTAGAGCCGTCTCTCTAATAATGTTTACTCTTGTCATTCCAAATTAATCACAAAACCATTACAGATTTAACCAATACAATTAAGCAAGATCATCCCTTTAAAGTACATTATAAGTGAAACAGCAGAGAGTGCGAGAGAAAACAAACAAACAGTACAAATTATATTAAATCAGTGATAATCCCGTCAATTAATTGGACTTAGCATTGAGACCGGTCGGGCGCATGCGTTAACGAAGCAAGATAATGCAGAGCAAGGAACCACTCAGACAAGGACAATTAATATGATTTAACTCGGTTACCTGCCACTATTAATCTGGAGATCACGACTGTTGCGAAACAAAACAATACAGCGATGTTTGTCTACATTCACGTCATTTCAGTTGGCCCAATCGTAGTTTTGTTCAAGATGCAAAAATTTTGCTACTTCGGAAAAAAAATTCGCATAATTTGAGAATATTGTAACTTCTAAAAGATTATTATGTTTAAATAACAAGATTTTCATGAGGATTAACCACCAAAATGGAAACCAAATTCTGATGACAAGTTTTAATGTGACTCAATACCGCTCGCTTAAACTCTACTTTTACGGTTATGAACTCTTATTGCTCACGTTTAAAAAGGCAATACCTAATCGTACATCATTAGGATACTTACCTTATGTAGTTTTGGTAAACTTAGTCTAACTTACCTACTCTAAATTACAGATTTAAAAAATCGGATCATTAGTTCCACAGTTCAAGCAAACATAACATTTAACTCTACGTTTAGTGGACTTCACAATGAAAAATAGACACGATATTTTTGATAATCACTTCAAATTAACGTTAACAAATTATTGAACAAAAGTTAAGTGCTGCCATTCGTATAATTGTCAAATACATTGTTGTAAATGACTTCAGCAGTCGTTGCAAAAAATACGTGTGTACCTATATTTCTTTGATTTGCGTGATGCACTGTTATTTATCTTGTTGAAGAAGTAATTTTGCGTTTTTTAAAAACGTATTTGTAAGAATGTTGTGTAGAATTACGCTAATTTGATAATTAGTTCCGTCAGGGCTCTGTGCCGCTTACGGCAAAGCGGCAGGATTCGGGTATTACGGGGTAATTTCTTTAAAAACGAGTCTAATCCGGCGCAGCGAGCGATCGCCGGCTGACAGTGACACATCGGTACATGCCTCGCCGTCCGACTGTAATTCTACCCCACACTCCCCGGACCTTTATTCTACGAGTATTTTATTTTCTGATGTCCGACTTAATAGGGTTTAGGGCATTTCTGTATCTGTGTAACCTGCGAAATTATAGGATTAAAGCTTTAGGAGCTTTGTTTACTTTTTTGGAACGTGATATTGTTGTCGATCGAATTAATGCGTCATACTCTTGTAATTTTTAAAAGCATTAATTTTGAATTACAAAGATAAACATTTCCTTTTAAAACGACTTTTGTGTAACGAAAAGTTACCGATCAACGTAACTGATCGCTGTCAAACTCAAGCGGTATCCGTTCCTAATGAGCCAGCGCAGCTCGATACATTAAATCTTATACACTTCAAAACGAAATCAAAACCGCGTATCGTTCGAACCGTACCGCCGATCAATCACCATCCATTAAACAAGGAAAGAAAAGCGCTTTCCCCCATTGGCCCTTGAATCGGTCCAATTTACATGAGAGCCACTTTTTCCTCGCGTCCAGATTAGCCCCTGAATGAGTTTGATGAATCGTTCGCACCCGCAAGCCGCGCAGTCATTTGTTAAAAATACACCCGATCCAGGATCTAATTGTCTCCTCTAATTTCAGCCCCTCCGGTGATATCTGGGCCCCGCGTCCGTTTAAATTAAACCGATTTTTTAATTCCCGTAATGAACCATTCGGATTATGTCCAATTTACATTCGTATGCACCTTTTTCTTTTTATCCCAGTTTACGAGTGTCTAACGAACTAAACAAAATTGTTAATCTTAATAAGGTAGTACTTACGAAATCGTCGTTTTATATGAAGAAAAAAGTTCTAAAGGGACTTAATTGTCAGATAATAAAAAAAAACATTTACGAAAAATACAAATCAAAGTAGGTACCTAAAGATAATGAGAGATGGGAAAAAATATCAACATTAAGAAATTAAGGAAAACAAACATTAAGTAGACACGAAAATCAAATGATGAAGCTGTTTGTCAATTATTATTTTCATGTTACTATCTACTATCTTAATTTTATCTGACCAATTAGATCTTTTCGCTGATTATCTCTGTGCTAGGTAAGTCAGCCTCTTACCTTTCGAGATGCTTTACGATGTCCTCGTACGCTGCTCTACAATTCTCCCAAATACCAGATCTGCAGACAAAGAAAATAAAATGAATGAAATAAAGAAAGGGTACAGAAAATGGATGTGTGAACTAAATAAACAGAATAACCAAGAAAAGAAAACAAGCCTATTCGTGATACTTATACACTTTTGATAAGTCTATTCACTTTGAACATCGATCCCAAAGACAAAAGAACTGCAACAAACAATAATTGTTGTGAAGTATTTGAACAGAAAGTTCTCAAATTAAAAAGGGTTTAAATGGTAAAGGAATAATTATGAGCACTCAATATTAAATGTTCCGTTAGGTTGAGCGAGGGGTCGAAGAAATTAATTATGTTTTAAAAACAATCACTTATATTTGTGCTGTAACAACTCATGCGTGATCGTTGAAATTGTTTCTCGATTACTTTAGCTCTTTGTTTTTCATTAAACTTTCCTTCGAGATCTGTGGACGGGTAGAAACTCATTTTTAATTATTTTGAGCGGCTTTGTTTTTATATTCTGTGACATTTTGTGTCTCTACATTAATTAAGACTTATTACCGTCTGATTTCTAAAATTAGACTCACGTCGGAACGTTAAGGAGGCCTAAATGTTTCGAAGCAACTCCACATGGCTGGCACGACTTTACGTCATAATCGATAAAGCATATCGTGTAGCAAAAGCTATATCGATATTATCTACGTGGATATTAGTAAAGTGACAGTAAGACAGTAGGTAAGTGAAGTGAGCATTGTGGGTCTTCGGACGGAAGTGGGGGCACTCAGTGTTTGTACTTTTCTAACAGGATTACGTGGCAGACGTTTAACCTGCTCAACTTGTGACCTGCTTGGGGGTTTCTTTTGGTGAAGTAGGGTGACGTCATCGGCATAAATTAAACTAGTGTTGTGTAACTTGCTAATTAGCCACGTGTTAGCAGATGATCAATATAATTGAAATGGGTTAAAAGTTTCTTTAGATAGCTCTCCCCTGTATTTTCAAAATGGTATTGCTGTTACCGAATTATTGACGACAATTTAATATTTTTTGTAGTTTGCTTAAAAATAAACTTAGGGTTGCACCATCTTACTTTAACTTTGACAACCGTCAAAATTTGTCAAACTCCATACAAAAAACACCAGTTATCGTCATAGTTACGGTCAAAGTTAGGTGGTGCAACTCAGCCTTAGATGTGTAAGATTGCTGACATTATGTTTATAGAAGAAGAAATCTTACAGAAATTATAAACTTCAGATTAAAATATTTTCGTCTTACAACAGTAATTATAATACAAGTTATTTCTAGTAAAATTTTAACAAGTAAACCGTTACATAAATCTATTTCTGTTTTTATAATTTTGTAACTTTTTTGTCTTTCATAATAAAATTCATTGCTAACAAGGTATGTATAATTATGAAATATTATTTAATTTTGTAATCAAAGTAAAAGAAATGCTTTTGAATATTCTTAATACATTGACTTTCCTTTAAAAAACATACAAGAGATATAAAAAATATATGCCGCCGGGTTATCGTGATGGTGAATTAGATCGCATTGTTTTGATAAAGATTATTACATTAGTTACTTATAAGCAATTTCCTTTCCATGGTCACTGATCACGGATTAAATTATGTACTCACACGCGGGGTTAACTAACTGGAAAACGAATAGACAAATTAGAGGCTTTCAGCGTTAGAAATCCGCTATTAACATCATTTGATTAGTCCGTTGATCGCTAATTTGTAATAATAACGTTGCCAAAAACTTCCTCTGTCAGTGTAAACTGAATCCTGCCATTCAGGATCATAAATATTCATTCATAAGCCAGTAAGTAGTTATGTAATAACTTGACTTGAAAAGAATTTGAATTGGAATGCTTGAAAAAAGGTTTTGGTTATATGATATTTTCTATCTATAGAATAAAACGTAAATACTTATGTCATTTGGTCTGTCACAGTTATATAATTTGCAACCTCCTGAAAACATGCTTGAATCGGAAAATCGCGATCATAGATTCATAATTTATTATCATAATAGGTATTAGTCTATTTCTCATTAATGTTTTCTCAAGTACAAGTGCAAGTTACAGGCCTGAAGAAAACAATCGCTTTGGATTTCACGCTTGCCAAACCAACAACCTCTCTCTAACTAGGTATCTAATTATGCATTAGCATCAAATTGACAGCAGTACCCATTTTTATGGCCAATGAACAATCAAACAGTATTGGCCACAGTACCCCTCATTGAACAAAGACCCATAGTGGCACAGAACTAAACTCAGTCTTAAAGAACATTGTCGTATTGACCTATGTAATAATTACATCTTACCTCGCCAGAGCCTCCATATTATGCATAGGCTGCCCCTTGATGATGGAGCCGTCGGGCCGGGGGACCCCCGGGTGGGGCATGCCGGGGGACATCAGCGCGTGCTGGTGCATGAAGCCCATGGGCCCCAGGTGGGTCGGGGGAGCATTGTACCCGTTGGCTAACAGCGGCGACTTCTCCATGCGAGCCATTTCTGGAATAGAAATTGACCTTTAGCTGATAATTTATACATGGCCAGCGGTTTTAATAATGCAGCGTAAGACAATCTGGAATATTGCCGTTTTCAAGATCTAAAAGAATTTATCGGTTCATTAAAATAAAAATTCATAGAGAAAATAGTACCGGAAAATGTCCTCTAAGTACATTTAAAGAAAATACGTCACATTCTACGTAATTTTCTATTTATTGATGTAAAAGCGAAGTTATTTTCGAACTAATAGGATTTCCGATACAGATTTTGTGAGACAAATAATGAAATTCAAAACAGGAACTCCATTTCTAATTTGAATTTCCAAAATCTTCGATAAATATCGAGCACTCAAGAGTGGCGTTCAGGTAAAATCCAATTAATGCCCAGTATTATCATTTAATTACACGTTCCAATAATCGAATCGCCCGTAAAACGGTGTATAAACAATAATAAAATGAGCAATGAATTTCGAGACTATTGTTTTCTGGGTACCACAAACAACCCAAGTAAACATGGAGGGGTGTTGGGCAAATATTCTTAAAATGGCCCCCACGGGGGGCCGAGGTGCCGGGTGGGCCCCGCCCGGTGAGGTCACCAAACGGACCGGCGAAACAATTAACAAGGTGTCGAATTAAACACGAATTAACGGTTGGACCGTTAAAGGAGTACCCTTTTCCATTGTGGCAGCGTTTTACAGAGGAGTTCGGGATTGCTGAATATTAAATATTATGTGTTGCTTTGTTCCGCGATTAGGGGCAGGTATGAGCGGTGTTTGATGGGAAATTTTAATTATCGCCGAGAATGCATGTGTCGTCGGTCGCAAGCACGCCTCGTTTGATCCTGTTTACACACGAAAAGCATTTCGATGAATAAATTGATCGATTCCAGAAAATTTGGAATCATAATTAGTTAGGTACGAGTATGAGTATAGTTTTGAAGAATTTTAATAACAAATAGTACCTACTAAGTAATTATTATTATAGACTCGATTTAGGCGATCTGGGTTGCAACTTTCAAAAAGGTAAGCTAAGTTCTATTGATTTATAACTAAAAATAAAACAAAAGTTATATTTGTTGTTTTTAAATCTGAATACGCCTAAGCTATAACCGCGTAAAAACTGTTTACCCCAACATTCGGTACCACGAACTGAGCAAACAAACATTATGACCAATGGACCCTGAATTAATTGCCAGGGTGTATTTACACAGCTAACCGCCCCGTTATCTCCTCAGCCATACACATTTCAAACTCGTATTTATTATAATTAATTATTCAAAATAGTTGTGTTGCCCAACTATTTTGTTCGGACTTGAGTTGCTCTACTATTGGTTAATTTTATCAATTGCAATCTCTATGACATTTAACGTTCGAACGACTTTCTTTTGTTTCTGGCAATTTCTTTTGTCTATTATAAAAAAGTGACTTTAAAAGAAAGTTATTATTAATCTTATAAAGTTAGATTTTTTCTTCCACCTCTTTCTTTTTTTGACACAAATGCTTTTTTTTAACAATTATTTTTTATTTTGAAATATATATCGACTTCGAATAGTCTCTATCGGTCTCATAATCGCTATCTATTTCATGGCGATTGCGATTCGGTTTTATGTAATAGTTCCATAGCACTGTCGGACACGGTTGTAAATTATCCCTAATCCGAATGTAGTCCATAAAACCCAGAAGGGATTGGTGTTAGCAGTAAGTCACGTAGCTGAGTGTGAAATTATTGAACTACCTTTTTGCACGCTAGTTCCCTAAACAATTACGCATACCTTTGTTATTGGTTGTATGATTTACGTCCGTTATTTTAGTTAGTATCATGAAGTTACACTGAAAATAACACACCAGTTATTTGAAAGAGAAAAGATTATTGAAATAATAACTAAGGAAAGAAAGGTCAATACTCAAGACATTTGGGGTCAACTACCAAAATGGGAATATTTATAAAGGGCTCAAAAACCACAATTAGGTCACTAAACCGAAAAGCATATTTACAAATCCCTGCACGTAAAACGGAACCCTTCGGCCACACCGGCCAACCGCACTTACTAATTAACTAAATACGTGTTAAATCTCGTAATAACCTGCGGTTGAAACAACCCTCGCTACCTTTCTCCTTCTTACAAGCGCAACAGATAATGCCCCATCTCTTTCAGATTAGGACTGCGGTCAAGGTATTAGATGTTGTTAAAAAGGTATGAAGGGAATCAAGAAAGTGTTCTAGTGGTCGCGATTAATTCAAAATTATAACTATCACACTTATAAAAGCCAAATCATCATCAACAGAACCTAATTTTCGTGTTTATAAAAATCCTCCCGTCAATAAAATTGCACACAAAAACCAGAAAATTGTAGTGCTAACAAAAAAAATCCTAAAACGGGGAATACAAAATGTGGGCTCATAACGGATAAGAATGTTCATCGTTTAACATTATGACTATTATTAGGGGAATCCACTGATCAGGCATTTAAAGAAATGAAACGTCGATTTCGAAGAGCCATTATAACGATTTTCATCGATTTATTGATCGAATATCGACTGTCCTCGGCAAATGATCGTACCAAATTACGGCCATTATTTCGAATTAGAATCGATAGAATCGGGACCCCAATTATATCACTTATGTGTTTAAAGAAGGTTGGGATAAAAGCAATCATAACGGCAAAGGACCGGTACATTAAAAAAGGTGTTTGATGGTTTCGGTATTTGTTTTGATTTTTTATATGAAAACGCCAGAAGCATCGCTTAATTGTAAAATGGTTGATATCGTAAATTGTAACAAAGGACGTGCATTTGCAGGTACCTACGGGGATAATGGCACAGACATAATAACCATTGAGTTTTATTACGGACGGATTACAAAATGACGAGCGAGCAAGGCATAAATGATTGGCTGTAAAGGAGAAGAACGAGCTCCGTGACTGACTTTGTATCTTTCCTTGTCGCCCCATCAAAATGAGTATCTCCCAGTCTCTCACGAACACTTCAGTAACACTCACTGACATATAATAAGTTGGTACTGGTCAATTAACTTTTTTCTCAACAACTCACAATCGAATGCTAAAACTGCCGACATTTGTTGAAATTGAATCCGCAACAAAAATGTTCTAACTAAGCATTTAAATATCTTCAAGTTTGCAAGTCAATAAAAGTTGCGAGTATTCACTCTCCACGAACAGAGCGATGAGTGGAGTAGACGCGTTGATAAATAAAATGAGTGAGGACCACAATTCGATTGGTTTTTAAATCAAATAGAAGTAAATCCATTTCTAAAGTGATAAAATATGAAGATGATTTTAAATTAAATTATTGACACAGTTCCAAGTTGTAACTCTCATTAGCTTGGAAACGTAAAATAAAAAAAATACATTATCACCAAAAATAATAAATTGCATTAATATTAAAAACAAAAACTAACGCGTAATGTCAATAATAACAATCAACATTGACATTGCAAAAAAAATATAATTAATTTAACTTTAATAAAACATTAAAATAAATAGAGGAACTATGCAGCTAGATATAAATCAGTAAAAAATCTTTGATTTATGTCTCCACAGAGGTACAGTGCGAAATCCGACAAATCTCCAACGGCCGGCAAAACGAAGAATTTCGAAAATGATACGAAAGAGGGCGAATTAAAAGCAAATTACAGCCAGCCGGCAATCGTAGCGTTTACAATAAATACATAATTGTACGGTCAGTATACCAATGGCATATACGATTGGCTAAAATAACGGACCACAGTTTTGAACATAAATCGCTTTTAAAGTTGTCGCTTCAAACATGTTAAGAGTGGCAGTTGGCGTGGCTCCACTGATAATTATATTTTGACAGACAATTTATTACCTTTATTTTTCTACATTGTAACAACACGGAGTCTCCGTTGTGCCAATTGGAACAAACAAACAAGGTAATGGATATCGTGAAATGAGCTAAGTGCCAGCGACGTGGCTGGTTTGGCGCTTAGTTCATTTTGTCTGAACAGGTGATAGTTGATTTTAGGGTGATAACGGTCCAAATTAATCAATTGGTTTTTTTTTGTAAGTGTATATCTTGCAATCAAGTACTTTCATAAACAAAACTGAAAAGATAGAGCATTGTCAATGTTTGACACAGATATCCAACAACAATAGACAAAACCCCACAGTCCGTTTTGTGACGGCAGTTACCCTGATTGCCTACTGCTCTTCAAACACTAACGAAAATAGTGTCTATGGGTCTATGGCGTAACTGGTACAATCATCGACACAAGTCACGCGCCGAGTACAACCAATAACAGTAATACACAATCGCCGGCAAAGTGCGGACGGTCAATAACTTGAGTCAACAAGACGGATCGGTGTTGCCAGCTTTTCGTGTTCAATCTACTAACTCGACTCAAAAATATCTAAGTATTGTCTTAGTTTCTTTGTTTTACGAATTGTATTTGTTGTGTTAATTTAAAATAAACCATTTTTTTAATTGTAAATATAGAAATGAATGTCCTAAGTTTACATTAAAATTCTGCCCCTTCAACCTAAAATAACACTTCAACCTTTAGCTTTAATTACTATCTCAACACTAAACCGAATAAATGTAATACCTCAAACTTAAGTCCGGATTTAGTGTGAAACCCCGCAGTGGCAACACCGGCAGACTTACGTCTCCGCCATAAACTCTTTCATTTGGCTCGGACAAGCCTTATGAACAATAAAACGTTGAGGGCTCGAGATTTGGACTGTAATAAAATATTTGCCGTAGCTCACGCTAATCCGCCGCCCTCACTTACGGACACAATTTGAGAGTTATAGTCGACGTGGGATCCAAGACCCATAAAACGTATGTCCGTGTTAAACATTAAAGCTACTATTAATTTAACATCGCCTGATATATTTCCAAAAAAAGTAAATTTGTCAACAAAGTAACGCGTGCGTGACTTGATTTAGTGCGACAGAAAAAAGTGTTCGTTAATTGGTTTTCAATTACCAAGTTTCAATATTGATAGCACTAACGCAATTGCGTTGCTGTTAATTATTTGAAGCTCATTAAGTCTGTGTTTCTAGACAATGTAACGTTATGAATTCGACACACATAACCTGGATAATGGCTTGGACTTTTCCTGATTTCAAAAAGATTAAAAAATATGTGTTTAGAAAATAAAATGTTGCAACTATAAAACAGGATGCAATTAATTATAATAATTAGCTTAAATCTTTCACGTGTAAAAGACTTTCAAGTCAAATGAAGCTTGTCCACCTTATTGATTACGTTATGATGTAATTACCAGAAAAAAACTGCGATGGTTATAAAGCACTAAATTAACGGCGATCAACAGTGAAATTCGCACTTAATCAAGGACCAATACGAAATTAACCTTAATAGTAAAATTGTGTTACTATAATGGCTCTATACAAACAAAATGCATAAACTAGCGGTTAAAAACCGGGCAAAAGGCCAATGTGGTGTGTTTTGTAATAATTGTTTGTAGTGCCACTGTTTAATAAACGCAGTTTGATGATAAATCAAGCAAGCAAGGTTAACCATTGAGTTAAATACGGATCAAAAAACTAGCCCTTAATCAAGGTTAAGTTATCGTATCTTAGCGACACACCAGGCGCGAGTTCAGCGGTTATCCGGGCCTATTCCGGGCAAATAAAACTTCTCCCTCAATGAAAGAGGGTCAGACTTAATTACTCGTAAATGACCGGGATACGGTTCAGAATAAATACACCTACAACGGGATAACGACGTGTTATATGGAGAATGTATGGGGCTTATTATTGCACAAGCGGATCTTTAAGATGATTTAGGGAGTGATTTAATGAAATCATGAAGAAAAGTTTTTTTAATTAATTCCATTAAAACTAAAGAATAAAATGTAGCAGACAGAAAATTTGTATAGCAGCAACAAAAAAGAAACATTTTAAGTCATGTTACCAAGAGCATAAGGCTTACAACAAACTAAGAAAGTCGTGGCTCTACATTGATATGGCGCGGTATTCACATATTCGCCGATTAGGACGCGTTCAATAAAAATCAAGTCATCTGTAAAATTATAAAAGAAGCGTTTCCATTGTTAAGTTAACTATCCAAGTTACTATATTACAGCATATTTTTATTAATAACATCGCACAAAAGAGAGATTATCTGTCAGTGGTTTGAGCAGCTGCTACCTTTCAAACTCAGAGTATAGGTACACTTATAACGTACAACATTAAAGACGTGTAACTCGATAAAAAATGATACATTTAACCAGATAGAGAAATTATTGATTATAAATACTACCCCTTTTATAGAGATAACAGTCCGTTTCTAGGCAGATGTGTACATGAACTTATTGAGATACCTAATGCCTCGTATAAGTTTTTATGTTAATCACATCAAATTACGTTAAAGGACAAAAAATAGAAAACAATCATAATTATAATTAACCTAATAAGTTTTATGACCGGTTAATAAGTTCGGTTTCGAGATAAAAATAAAAATAAAATCGAAAACATAAAACTGCTGTATGTCAACGTTTGAAAACTATTACCGGTAGCATATTAATGAACGCTCATTTTGAATGTAGGGAATAAATTGTCATTTTTAATAATTGTCAAATTAATCATCGCGGTCTCGACATGTTGTTCCTTGGATGGGTTAATAGGGGTTATTACTTGTCGTCAGTTTGATAACTAACGAACGAAGTTACGGAAAAAAGCAACCTGTAATTTTGCTTCAAGTCGACTCGAACGAAAATTCGATTCAGTGTAAGGATGCCGCAAGCGGTATCGAATCAACCTGTCGATAAATCCCAACTAATATTATAAATGCGAAAGTAACTCTGTCTGTCTGTCTGTCTGTCTGTCTGTCTGTCTGTCTGTCTGTCTGTTACGCTTTCCCGCTTAAACCTCGCAACCGATTTTGATGAAATTTGGCATAGAGATAGTTTGAGTCCCGGGAAAGAACATAGGATAGTTTTTATCCCGGTTTTTGAAACAGGGACGCGCGCGATAAAGTTTTTCTGTGACAGACAAAATTCCACGCGGGCGAAGCCGCGGGCGGAAAGCTAGTGGCTGATAAATCAAAAGTGCACACGCAGTGCGACTCGCTGACATCTTGCATAGGCAATGATGACCGCTAGTACCTACAATCGTGCGCTGCTGAGAGCTTGAAAAGAAAAATGACTGCACAATTTATCTTTTGTTTATTTACTTCAGCTGTCAAAGTGATTATTTAAAATTATAATTGTGTGCACTGAATTACATTTAAAACAAAACAAGCCATTTGTAACAAAACAAACCTCCACTTTTGTCATTAGATACTCGTAATTATTATAATTAACTAATTAAGAATGCAACGTAGTTCGCACCCTTTAATTAAATTACAATGTAAAGATAAAGTCAAGCGTTTAACTGCATACCCATTTAACAAGTAAAGAATGTAACAGACAGAGACGTACGCGCATTGCTAGTTATAGAAATACCCGCATTTCTCGGGGTAAAAAGCAAATGAATGGATCTTGATGCGTCAAAGGTGTGAGTTCTGTTATAAATGGGTAACAAAACACTAATTTAAAACTGAATGTCGCCTCGCACGCCATGCAAAACGATGGGAATTAGTACTTAGAGGCTAATGCGTGTATGGAAACAGTCCACTGATGTTAAGACAGGCAAGAAAGTTTATTACCCACTGGGAAGGCTCGGTAAAAAGTCAATCATGCTTATTGCTAATAATATGATTGTAGACACTCAACATGTGCTCGGCCTCTTCGGCAGCTAGGACTGAAACAATTTGTTGCAATTTTAATTGCCGTCCGATGTCAGTTACACATAACGTAACGGTAAAAGAACTTTATTTATGTTATTGTGTTAACAGCTTTTCTGTCATGTTAGTATTATGTTCTGCTTTTTTAGACACCATGTTAATTAGTGGTACTTTCATTTTTACAGTGTGTGGGCTTACAATATTAACTTATACGTATAAAAGAATAATCAATAAACTGTACCTACTTTGGACTCTAAACAGTCAACGACTAAAAATTAAAAAAGTATCTAAGAGCTACAGAAATACTTTGAGAAACCTATCTAACGACAATGATGGTAATTTACTAAAACGCCAGTACTTTTGACCTGCGATGCAAACGAGCTTTTATACCATTAATCCAATTAGCTGATTATACAAAACAATATCCCAGTAGATAATTGATAATCGATATCCATTCTTTTATCGATGATAATAAGCGATTGTCATTCGACGTACGCGCAGCTGGAGGTTTGTTACATTCATGAAGCTACAGATAAAAATGGAGGGCAAAGTTGGGAACAAAACTTGAGTCAAATACCTACTTATATCTATCTCGCTCTCTGTGGCCCTACCTCTCTTTTTAGTGTGAACTGTAGTATTGCTATCTTCTTATTTAAATCTCCTTGTAAATTCTTAGAAATAGCCAATTCACTAACCAAATAAGAAGTTAAATAAATAAATAATTAATATTGGAAACTTAGATTACCTAGTTAAATAAAAAATCACAAAATTGTCGGCCATTTAGGCTTAATGTGTTGGCGAATCAGGGAATTACAATCCCAATTTCTGAGGTATCGGTAATGTGGCAACATCGGCCGAATCCGGCCCATCATGGCGGTTGTTTACTATGCAGTTGATTTCGTTTGAGATTTTTCAAGGGACCTTATCATTGTTTTGTCTGAAGAAATGGTGCAAAATTGTATAGTGCGTGGTTGCGGTAGTTCGTGTTGTCCTGGAAGTGATATAAAATTCCACGCGTAAGTGTTTATTTCGTGATTTCTGACAGTGGATCATTGTTAACATATTTCTTTGTATTTTCACAGTAATTACTTCCTAAAACGTTTTACCAGTATTTAAACTTATTATTAAATGTTACATATGTCAAGAAAAAGAAGATTTTACATTGAGTTTCATTGACTTTGAGCAAATTTAAAATTTTTGTTTCTATAAGACATTTTGAAGTAGTATGACCATATTGAGGATATATCTGGGACTTTCTGTGGGACCTTACTTATCTAATTTTGCATAATGTTTTCTACGGCCGTTTACTGTAATCAATCCATATCCAAATCCGTCTGTCAACTGCCAAATTAAAATCTGTTTTCTATCAAATATCCACAGTTTTCGATGCCTTTACACTTTCTTAATGTTGTAATTCATCTTAAAACAAAAACATCGAAAACCTTTTTTCATAATCATATTAAGTGCATTTTATCAAGACACACTGTTTAAACGTAAATCAGCACCCCGATTACGGTAACTTTTAACGTCTACAATCCAGACGCGTTTCTGATTCTGCAATACGATTGGTCAAAACAGCTGACGTACGCTGTTGAACGACCAATCGTATCGCAGAATCGAGAAGCGTGTCTGGATTGTTGACGTTATAAGTCTTTGTCGTCCTGAGAAAAATAAATAAAAGGTTACCCTACTTAGAAAGAGAGAGCCTGCCCACAGAGAGCGAGATAGTGATACATAGGTTGTGCTTCAAGTAGGTATTCTAAGTCTGGCCTCCATTTTTATCTTTAGCTTCATGGTTACATTTACTTAATTACTCTGAACTCCTTTAGACCCCACGTTAATATGCTGTCGATAATGGGGTGTACTTTATTTATGTGCCAAGATGGGCGAAATGATAGCAGTTTTAAATTATTTTGTAGATAGATTCAATTGAGCACTAAGTACGTTAAGTTGGAAAACCGGGTTTGTAACAGGTTGTGGAATTTGTATAATATTGGAATTCTCTTACTGTATAACTATTTTTAACCTATCTTAGGCATCATATTTAACCACCTCTTTTTTGTGGAAGATTTTGTATGGTTACCAGAAATTCCAATGACATACATGGATAGATACACAAAACTAAATAAAATCTTCATTATTCTAAATTATGAACAGACAAATCCACCTCCTTACAATTATATAACATTTCAAAGAGTTTTGCTCGATTTTAAGAATAGGAAAACAAAAAATACGTTTACTTGGAAATAATAAAGTTGAAGTGTATTCTTGACATCAGGCAATTTATGCAACTGCGCGCTCCATTAAAAAGAATAACGCTCTATAAAAGTTACAAGCGGTAAACTGTATCAAACGCCTCTGACTGCAAAAACCGTAGATAGCCCATAGACAATTAAAAGCAAGAGTTATGCGGGTTGCAATAATGTAACACGCTTCAATTAAAAACAGGTGAGTGAATCGTAGAACAGATCAATTAAATATATGTCTACATAAATAAATAAATAACATATTTATTAACATATTTATGTCAGTTTTACGAGAATTCCTTTTATTACAAAACCAAATATTCATAATGAATTTATAATAAACACTTTTTTGTACTTACATCTAAGTTATTCTGCAAAAAGGCACAGTTTTTTTATTCTCAAGTCAGTAATGAGCTGTTAAAAACTTTTTTATTAAAATCTATGGAAAATTATAACACTACATTACAGACTGCTTTCCTGTTCTCGGACAGCATAGCGGATATGTTGTTTGAGAAAAGTTTATGGAGCTCTATAATTATAAATTGCCAATGCTGTCAATAGATGTCGCTGTAGGCCTCGTCGTGGATGTAGAGCAGCGCTAGAGTTAGAATGCTCATTACCGTAGTGGCGTGAAAATTCCGCATCTAAAATACTTACATGGCCCGCTACACTGTAAAAAGATTTTAAGCGTTCCGCGCCGCTTCGGCGTTTAATTATTGTTGCCACCACGTTTACTATTGCGATTTCCTTATAAGAGCAGCGAGCAATTTGTTTGATTGCCAGCAATTGCCAGTTGATGTTTTAACCATTAAAATTGTAAACGCGGCCGGAGCTAGCAAGAAATTGCTATGATTGCCGACTTGAACGGTGTTTATCGACCGTTTTTGCGTATGCGCACTGTCTGAAATAAAAAACAATTAAACTTTCGATTCAGTGATTGTGCAGCATTCACTCGTTTTTTCAGCGCGATAAATGGTTAAAGCGTTATTCAATGCAAAAGTGGCTGAGATGGATAATGAACTGTTAGCATCGAGCTTTTAATTATGAGTGTATCTGCCGGGGGTTCCAATATTATGCAGAACTCATCGGGTTTGCAAATGTATACAGTAGGAACAAGACGTGACTAACTGAATGATATGAATTACCGCTTTGCACTTCTTTGATCGATAATCTGAATTAAGTTTCCGGTGAAAGAAGTGTGATAGAATACTGGAAGGAAATATTGCTTGTTAGCAGTACTTGCATGAGTTTAAAGGAACTTTTTATTAATTCACTGTGTGTATAGAGCAGAAATTCCCAAACTTTTTCTTAACCTGTCAGATAGTCAATGGATGAGTTAAACTGACCATGAATGGCATAGCGTGACTTTATTTTTTCACTTAAGTACCTACAAGGACTCTTATAAGGTACTCTAGATATTATCTCACTCTGAGTGCATAGGGTACCTACTTAGTAATCCCAAAAATCCACGCCCAAAATTGCTACGGTTCTTTTAGAAAGTGTTACCTTTGTTAATCAAATTGTGTAAATTTGACAACAAAACCTTTACGAGCGTGTTAACAATGCGATCAAGCGAGGATACAAGACGTAATAGGCTGATCCGTCTCACCCCAACACAAACAGGCAAATCCTTACTTAATTTCAGTTGCAGATTCAATCAGAATGTAAAGCTTCATCCGAGATACGTTACGTAAAGACGCCGGCATTCAAAGCTTAACACTGTAGTCTTACACAGTTGTAATACGGTTGAGTTTGCAATAAAAATGTATAGTCTGATGTCTGTACGTTTCGCCCCCTGGCGGCCGACTCGCGACACTGCGAACCTTTAATTATTATCAACACGTCATTTTCATACCATTCTCCCATATTAGGGTTGCCGTAAATAGAAACGGTTACGTCACTTTGGAAGGAAGTAATTTTGGAATGACACGGTTTGTCTTCAACTTTGATGCAACTTTATATGGTTCGAAAAGAAAAGAAAATCTTAAAATACTCTATATAACGCCCTTATTCACAAACGATGCTTGCTTTTAAGTGAAGCAGCAAATCGAATGCATAGCGTTGAACAGTACTCTGTGATTGGTCACCCTGTGCGTCCACGCGCACTGTGAGACCTCATAGTAATGTTTGTGAATACGGGCGTTATAAATGCCTTCTAAAAATAGAATAACATACATCTTTGAATTGATTACGCTAATAATATCAATAAAACTTGGTCTATATTGATATAAGTAGGTAATTAATTTTATTAAATGGCGATAAATAAATTCAATTAATGACATAAATAGTCATATAAATATAATTAGGTACACATACACACATACAAATCATAGTGTCACGTTAATAAAAAGAAATTGTTATGAATAACTACGTCCATTGAGGTATTTTTATTGATGGGCATTTTAAATTTAAGTGCGTACAATACATTGTTGTAAACGCCAAAGATAATGTTTGTTAAGATTTTGCGTTTAGAGCATTTCTTATTGGATCTAAAGAAAATTTAAGGAAAAGAGATTATGGGAGTGATTTCAAATTATAATAATAATCTCTATCTTAGTGAAGAGAAGTTTTGGATTGGGGTAAAGAAAAACATTTAGTCGAAGAAAATCAAATATAAGAAAATAATAATTGTACCTACTGTCCCTTGTATTCTTTTTTGTTCTTGTTACGTATGTATGGTGTAAAATTTATTATTATAGTCAAAAGTAGACACACATACTTTGTGATCCTCCTAGAAGCATTAATTTCTTGCTTTGTCAGTTCGCAATGCATTGAAGTATTGAACACAACAAAGCACCTTCTACAGGCTAAGTACAAGCGCCGTTAAGTTGAATTAATTTATTCATACTATGCAAATTCCAGATATCGCATTACCAGTCATATTAATCAAAAATCTAAGGCGCAAGGCGGAATGAGCATCGATTTTGATTTACCGTCTAAAGATAAACATCGGTAACCCTTTCGTGGGCACGTGGGCCCACACGTCCCTTACGCATTTCATATTCGTATTTCCATTCCGTTCAACCTTCGTAGGAGGATTATGTTCTGCCTCCGATGTTTTCGTATCCTATTATTTCACGGGGTGAAAATGGGCCACCCGCCTCCTCACTCAAACAGAGACGGTGACGTGTAGATTAGCACAGACCGATGTGTGACTCACTTGCGGGCGCAACGCAAAAAACACAGCCACAACATAATGTCAAATGTCCTTAGGCCACCGGCATTTCAGTAGAGAATACAAATTTATTAAAAGTTTCGAATATTAAATTAATCTCGCTTTATTGACGTCAAAAAAACTAAACAATGAATTATGAATCTACAAAAGTTAATTAGTTACAAGGATAATTAGAAGCAATTAACAGCCTTAATTTATGTTTTTTGATAATTTCATTTTGGCTCAGGTATTTTAGGCCATGGATGAATTTTCCGTGTTAAGACGAAGCACGCCCGGCGCGCTCGCTCGCCCGGCTGTAGTGGCTGTTCTATTTCAACTGTGCCTGGGATTTCTGTCTGTATGCGTGCGACTGTTTCATCAACTGTAAACCACTGTCAACGACTCGTCAAAATATTATTGGCTTAACTCTGGAGCTGTACGGATACGGAGCAACTTGATACGTGCACGAATTTAATTAGAATGGCTTTAATGTGAATTTGGATGTACTGATTGTTGTTTTAATCGGAAAACATTAGGCTGGGATATTAATATTTGTTAAGGTGACGTGCAGCAGGTAGGTACCTAGGTATTAATTATTTTTAGGTAATTTACAGAAGGGTCAAAATACGTGAAGCAAAGTTTTGAACTTAGTTTACTTAGTAACAAAATCAATTTATTTTGGAATGATGGTGTTACACAGTGGACACTATGTCATCACCTGATGGTAAGTCATCTTTCATATTCATAGATATTTACAATTTAAAAAGTCAATCATCAAATGCCAAAGAATCGCACTTTATTCGAATGAGCTAACATCCCATTCATTACAATCTCTACCTCATACAAACAAATAAGTTCATGCCCGCAACGAATCAAAATTATCTACCCATCTCAAGATCGATCGTACATTTGAAATCTCAAAACAATCCTCGGGCCGACCATCCATCTTCCACTAATTGTAAAATAATTAAAACCAAGTAAGCACATACGTCCGCAACACAATAACGTGCGCACGCGCTAGACAGCTAATGACAAGAGTCTTTAATGAGAGGAATCTATTTGTTTTGTGTCTGCGTGTCGATTTGTTTGTTATCTGTGTAATACAATCTTGGAATAGAGTCGGTGGAAGGAGAGATCTATGGTGAAGATAGTTTTAGTGTTTTAAAGATTTTGTAATTGGTCAGAATTTATTTCATGCATATGGTGCGCCTTTATACTTACTATTCTCAGCTCTCTCTTGGCATGAAATTATCAAGGTTAAGCCTTGCTAAGCTAATTCCACTATTTTTCTTTCTGTTTCATGTAAAAAATCTATTAGGTCCCAAGCTATAGGTCCTATGTAGAGATCAGATTTAGCTCTACAACAATGTCCTGAAAACTATTTTATCATGTAGGTTAGAATAGAAAAACCCTCAATAGACCTTGTGCGGAAAAGGCAGTCCACATTTAAAAATACAATAGAATTTAATGACAAAATTTTCCGGCAAACAAAAAGCAATCGCGTTATAACAAACCTACGCCTTTTTCACTTACGAGAGCGTTTCGAATTGCAAATTTAGGGAAAAAGTACCAACTACACTCAAGTCGGACGCGGCAGCCGCGATAAGCAAGTGGCGCTTATGCAACATCACGAATGTAATTGCTCCCTTGTCTGCACGACACTTCGGGCCAGAGAGAGACGCCATGCAAACGCCACCCGAGCGACAAGGACGCAAAACAACAGAATCAACAAAGCCGTAAGCGACAAAAATGATTGATTGCTAGCCGTCTTGTGCTGAGCTCTATTTAATCACTTTATTCCCTTTTCTCCGTTTGTGCCGGGATAATTTTGTATTTGTGTAATTTGTATATGAAATGAGGAGGCATGCCACCCGAGAAGACGGGAATTCATATCCGGAGCTTATCTGGGGCGCTCATAAACCCGATTTTCATGTTATCTCGTGTCACGGCCTGTTGTGTTAATTACAGCGCGATTAACATTAGTACACCTACATGCATGTACAATGCGAGAGTAGGTCCTTAAAATAGCATCTTCGACATTCATTTTAATAGCTCTACCTAGTCCTTTTACGTAAGTGTTTCATATTCATATCACAATCTGCCTAGATTGCCTAAAATAGTCTATATATTCAAATATTAATTGAAACTAAGGCCAGTATCTTCCTTTCCACCATAGAATACCATTCCACCACTCATAGTGTTGAAAAATATTCACGAAAAACCTTATGGCTTATTAGATACGTATTCGCTAATTAACACGAACAAAATACTTATGTCCGACAAAACAAATTGATTGGGTACATGAAAATTAATTGGCCTTACATTATCGCAAACGCTTCAATTAATGTCTAATCGATTGGTTGCGGCTGAAAGATATTAACAAAAACGAGATGAAATAATGGTCACTAATATAAAAATTACTCAATCGGAAGCGACGATAAACAATTATTTTACATTACACCCATGCGTATAAAATTGGTTGATGATTGGCAAATTGATTTCATGTACTACACTGAAAACTAACACGTATGCAAAGACGGAATTGTACCACTATTTTATCCAAACGTGTATAAATAATGCATTAAATTAACATCGAAATGCTCTGCGTAAGGTGTGACAATAATTTCTTACTCGACTCATGTTACTTACGAGTATTCCATAACGTTGCTTATGATAAAGTAATTTAGTCATTATCACACTTGGAAATAAATTCATTAATTTTTTTCACACCATCCAAATTGCTTAAACGCGAAATAATCATAGTAGTCCAGTAGAATTAGCTTTTAAATCGGAAATAATTCCTACAAAAGATTTTATTGTTTTAATGGCTTCATTGGTTGCCCATTAAGACTCTCCTAAGTTTTCGACTTCGACGGAGTTGTGCTTAAGTGGTGGGGGCCCCCGAAAGAGGCATTTTTTCGGTTTTCCGGTTATACCGCGTAAAGGACTTACCCTATCAAAAAATGGTCTTCATAACGGTTGAAGGGCACTTAATCCTGCATTGAATAAGACCAAATTCATATGTTCTGGACAAACCGTTCTCGAGCTAATGTTCGGCAAAGTAGAAAATATACGTATAATTAATGACCCTCTCCACGTCCAATGGTTTGTTACCCACAGGCTTCCAAGTCTTGAAAAGGGCCACCTCAACCAGTGTAACCCTATCAAGGCTTACGAGCTTGATGCGCCTATCCTTGTTCGTCCCAGCCGTTCCTTAACTGCGGTTGCTGCACCTCTTCCTGGCACTCACCTGAACGACTCTGTGTTACCTACTGTGGCTGCCCCTCTTCCTTGTATCCTCCTGCATGACTACGTTGCCTAGCCGTATGGCTGGTCTAAGGTTCGACGCCAAAAATCAACAACAACAAGTTCATATTAAAACGCTGAAGAGTTTTTTGTTTGTTTGTTTGAACGCGCTAATCTTAAGAATTACTAGTTTGATTGAAATCATTATTTTTGTGTTGAATAGCTCATACATTGAGGAAGGCTATAGGATATATACAATCACTCTACGACTAATAGAGGCGAAGCAGTAAAGAAAAATGTTGCAAGCACGGAAAATAGTATTTAAACTATTTTCACGCGTACAAAGTTGATTTTGTGGCGTCGAACCTTGGACCAGGCATATAGCTAAGCAATGCAATCGTACAGGAGGGTACAAGGAAGAGAGGCAGCCACATAAGGTAACACAGAGTCGTTCAGGAGAGTGTCAGGAAGAGATGCAGCAACCGCAGTTAAGGAACGGCTGGGACGAACAAGGATAAGCGAATCAAACTCGTGAGCCTTGTTAGGGTTACACTGATTAAGGCGACCCTTTACAAGGCTTGGAAGCATGTGGGTAACAAGCCATTGGACGTGGAGAGGGTCATGAATTATACGTATATTTTCTACTTTGCCGAACTTTAGCGCGAGAACGGTTTGTCCAAAACATATGAATTTGGTCTTATTCAATGCAGGATTAAGTGCCCTTTAACCATCATGAAGACCACTTTTCGATAGGGTAAGTCCTTTACGCGGTATAACCGGAAAACCGAAAAAACGCCGCTTTCGGGGCCCCCACCACTTAAGCACAACTCCGTCGAAGTCGAAAACTTAGGAGAGTCTTAATGGGCAACCAATGAAGCCATTAAAGCAAAAAAATCTTTTGTAGGAATTATTTCCGATTTAATCAATTTTTGTGTTTAATTCTACTGGCCTATAGAGATTGCGTGGTTTTTGTGTTGAGTAAATGAAAAACAAGTGTCCTTTCATGTCATGAATGTCATATTCATTTAATATGTAAATATCTAAACTTTACGCGTCAGAAGATCTTTTAACAGCTGAAAGTTTAAAGTTTAAAGGTTGTAGCATTTTAATCCTTCCAAATATTTTAAATCGTATGCAATTGAAAGCTTGTCCTCATGAATTACCTAAAATATTTTATTTCGGTTGGTCGTGTTTAATAATTGTGACAGAAACAATGCCATTTATTCAATTAATGATTAATTGAATGAATTATGCTTAATCATGCTCACAAATGGCAAATTAAATATAAAAGAGCCTGAAACCGGAAAATCGCAACCTTAAACTTGGCCTCAGTTTGGAAGGTAAGTTTCACAACTGATTCATCATCACATCAGCATCAACTTTTCAGCTAAAGGACGTCCACTGCTGAACATTGGCATCTTCCAAAATCCTTTCGAAAGAAAGCTTCCCTATTCACACAGCATTAACTTTAATGGTGCAAGTACATATGCGGGAAATTGACCGAGACGAAGCGCGAGCCCTCACACCGAAGTATGGGCGACACACGGCGAAACTAACCGAAGTGCGTGTTTACACGTCTCGATCAATTTCCCGCGTAGTACTTGCGCCATAACTAAAGGACTTACCACTCATGTGC
This sequence comes from Ostrinia furnacalis, assembly GCF_004193835.3. Taxonomy (NCBI): domain Eukaryota; kingdom Metazoa; phylum Arthropoda; class Insecta; order Lepidoptera; family Crambidae; genus Ostrinia; species Ostrinia furnacalis. The sequence goes on along the minus strand of NW_021137833.1, from coordinate 137,935 downwards.
CCGTTCTCATACGGCGAGTACTCGCCGTTCTCCAGCCGATGTTTCTTGAAGGGATGTCCAGGGAACTGCGTGGCGGCCAGCGAGAGACCCACGCCGGAGGCACGCTTCGGAGGTCGGCCCGGTCTGGAGCTGCGGACATAGTAGCACGTTACTGCCGTTTAAGACGATCCACTTAGCCTGCACATGGAAGGCTCCTTGGCCACAAACTCTATTGAGGCTGAGTCGCACCATCTTTCTTTCTAAAAATCTGTCAAACTTCATACAAAAAGCATCGGTTATTGTTATTGTTACTGTTAAAATAAGATGGTGTAACTCAGCCTTAGACATGAAAGATTCCCTATAGTTTAGGACTGTTCAAATATCTGCCTTGTTCTGCATAAAAATGCTACATATTATTTTTATTTATTTATTTATTCATACTTCAATGCCAAAAATATTAACATTAGGCGAACTTAATGCCATAAGGCATTCTCATCCAGTTTACCTAAGTACATCGTACATATTATACAGTCAGGATCTACATAGCCTGCTGGAGTCAGGATCCCAATGGAGGAAACCAATGAAGGTCAAGTTCATCCCGGCAGAATAAATATTAAACCCCCGCTGACCCGCAACGAAATTATTCAAAAGAACATGGATGGAAGGAGTTTGAAGTTAAGGATCGACTTATCCAGTGCAAAGCTGATGACAGTACGCCAAGCACGAATAACTTGCGTAAAGGTAATCGTATCGTTAACGTAAATAATTTGTATGAGAATCTGAGAGCGCCTCTATCGGACGTAAAACAAACTAAATTTGGCAGCACAAATGCCTATTGTATAGTAACGTAATAGTACCGTAAACGTATCGTATGATGTTTGTACTAACTTTGCGATCACGAACCTTTTTTTGACGTATAGAATAGTAAGTGGCGATAGCTGGCTAACGTAAGTTTACGAATGTTTTGTCACGGTAAATTTTTCAGTGTGAAAACTTGCGTCAGATGAAAAAAAATATGTTTTTTGAGGCTGAAGACGATAAGAAGTGTGTTGGTTGATGAGATTAATAGGCTACACATGTAATCTAAATCTAAAAATACTTTTATGGCTGGAAAGCTATTATTTTCATTGTTTCTTTGAAAATAAAACTAACGTAAGTATTTATGTAGTAGCTTTATTTGTTCATTAATGTTGTACACACAGCTTAAATTAAATAATTACGAGATAAATTAGAAGGTGGAGAAGCACTGGTCTCTTCACTCTGAAGGTGGTCGGCACCACGGTGGATTGGCTACTGGTGCTTGGGGTGTTCCGATCGGCTTCTGTAATGTAATTTAATTTCATATTAACAACTTGATTTAATTAATTTAATTTTAACATCGATTTGCCATATTTTTCATAATAATAATATTTTGTCTGTTAATCTATGTAAAATTACTAAAAGAATTAAATTTACCTGTAGCTGTTGTATCCAGAGTAAAATTGGTTATCTTCTATATACACAGGTATCATAATTTCTTCTGGCTGGGTGTTGGGCGTTTTTCCACTATCTTCATTCTGAAAAATGTTTACACTATAATAATATTTACAACAATATTTAAATTATAAACCTTGATTAATATGAATTAATTTAATATGTCTGTATTCTTTTTAAAAGTTTACAAGTAATAGTGAAGTAATAATATTATGCATAAATAATATAAACTTAATATTTAGATCTATTAAAAAATAGTTAGAATAAAATTTGCACGCTTAAGGATTTCCCTATGGCAATCCCTTGCCAGACTGAAATAAATTAATGCAGACCTGCTGAAAGCCAGCTTCCACCACCGTTGTGCCAGTAGCTGCCTCCACTCCAATTATTTGCATGACCCTGTTTTCAAGGTCGGTCCACCACCAGTGCCACTTGTAGCTCTTTTTATTTTGCCCAGCTTTCTTTTAGTGTTATCTTTTAAATAACTCCACACCTTTACCACAAACAGAAATAGAACAAATCATTTCATTGAAGCTAAAACTAAACAAAAAATATAAGTATGTGGCATTGGCTTAAAAGCAATGCCCATAAATAATGTCTTAATGAGTTAGGTCGCACACTTGAAATATTAAACCACTCGAGATCGCATACCTTGCGCTATTTCTCCACCGACAGAGAGTCGCCTGTGCCATCACTGTTTAATTTTTCCGCTAATTCCTTCCATTTCATTTGCATGAAATAGCGTCCTCTTGGACCTCCGGAAGGTTTAGATAAGTCACCATTTCTAGCAAATAACATCTAAAAATATCACGCCATTACAGCCCACACAGTCACATTAAACCACATTATCTCAAATCTACGTACTTTTCCATGAACTTTACTAGTCATCATTAAAATTAAAATTTACATTAAAATTAAGCTTCAAACAAAGAATACACTCAATGAGTTCCTATAACTTGAATTTGCTTACCAAAGCAAACTGTGTTTGACAGTCTGGTAGACCGTTCAGAAATTAAAACATATGGAAAATAATATATTAAAAATGTTATCAACCAACATTAAAAATTAAATTTACTTACCTTACTACAAATATATGGAACACAATTTTGTTTCTTGATTGTTTTCTCTAAGATTTCACTAGAATATCATATTATATTTAAATAATTTTAGTTAATAAGACCACATTAATATGTTTCCGAACGTATCATTCGTTCATTAGTTCATTCCCTACTTACGTTAGGATGACGTCACTCTCGTAATTGTATCGTACTTACTACACAACGACGAAAGTGCTTCGTGATGCCTACTAACGTTTTACTGCGTTATAGTATAGTAGACACGATACGTTTACGTTACTACTACTTTGATCATTCGTGCTTGGCGTACAGGTGATAAACAAAGGTTTTAGGAAAGCACAAGCTTAACACTGTAGCACAGCTTGTAAATAAGAGTAACACTTACGATGGTAAGCTGTTCTTTACTAAGTTTGGGTCAAACTCAAATACGACAAATAAAATCTTAACTTATTTCAGGGGATATGAATATCAAAGGACAATGGTGAGCTAATAGTTCTTTACAATTATGGCATTCCAAAAACATAGAATAGTGGAAAATTCGTGAATTTTCCAGGAACAAAATCTTACCTAAAGGATACCTTTTAGGGTTCTACTAAGCAGTAAAATAGCAAAAAGCTTGGCACCTTAACTACATTCTACTCACACATATAAAATCATTGACATCAATCATGCACATGTAAATTTAATAATACTTAAATTCCTACTCACACTAAGTATATTCTCATCTCGTCTTAACTAGGAAATTATAGACGGCTTACTTTATACATTTTATTACTTTCTTCATGCAAATTAGTACTTGGCTCTCTTTAAATTATTCATTGCAAATCATTTTGTCACTACACCTTCAATAATTACAGTTTATTAGAGGATATTACTCGTAACTTCTTTTCGTGACATTCTAAAAGTGTGATTTTAACAAATCCGTAGTTTTGTCCACCTTAAATAATAATTACATAAGTAATATTACTAATGTAATGCTCTACATTGCTATACGAAGTTAGAGACGAAACGAAGCAATGACGAAATTTTAAAAGGTTTACAATGTAGGTACAGAAATGAAAACACTGAAACTGTATTCGGAAGGAAATCAAATTATGAAACTGCAGCAAATTACCTTGAATTCTCAATACGAGTAGTACCTATACTTTTCATTGCTATACCTATACGATAGTTAGATCATATGTTATTTTCATGCAAAAAATATTCACATATTGGTACTCTACTATAACTTCCATTAGGTAGGTATAAGTATCAAACATTACCCACCTGACCAATTTTAATTTATTGACGAAAATCAGTAATATTTTTTTTAACCAAAACAAACACCTGACACTGACTTGAAAACAATTTCTAAGATATAAATAACAAAGAACGCGAACAATAAACGCAAGTCATTATTAATTAATTTCAATTAAAACCGAGATTCCCGTGCGTTTGTAACTGTTATGAAATAAATCAAGCGCTCGCGTGGGGAGGCTCGGATTTACTTTTATTTATTTTTATTTATTACGCCCCAAGATTTAGCGTAGTCGCCGCAGTTTCCACAATTTCACGCCTATTGTTTTCCCATCCGTGATTTATGTGGGTGTAATAGACATCAGTATTTCTCGGCCGCAATAAAGTTTGTCACCTAAATCTTTGCTCTAAGCCTATTGCGTGCGCCATGTGAAGCTCCTCCTTATTCTCGTAAAATATAGCGCGATACTATAATCACGGCAAGATATTTTCGTGTTAACATTTGAAAGGATTCTGTCTAACGCCTTTTTGGAAAGCATAGAATAAATGATTTTCTTACAAGTAACAAACAACGCTACTTTTGTGCATTATCGCGAAAAAAACTCCATTTTGTTGAAAATTAAAAGTAATTCAAGTCAATATCTCACTTAAACCTAACCTACCTAAGTGGTAAGAGTAGCCAGGTATTCAGAGCGTTAAAAAAAGAGAAATCATATCTATCGCGATTTAATTCGGTACAGCGACATCTCTTGATAATGTATAATTTTAACCTAAAGTTTTCACATTAGAATTACTTATGACTCTTTAAGCTAGGACTGAGGAGTAAAGTAGGTACAACTACAAATTAACTGGTTTCTTATCTATTTGTAATACCCTTTTTACATAATAAAAAGTGGATCAAAGGACCAACCGGATCTCACAGTCCCAATAGCGAGTACATACGTGTCACTAACGCAAAAACGAGCACCAGTCCTAACTCGCAAAGCTCGTAAACTGCCATATCTTCCGCTGTCCAGTAATTGGCGTGGCAGATCAATTACAGTGGTACCATAATCCACTACTACTACGGCAAGTTCGGCAATTATTGGGGGCCGCTGTTATCATAGTATCGGCTTACGCAGAAACTGAGTCTCGCCTATTTATTTTTATGTCAGAACCGTCATTATGAGATACTCCATTAGCTTGGATTGCGGTTCGTTTTCGGTTACGCATTGGGGTGCGAATAGGGTCACCATTGGGTTGGAAGAGTTCTGGATAAACAGGAAAGTTTAAAAAAGTATGATCGTGAGATAAAAAGAGTGACACTTAACTTTGTTTTTGAGTTACCTACTGTCAGATAAGCTCGAAACATTATTAAAAACTGTACTTAGTGCGTGTTTTTTTATTTTATAGTAGACTAGGCATTCCAAAACATAATTTGATTGCGATGTAATTTTGTGACGTTTTTCACATGCACGTTAAGATTTTGAAATTAGTATTAAAACTTGATAAAGTAATAAATACTCGTACAAATCCATTATTTTTTTAAAATTAAAGCATTTGAAAAAGTTTTTTTATTTGGAAGTCTAAATAAAATAAAAATAAAATATATTTATATATAATATAATACAACAATAGTCCAGAAGTCTAAAATATAGAACGTATGAACTGCAGTCTTATCCGCAAAAAATAGGAACGTATGGTCACATTACACAAAGTGTGACTGCGGTGTGCGATATTTTATTCCGCGACTTTTTCGAAGGGTTTGGATTTTGATTGGACGAATCTGTTGCGAAACGGATAAGCGAGTAATAAGATTAGAAGGCTTGTCTTCTTACTTCTGAAGTCAAACAAGGTATTTTTTTATTGAGTAAAAGGGAACCTTAATAAAATAAGGTCATGTTACAAGAATTCGAATTCGAAATGATTGAGCAATTGTTGTTTTTTACACAAAGCTTCATAATGACTACTCAAAAGTAAAACTCGCACATTATGACAACAAAACGATGACTCAACCGTGAAAGAAACAATACAACCTTGCATTTTTACTGCGAAAACAAAAGCGCGCTAATTAAAAACCGGATCAACTTTTAACTATCTCCGGAAATATTAATAGCGTCAATGAACTTGAAGTCGTGTATAGGGTTGCCAGGTGTCCAGGCTTTAGCTGGACATGTTTGGCTTTTTGGTCTTGTCCGGCCAAATATTCTCTTGTCCGGCCTCTCCTAGGTTGTTAGGCTTTTTATTTGGCTGCTGCCTTTTAGACTAGGCGCAGACCACCGATTTTTAGTTGGCCGATAGTTGTGCCCGATTTTAAATAGTATGAAGAATCGGCTAAATCAAATCGGTGTAATGTGCGCACTTCCATACATGCCCATACTGATCAACTGCCCGACTAAACTATCGGCCGACGAAAAATCGATGGTCTGCGCCTAGGCTTAGGGTAAAATGTCCGGCCAAATGGAAGCACAGAGTCCGGCTTTTGTGTTTTTGGACCTGACAACCCTAGTCGTGTATTTATTTTCGGTGCGGGCGGTAGGTACAGTCGGCGGCAAAAAGCGTAGAAAAAAAACTAAACCGCGACGAAATCGAATATTGAAAGTGTCGAGGGACACAGATAAGACGCACGTGCCGCTCCCCCGTGGCCACTTAGCCGTACCAGTAATCTGAATACAGCAAAGCTCACTGCGATAAATGCCATTAAAAACCGTTCGATTTATTACCGAACGATTTCCGAACGATTTATACTGGTGTGCTAACATGATAAAGTGTTAAGGCAGAGTTCACAGCGTTGGAAGTGCTTAGCGCTGTCTTGGCGGTTGGCAAAACTTGGGTTGTACAAATAAACGGAGAAAACTTTTTTTATATGTTAAACATTTTATTATGCTATTTTATTTTATTAAAATGAAAAGTAATTAAGTTAATTAATATGGAGAGCTGGGATATTCCACAAGTATTTTTTTACTTAAAAGAAATCCTCGATCGCAATATAGAAATGTAAAAACACCTGGTTATGAATAAATCAATTTTATTTTTTATTTAAAAGTATACTACATTAGACATTTTTTTTATTGTATTTATTACCGAAAAGTCAAAAAAACTAACGGTAAACATTTTTCGTCACATTACATATTTTAAAAAAACTAAGTAGACTCCTAAAATATTTGATTACCTACAGCCAAAAACGTTAAAAACGCAAACATCAAAGTGCATTCCATTTTACGCAGCACTCCCGCAGTTGGCAACCCCAGTGAAACTAACACCGCGGATAGTTCTGCTTTGTTATATTTGCTTGGCAATATTCATCACTCACCGCCTCTGTCGCCGTTCAAATAACATCACAAAGGACTCCCCAGATATTTCTGACAGATATACCCCTGATAGATAGTTCAGCAAACACACCACAACTTCTGATCGACGAACATGCCGATAAAGGAAAATACAGCTTTCAACATTGAAATGGCAAAGATAAAATAACGTCTCAGAATAGTGACTCCACTTTGGCGGCGTCTTTTCAATCGGCCGTGTTCTAAAGCCTCATAAAAAGCCTAGCAAGTTAGTAAGCAGATAGTTTTCGCACACAAAGATCGCGTTCACAATAAATTGGTCTTACTTTTTACTTCTTATTGACTTTGCTTTTATCCTATCTGATTGCGCAGACAAAAATAAGAGAGAATTTATTTGTAAAGTAAATAAAAATTTAATTGTATAGTCATCAACTGTCACTGTGTAAAAAAAGAAATCAACAATACTGTGAGAAAAAGTAGGACAAAAACAAGCTATCTAACTTACGTACAAACCAAATAAGTAAGGCTCAAAACTGAACAAAACTATATCTACAACTACACTAACTAAAGCTCTAAAAACTAAACCATCCCCATAAATGAAATCATGTTTCAGTATCACTGTAGATAATCCTTAAAAGCGCAGAGCATTAAGGATTCAAGAACTTAAACGCCACGTGATGCTATTAAGAACATAAACAGCATCACACTACCGACAAACTATGAATAGAATGGAGTCTTTGTTATTATATTTGTATTACCATTCTCCTCTCTTAGTAGGCGACTTCACACTCACTCTCTATTACCGACACATGACACTAAATCATACCGTTCACGTGATGTAAACATCCTTCCCTGTCCACAGCACAGTTTTAAAAATTAAAAGACCAAAAGCATCTCGCTGACAGTCTATAGTAAGCTAATAGTGATAATCTGTATATTTTTTCTTTTGTTTTTGTTTCTCGAACGTTCGATTATTTACACGTTACAGCACTACACCCGTATGGGAATGTTTACATATTAAATTAAACTCTTTTTAAGCCGTTTCATCGTCCAAAAATATCCCCTTTGCTACGACATCGTTGTCACGTGGAAATGAATCTTGTGACATCTGTATGCAGTTGCATTTACTTTGACGTCGTACTTTAAGCGTTATACTTTCAACAGTTGATGTCATTTTTGTTATTACTTTTGCTTTATTGCCTTATTTTGGTAAAACTGTATTTAATTTTTTTTTGTTTCTTTAGGATTGTATCCTATACACCCACCCCTACTTAGCGTATGGTAATTAGATTTTAATAAGCTGATTTAAACCCGCTTCCAACAGTGATCTTATAAATGTGTTTAATCTACCACTATTATACTCTATAGTGCACTAAAAGCACAAGGCGTCAACATTTTAACATTTCCCATAATATCCTATTTCCTTTTCACCTCGGAAACACCGTTTGGATGTTATCCCGAACAATGAAGCTCTGTCTTAAAAATGGTCCAGGAATCGGTAGACAAGGTAAAACAAACGAACGCAATCTTATCTACGGCAAACTCAAACGCAGTAGCAGTTTGTCTTGGGCTCAGCGCAAACATGATAAATGATTTCGTTTATAAAAAGCGGTGGTCTATTTTTCTAGACGAGTTCCGGTCGGGCTAGATGGGTTTTGTCCTTAAATAGACATAATACCTATTCACCTTGAGAAGTACCTGGAGAAGAAGAGAACAGAACATTAATTTCCAAGTACGAGTTCACAAAGTGATATCATGTATGGCAGTTAGGGATTTCACAGATTGCTCTAAGACTCTACAAACATTCAAACCCAATACATGCATAATTGTGTGTGGTAAGCTTAAAAGGAAAATTGGAAAATAAAATAACTACAAACAAACGAATTAACAATTGATAAATAATATGTTTTATTTATGACATTTTACTAGCTGTAGTGAAAACAGTCTGTATTTGTTAAAGCAGTGATGACGTCACATGCCAGTACCAGTCTGTTATCAACTGCAACTCAGCTGACGTCATATTACCGATTCATTTCTAGAGCTCTATTTCCAAAGTCAAAAAGAACTTAAACACTACACAAGAAATAAGAAAAAGAGATCTAAGTTTCATGCAAATTCCGTAAACTTCTGTCATTAAAAACAATGTTTTAATAAAACAGAAAAGGAAAATTTAATTGAAGCCAAAAATTAGAGGGCACATAGACAATAACAATAAAAAGTGAAAGCAAAGCAACGTTTAATCGTGTCGTAAAAATAAAATTAAATAAAAAATGTTTAGGGTGGAAAAGTTGGGCGACCGTAATTCTACTTTACAATTATTTCATGTCCGCGGAGAAAGATGTTCTCCTAATGTTTGCTGTCCCAAGGGCTAAATTTTTGTTGTTTAATGGCGGAAACTCAGCAACAGAAAAGTGAAATTACTTGTCAGTTCACGAATTTACTTTAAATTCGAATGATATTCAAACGTATAGTCAGTTGTAATTAACTGAAAATCAAAACATGTTCGGATTATGTTTCCTTTTACAATTACATTTCGAAGTCTCGTGTAGTAGGCGTAATATAAATAAAATAACAAGATATAAATCTGACGCCCAACAAGTACAGTCACTATCACAATGTAATTAATAATCAAATTACTAAATATCAACTGTTAAGATTTATGAGAATCCTGCTAATTGAATTAAAGCTAATAAAAAAATGCCCGATGTATTTTCTTTCCATTTGGCAAAGTTATTGCGAATTTTATTATTGCTGAATTAGTCTAACATGCCACATTATTGTAACTTATTTGTGCGTCAAGAGAAATATTACTTTGTTATGTTTAATTCTAAAATTGTTTTATATTAACATCTTCGTTGTTAATGAACACGATGTAACACTATTGAACTCGATGATCCGTACAATCACAAGCTAATGTAGCAAGTCACCTCAACAGTCAGGTAGCTGCTACGTTTCAATTTCTCCGAGGCATTTTATTTACAAAACTAATTACGTTTGTCTGATAGGGTATTAAACAGCTCCCGGAGCTTCTCTTGATTCGATGACAGTTAATAAAGACATTCCAAACGTGTTTAAAATCTTAGCCTATTTCATCTGCGATCCGATCGCATCATGATGGAGCTGTTACATACGTGATTATTTTTGTTTTTTTTTGCGCGGCGCACTATACATTTTCTTTGTTTAGGCACAATAAATAACAAAATGTCTGATTAGTCGAACTAATAGATAAGACACGTAAAATATTCATAACGTTCTGGTTGATGTTAAGTTTTTATTGAGATAGCAGTTTTCTTTTTTTTTATAATTTTATTGCCGTTGGCACGAACATCATTGTTGGCACGCCACGTGGGCCGGATAATTGAAATGTCCAAACACTGAATTTATGTTTCTGCTATGACTCTATTTCTTTTTTATTACCCTATCGGGTGGTTTCCTGTGGTCTAACATTATTTTATTCGACATAAACGATTTTTCAACCGCAACATGTTAGGAACATCTAGAAACACATTTTAATTAGTGTCAGAGGATGCCCCTCTGATTTTGACTAATTTTTTATTAAAGGAGGGCATTTGTTTATCAATATTTTGATAAGCATTGGCGTAGGAAAAAATCATATAATTTTTTTGCTTTTATGTAACCCCTTCAAAATCTTTCTCAAATTGGAAATATAAACAAAGAACAAACTTTGTACTCCATAAGTACTAATCGTCACAAGTTATCAAATCAAATTTATAATAAGCTGGCGGCGGCAACATTAAATTGTTAAATATTAATCGTAACAGGAGCTCCGTCCCTGCATCCCTTTCCGCGACTGCTGCCCCGGTAATCAGCCCCCGAGGGACAACCTCTTGTAATTAGCGGCTGTTCATTTCTTAATTTCAATATTTAATTACAAAGGAAACTCAATGACTGCTCGAACAGAGAGAGACGTCATCTTCAGAAAGACTCGCGAATCCGTTTTGTTTCTAATTCGCTATGACTGCTGGCTTCGCCTTTTGTCTACTTCAAAGGATACTTTTAATTGAATCTTAAACTTTCGATCTACATGAACACGGATACCTAACGTTCGTGAGATACTTTTTAATATTATTGCAATTTTATGGTGTTCCCAGTGCGGCGTCTTAAAATTTTCCTTTGTCGGGTCCCCATTGTCAGACGGTATGGCTCCCGACATATTGTCGTTTTATTTCATTTCACTGGGGCTACGACATTCCCTTTTTAACTATTACCTGTCTGCCGATTTCATTAGCCTGTCTCGACTTTGTAAAGGATCAGTTTTCTTTTCGTTCGATATGAAAATATGAAAATCTGCTTCTATAATGCACGTGGACTTTATGAATGAAGGTGGACTGTCGCAAACAGAGAATTCCACACAAACTGTTGCGTGATTCTGAGGGCATTTTTCATTTTGGACTTTTCATTGATTCGCAACAATGCGAGCGTGTGTTTGGCACGTTTTGTTCGCAATCGGTGACGAGTGGTGCCCGCGACGGCCATTCAGGGCGAGGATTGTTTCGCCAAATTATACGATTTGCCGCCGGTCAGTGGTCACGCCTGACCCCTTTGAACTAAGGGCTACCTATGGCGCAATCGTTTCTTTTTTTATTGATTCTGATTCATCAAGCCAGGTCATTGTGGCCACACCAAACATTTTAAACCACAATGACCTTTTTTCGCAAAACAATTAAACCTTTTTTTGCTTCTGGCGCCAATCCTTAAAAATCATTAGAACCGTCCATATCGGATGTGTTACAATCCTACCTATTTTTGGTATTAATAGTTTTCTATTTACACCGTTACGCTCTTTCGGAATATAATCAAACGGTTTTGCTACCGTTCCCAATCGTGGTTCGTTTTATTGTTGTAAAAAGGTGCTACCTGCTTGTAGAGTCAACTATTTCCTAAATTAATTTCATCTAATTTCGGATGCTTAATAGTGTCGAGTCATACATCGTACATATGCCATCGGCGGCTTTTAACTAACAAGCTCGAGCAAAAACTTGGGAGTTCTTTCATCAGCCGCCATTAGAGAGACACTTGAAAGATACATTTAGGAACTCTACATTTAAAACATTTGAAGCGCGTTTAAAATATCATAGCTAAGATTTTTTGATTTCATGTGTGGTATATTGAAGGTTGGATTTAAAATGACTAATGCCCGTTTTCACCATCAATCCCTAATTTTTAAGTGAGCTCTATGGTTACACATAACAGGAATTTTGTTTTTATAGGTGTCACTTAAAAATTAGGGATTGATGGTGAAAACGGGCATAAAAAACAAAAGAGGAACGTTTTTCAAGCAAGATTACTTCAATACTTCCCTAATGATGGAGGTATTAACGCATGCAAAATAATTTGACATGCAACACCGGATTACGCGCGCTATTCTCGTCCCGCATGTTGTGTTCAATGAAAAATTAAAATAATCAAAACAAACGCGGAGATTTGAAACAGAATAGAGTCCGGACGTGTGATCGTTCAGTGCCGAACGAAAATAAACGTTATGATTTGTTAAACAGGTTATTAGAAAAACATCGGCGCTGTCGACGCGGGCTTAGGAAACAAACTATTTAAAAAGCGTCAAGTGCGAGTTGCGTTTACTTTTCTTTTTGTAAACCTCTTTGAATATAAAAATAAACATAATATAAAGTAGCTGACAAACAAAACACGATCGAATTTTAAAAATAGAATTCTGTTAATTTTCAAAATAATTATATCCAAAGAACTAAAAACAATTGACAGCTGAATATGCCACTAAGCGTAAAGAAATAGGACTCGACACGAAGAAAGGGCTAATCACCATTATTTAAATACACATAAGTCGAGCAACTTTGTTCCTTAACAAGCTATGGCCGACTTCTTGATTAATAAACTTCATCCCCCATGTAAGCCACGTTTTACAGCGCGATTGTTTCATTCACGTGAGCCGTATTTATAGTGACAGGTACGTAGTTAAGTTTTTATTAGAGACGTTATATGGATATTAGTTTCTTACATGGTTAACATCAGGAAATAATCGGTTGTAAAATTTGTTATTGTTAGTGAAAGGACCTCCGTGGGGTGACTGGTTAAAAATACTCGTATGGCAGTATTTCTAAATCGAGCGTGACATAAACAATGTTTAAAACGTAGTTTTCATTAACTCATAGTTTGAACTAGGCACAGGATTTTCGCAACATTAGCTCTAGAATAAACATGAAGAACAACAGTCTGATAAATTCAAAGATGTTTAAATTAAACCACTTGAAATTACAAAGTAAACTATAGTTTCTCCCATAACTCATGATTGTAATAGTTATATTCTGACGGTATGCAAGTACATCTGAAAAATCTTTTGTTTGATCCAACTCAAACATCTGGATGTTGAACAGAAGTTCATAATAAAATATGAAGAAAAAATGTGTTAAGTCCTTTTGTATCGACCGCTGTCTGCGTTATACTGCGAGTGAGCCGTTTTGATACTTTTGTATAGTTTTTTTAGTGAAAAACATGAAGTATCGACATGGCGCATAAAAATAAATGTGAAACCGTCGATAGTTAATCTTTATCGTCTGATCTTTACCAATCAATGGTCAGCGTTAAATGAGCCGTGGGGGAAAATAGAAGACGCCTCAGGGCACTCTTGTAATACGCTAATTACTTTTATTATCTTCGGCTTGAAGAAATACAATTAGCAGTCATGAATAATGTCCGCGTCTAAACATCGTTTCCCTAAATGCCAAACGTCTGTCTACCGGTTTTGTACAGCCAGTCGCCGTATGTGTCAGCATCGATTATCTTTTCACTCCATCTATACATTGACAAAGTATAGCGACGCGTTTATCGATATTATATCAGATCCTTACTAAATAAAGGCAATAATAAACATGTCATTCCTTTTTTCTAGTTTGTTCAATGAAGCATTTCATTTATGTAAGTTTACTGTTTCTTATCCACGATTGGTCTAATAAATAGACAGATTAAAAACACTTTTCCTTTTCAAAAACTCAATCAACACAATTAATGTCGTATTCCGTTATAATAACATGATGCAAAAACAAAATCTATTAAACACACTCGTATCTATGAAAACTGTATCGCGCCCCGCGCATATTGCAAACGTTATTTATACACACACATAGATAGGTCGAAGTCGAAACCCAATTATAATGGAACTCACAAGCTGACCGTAGGCCATTTATGCCAATTAACTACTGTAATGCATTGCCACATAGCCTTTGTAGATTCAGAATAATGAGTTAAAATAAAAGTGAGTGCTTGTTCGGCGAGTTGGTAATGGAAAAGGGACAGTACTTGGACATTTAGTAAAAAGTCATTTTGCAATTTTTTGTCAAGGGAGTTTAAATCTAAAGTCTAAAGAGAGAAGGTTCATTTTACTCCAGCATTTCGAAGCATTTATATCCTGAATTAAATATGACAATATTTTCAAATATCAAAACCTTTCGGTTACAAGTTAGCTGCAGCCGAAACGTATCGTAGTGGTTCATAGTAACTCACAGGGATTTGTTTTGATAATACATCATAAAACTATTAAATATTGTATCGCTGAGTGAGACTAGCAACGCTACTGTTTTCACGAAATGGTACAGGTGAGGAGATATGAGCGGATGACAGGTTTTTCTTCAGGTAAAAATAAATAAAATGCTGAAGCGTATATTTTTTGAAGACGCATTTTGTTTAGATGTAAAGGTCTATCTATACTCTATTTAAAAGATACGTCGTGCGTATTACCTGGCTTTTACCATATTCAATTTATTGACATTGTTAAACTATCTAGGTTTTACACTTGGTTCTTGGACAATTTTGCACAAATAACAATACCTTGCACCTAAATTTTGGCCTTGGAATTATTAGTAGATGGGCGAACATTATTAAACATGTTGTCAAATAGTTTTACCTCAGAGTTCTCTATCTTTTATGACTTGGTCCTCACAGTACGACTGATCGTGGCGTAATCGGTTTGTTATTTCAGCGTTTAGACGATGTTTAAACCTTGTTTTGTTTTGTCGGAGGCATGTGGGAATCATTCTATTGTATTCCACATCCGGGTTATGATTGGCTCTTTTCGTTTTAATTTTAGACTGATTGGTCGATTGATGTGATGTACTGTACTCACGTATTAGAATACCAAAATGGAAGCTCAAATTACCTCGTTTCGGCACGCTTAGTGTCGAATATCTTCGCCAATAAAATGTTTTTCAAGTTCCGGATTGTGAAATAGTCCTCAAATTAATATAAATAATCTCAATATCAAGACCAATCACGGAAAAGAATTTGTGCTCGAGTTTGAATCAAAGTTTGAGCTCCGTTTCATAATACGGGGCCAGCTCTTTTTTCACCATTCCGAACTGGTTTTTCCGTTGGAACCTACATCAAAGTACTCCGAGCAAGGTGTTTCTGACTGAATGCTTTGTGCACTCGAACTCTTTAGTCCAGTGAATACGAAAGTACGACTCGTTAAAAATTAAAGCAAACTTATCTAGCTTGTCATGTGTTAACATTTCAGTAACTTATCGAAACAATTTACAATTATAGTACGTATGTTAAAAATTTCCTCACGATATCAATCAAAGCATCATGCAGTTTGATAAATGTCAAGTATTAAATGCTGGATTGATTTGCCCTTTACCAAAAGAATTACTCAATGTGGAATTGCCATTAAAACACCAGGACTGTTTACAATCTTGGCCACTTGACATGCTGCGGCTGACTTCCGTTCCCAGCTGCCTTCGGCTTATCTTGGACAAATATTACAAACTAAACTCAAGTTAACACACAAAATACTTCACCTTATGTCATACAATTGCTAACGCAAACAAAACTGCTCTTCCAAGCAAATAGTTCCCATCCGTCATTGTTATTTATATCGTACACAAAAAACAATTAATTACGTCTCCGCTAGATAACTGATTGTTATCACTAATGAAGTTGGTAAGGAAATCAATTAATAACGTGAAATATAATTCATAACACGTTCCCATTTTCACTGTCAGGATCGGTGGAATAGAAAAAATGGGATACAGTTGTGGGTAAGTTTAATAAGCACGTCTGTCACTGGCGAAACAAGTTAATAGACGTAATCAATTTGTCCAAAAGTGTATGAGTAAAAAACGTATTAGGCCGGCCGGTCACGCGAGGCAGCTGTCAAAACCTAAGCCCTCTTTATACAGTGGCCGCTAACAACTTTGCCCAAATAGATTTGGAAGATGACGTAAAACCGTTTTTATGATGAATTAATTTCGACTAATTTGATGTTTAACGTCATATCTTTTGAACGTATTATCCCTTGAATGTATTATACTTGATACGTATCTGGATCTGGTATTCGTTGGCAGCGACAGTTAATCGCAACTATCAATTTATTAGTTGTAATGATCGAGTATAATAATTTTCCTAGAAGTTGTATATTAATATTCAATAATTGAACAAGAATTTGGTCACCGGTAGAGCTGGTAAAATCAATCATGCCTTGCAATCAACTATAAAAATATTTATAGAGGTTGAGTTGACTGTACTGACTACGGTACCATCAGCTAAATGTATTTGTAACACTCGCGATTACGTAATAAAATGAATTTTCTGATGCATGTGCTCGCGACTGTACATACCTGCAAAGTACGATCATGATCGATTTTATCTTTCGATAGCGATTAATTTCTTTAATTATTCCTGAAACTTTTATTTCTGAGTGAGAGAGAGAGAGATCAGGACGCGAAGTCCCCCAAACCTAGAGGGTAACGGTCAATCGATTATAAACTTTAACACAAGCTGAGTAGATAGTATTCGATATGACCAAATATCAAACTATTTACTGATTTAGCCAACAAACTACTGTCAATTATGTCGATAATAGCGTTATATTAAAAGTTTATTTGTCAACTGAACTAAGGCAACAAATAGCGTCGGCATAACGCGTGCCGCGGTTTGCGGCCGGCATACTTCTAAGATCGACCGCACACTGGACAACTGGCTAGTCGCCGGAAATAAGGCAGTTGGCAAAACTAGTCAATTGACATACTTTTTTGAACTGTAAAAAAAGACTCTTCTATACATTTTGGGTCATGGAAAAGAGGATTATATGACGACACCAGTTTGCGAACTCATTTGAGTAATTTTATTGCATTCAAAGCTACACTACAAATTAGCAATTTTAACTCGATTTTTAGGGAAAGAAACAAGAGATTTAAAAAAAAAGTGTCAGATTCTTGGGTGTCGCTATGTGACGCAATTTTGAGTTAACTGAATGATCCGATATAAGAAGCTATACAGATAATGAGTACACGCAATTTTTTTTCTAAATTACCCATGTGTACAGTAGGTATAGTACAACAAAACAAATGTATGTTCATATGAGTTTCATCGGACACTGTTAGTGTAGTTTGTCGGACTGACTGTACCACTGACGAAAATATTGTGCGGGTGGGTGAAGAAAACTCATCGCGCCGGAGCAGACGACGCCGCATCTCTTCAGTCTGCCCACCACTGATGCCATATCTACCAACTTTTTGGTAGATCTACCACTTTTCACTTCAGTCTACCTATCTACCACCCTAGACCTAAAATCTACCTATTTTTTTAATTTTCACATATCACCACAATGTCGCGTAAAACCCGACAATAATTAGCCACCCTGTTCTCTTCTTACTACTTAGTCTGTGGCCCAAACGTGTGAAGCCAAGTTTATAAAAAAGTCTGTGGTAATTATTTATTTCTCTCTCATCTGTGATGATCTGTGTGTCTTTTGGATTTGGATTGTGTGTGTGTGTGTGTTAAGCTTGCTATGTTGCGAAATAGAGTGATTTTAATGAATATTTTCTTTGCTCCTCGAAAACTCCGTTTAAACGGTGCTCAAAAACTTGACGGTCTCACCTGTAGCAAATTGAATAAGCTTTTTTTGGTTCATAGTAGTCATGTCACTAGGACGCATAGTTTCCGAGGATTAAGCGAAAAACCGAAAAGTGGTACCTTTAAACCCCCCCTCTCCCCGCCGGCTCAAGGGCTAAAGGCGGGGACTTTTGCTATGTTCACCACCTAACTAGGCTAAATAAAGTCCCGAGGTCAGAAATTGTGTTCCACGGATTTCTCTCTACACCGTCGTTAAGGCATTCATTGACTGGACTATACATATTATTGCTATTTTCTAATATAGTGTCAAGTGTACTTTTACGAGAGACCAAACGAAGTTGAACAGTAATTTTTGTATCAACCGGTTAAAATTGCTAAGTACCTTACTAAGCTCTTCAATCAACAGATAAACGTATAACATTAGTATTATTAATTCACTGTGACACAACCTTTAACTTTAAACATCTGTATTTAAGACATCTTTATTCCTATCATCTATGAATATACTCGCCACTTAAGTAACACAATGACTGCGTAAATGTCGTCAGGAAACGTGTGACAGTTAAATTGTTTAACACCCCTAAATTACTGCATCATCTATCTACATTCAAAACAACAATTTAAGACATATCCAACTTATATCACCGATGACCACTTAACTACTATTTGCAGTAGCAAACTGACAAACGGCATCGGGAACGTATGACAGTTAAATTGTGCCGGCTCCCCTAAAATTACTGGCAAACGTAAAGCTTGCACGGACAAGGCAATGCACGCTAAAAACTACTATTTACAATCACATTATGAAAGGCCTTTTATATTGCCAACTACAAATCAACACGCACCCTTTTAATTAAAGTGGCGGCACTAAGTCAACTTGGTGCGCAAACTAGCTGGATATGAAATAAAGGCACGTATAATTTACTTGAACGATTGTCCCTGTGTTTGTCTGGGTGCGGAGGGAAAATCACCGGCTCACTGTGCGTGTAAACTAATGTCAAATTGAGTTATAGAACTGAGTGAATGGACATAAAAAAGTATTTTTTTCATTTCCCTAATCGCCAAATCTCAGTTTATCAAGGTCCCATGTAGGAAAACAATCTCCAGCAACTTTAATAGTAAAGGCTTAATACTTAATTAAGCGGCCATTTTTAAACGTGCATGTCAAAAAACATTAAATTGTACACAGTACGTGCTGTAATTCTCTAGTGTGACCACGTATCCTATAATTTTCGCAACTAAACACCGGCGAGACTGACAATCCGCTCATAATTCGATACCTAATGCACTACCCGTAACCAAATTGTACAAGAGAACCAGATACTATAATTGCAGGTAGGCCAAAATCCAGTAAGTGTTGCCCGCCACTGCACAGTGCGCATCCAATAAAATAATAATCGAAGCGGCGACGTACATTCAATTATCCCTGAAAATTGAAGCTCATTAAAATAATAAAACAGCCGACGGCACAATCAAATTGAATGATAACAAAAGCTCATGTTAATTTCCAGCGACATTTTTGCGATATGGCAACACAAAGTCACAGATTTCATGTCACAGACGGATCTGATTCTTTAGATTTTGTTCTTCGAGCTCTTACTGATATGTCAAGTACCTATGCAAATAGGTACTCTTCAAAATTCTAGAATTTTTACTGCTATTAACATCGTAATGTGAGATAGGGTTGACTTATTAATAACATTAAAAATTGCATGTTCCGTGAAATGTAATCTAATCATCCTACGTCGTTACACTAATATCGAAAAACAGTATTTAACAACAAAAATTACTTGCATGTTGATTCGTATTCACCAGTAGCAAATAAATATGAATCGATGACTTACTATCATTATAATCAATCTGCGTCCTCGTTATGTAATAACTACCATCAATGCATTCGCATTCTCAGTGAATAGTGTCATTTGTGAGTAAAATTAAACGCAATAATGTGTCATAAGTGTCTTGCGAACGATCGAAATCATGTAAATGATGCAATGTTTTCAAAAATGCTAACACCTACATATCTATTATATAAAAGAAAGTCGTGTTAGTTACTTCGCTTATAACTCAAGAACGGCTGAACCGATTTAGCTGAAAATTGTCAGGGAGGTAGTTTATAGCCAGGAGAAGGACATAGGATACTTTTTATCCCGTTCGAAATAGAAAAAAAAGTCTGCTTATTTATTGCCATTAGGGCGGAACAAAGTTCGCCGGGTCTGCTAGTAAAACCATTAAAAACATCGTACAACGCTTTAAGTTATTCCACTTTTAAATTTATTTCTAATTAAAACAGCCACGCCATAACATCGGATCTAAAATAATAAAAAAACAACCTGTGAGCTGTCAATAACTTTTACACTTATTTTACCACCTTCGAAAGATTTAAACACCCCGAAGGCATCTTTACCTGTCACATTCCAATGTTTTTCCAGTCTCCGGCATTAAACAAAAGAAAAATATCAATTACTGATTAGGATCGGTGATCAATTATTCATTAATCATCAATAATTTGCGACTAATTGCTTTAATATTCCCACAGAACTGTAATAGTATAAAGCGTTGTAAGGTCTGTATTAACCACTCTAATAGGGACTCCGAGCAAGTCACACGACTTTGGCAACCTTGGACTGAAACGAAGATCGTGTCAGACATATTTTATTAGTGTGTGGATATCGTAATTGTTTTATTTAAAACAAAAGTAGATTTTAATTGCTAAGCCATGATGAGCAATGAGCATTGTCCACTGCATTTTATGAAGTTCCACAATTTTTTTGAAGATTTTCACTAAGCTGGAGCTTCAAATTCTGAAGAGTTATCAATTTACACGTGGTGTGTGTGGATGAGGGCATATCAAAATAGAAGCATCTTATACAGTTGTAATACGTGCGATTTTGCAAGAAAATATATCCTTCTGTGCTAGTGACTCCACCATAGTTAACCATAGCCAAATTGTAATACTGTGACTCTACTACGAATATACATACTTTTATTTTTATACGTTGTCTGCTATTGCCATTAGAGTTGACATTACACCCCTGAATAAAGCATGGGAGCTGTCTATTTGCACTATAGTACCGCGTGGAAACTCTACGCAACCCCAAACGCAATTGTGTACATTTGTGCGTGGATTGAGTTACACCTAATATTGTGATCGCCATATTTGCATGCACCACGCATGATAGTGGGGACATTGATTCAACTGATTTGAAATATTCCCTGTTAATACTCGGAATATAATTAGTTAGCGTTAGTAGAGTAGAGTTTATGTGTTAAAAAGCAAATTGAGATGTTTAAGAATATCGCATATACAAGGTAGCGCTCTACCATTTTTTTGCTTACCAGTCATGCAATGACAATTAAGTTAGGAATAATTAATACTTTAACTCTTAATCAGTCCGTAATTAATGACAAAACTTTATGATTTGACTCTGCTGTGTCTTTTAATTCATCATTACGTACTTCGTGTTTTTCTAAATGAACTTCATTCGTTTTTAAGACAGTAAAAATACAATCATTTTAATAAATTGAGAATTAATAAGAACGTGTTGTCCATATATATAATATAACGCTGCTTGCTGCTCGAATACTCAGCTTTTTAATCGCATTAATATCGATAACAGTAAATAGAACATCGAGTTGACAATTGCGCATCGATAACTCCCCGCTCCCCTCAAATGGCATTCCCCTATTTGGTGACCACTTGGCGTCACTGGACGGTCATCCCGCAAATTGCTCTTTCCCAACAAAATTGTCAATAAAACTCATCTGATTCGCAGTTAAACAAGCGAGCGACATTATTAATTTATGCGTTGTAATATGGCGCAAACGTTGGCGTTATCCTGTGTAAATTATTAATAGTGCTGGGGTAAAAATTAAGCTTAAATCGAATGGGTAGTTTGGGCCGTAACGTCCGTTTTATGTTTCTATGTGCAGATTAATTTGCCCGCCCGCGCTCGTGACAATTCAACGAAGCTCTTTTATAGGAAATGTAAATGCCCCGAGGTTATGGACTGTTAGGCTTGATTGAGTATATTATGACACCAATCAAAAAGACTGGAACGACCATTTTGTAAATGGACTGGCGAGGACTGTAATGAATTCATATAGAGGTGTAGATGAGATAAATGTTAATCCATTGAATTCGAATGTGTAATTAAATTCAGGTAGGGGGATCATTCTTAGTGAAATCTTCAATATTGTCTTAAGAGAAAGCGATTACACAAATCTGAAGAAGCTATTAATCCGGTTCACTGCCCCCCAATGGCATCACGGTTTGTTTAATAAAATCGCGAATTTACATATCAAAACCTACAAAGGGGCATAATTGGACCCGATGACTTAGAAAACGTAGTGGGTGAAGCGGGAGCGCCACCCCCGAGAACAAACAAAGGAATTATACCCGCCTCAAGAAACTTTTAGCAATGGAAAGCGCCTTAACAAACAAACGCGTGTGTATCTAATGAAATTCCTATGGTTGCATAACATACCCGCGCGAGCGCGGAGCGTTATTAGCGGAATTATTTCTCGGGGTAGAATCTTTGAAGGCGTTTGCTCTTTCGGAAAAGTTGTTAAGAAAATGGGTTGAGATCTTTTCGGGATTTCATTAGTTTGTAACTATGCGGTATGTTACGTAAGGCATCTAATTTATTGGGTAGGCGTAGCCGAGGGAACGAATGGGCAGCGAGCATTTGAAAATGGAACGGATCTGCCGAATCACGCCGCTTTGAGCCGGCCGCCGCGACACGATTCGTTAGGAGACAAATGTTTGGATTCAATTCCAACACTTTTTCAGATGGTCATTAGTGACGGTAGGATTCTATATTCGGTTTGTGACTCTACAGTAGCTGAGTAATTTTTCACTATAATTCGGTTCTGTTGTTAATAATGGTTTTTATAATTAAATTCGACTTTAAAAGTAGAGTCAAATGAAGTCACTGCTAAAAGCAACATTAGGTACTATTTTACAGGATAAAGATCTAATGTAACCCACACATTTGCAAAAATTTGAACTACGAGTAAGTAGGCATTAAATGGCTTGAAACGTCTAAAATACGTAAAGTTGGAATGAAACTTACAAATACCATGACCAAAACTTGCCTTTATTTTAAACGTGAAACGATAGCTATTTACAAGTCGGCCCGCATCGAAGCGTCCATTGGAATGTGACCACAACGAAACGGGTGTTCCTACTACAAAAATTCGGATCTTCAGATTCCGGACCGTAACCGATCGCTTAGTGACACAACTCAAATTAGGTACTTGTACATCGATGGGAAAGCGAGCAAAAAGCTGGATTCAATAATAGATTCTTAAACACTGTTTAAGGTAAGAATAAAAAATAGCACCTCGGAATCAATTCAGTTACAGCTCGATTTACTAATGGGACTGGGAGTCGGCGGTAGAGCAACCGCAACCATTATGAAAGCGTGGAAAATAGTTGTCAATTTAAGGTTCATTGACATCGAATAGTCAATAACATTGTCTACAAAAAGGGCAATATAAAACTTCCAATCAGTTCATCCATTTTTACTTCTCTTTTATGACCATACCTTTGTATACTCTCCAAAATCCAGTCTATCAATTTGGTTCATGTTGATTAGTGAGAATCGGAGTGAAATCAAAGTGTCAGCAATTTGTCGATTGTCAACATTGGGAACAATAAAATCGAGAATGTGTCGCATTTCAAACACCATCAATCGCGGTATCGATTGCGCGCGCGTCGCGATGAATTATCGAATCTATTAGCTCGCGAGATTACTGGATGCCGTGGCCGGCGGCAGAGTGGATCATAGTTAGACACGGCACACTGAAAAATGATACATTTTGGATTGCGTTGCTATGCCATGTTGTAAATGTCTGACGTAATTTTTATTAAAATAAGACAGTGCTTACCAAAATCGGACGTCCATGAAACAAAAATGACTTAAGCCTATTTGATTTTATGTACAGTTTTTCCAGGTTTTTTTTTAATCTTCCATAATTTACAAAACCGTACTAGAGTTATTATAAGCTAGTGTTTGAAAATAGTTATTACAGGAAAAGCACATAAAAGAGCCCTGCTTCATGGAAAGCTGCGAAATAAGGAATAAGATTCAGTAAAATTTTATTATCAAAAAAGACCAGTTAATAACCTATATGAAATCCCCCACAATATTGATCTTGAGTTGAATCAACTTAATAAACGTATAATTTGATATGTCTATTAATAGAATATTTATGATGGATATGTATGTAAGCTTATTCACTGCTCGCAAAAGATAAAATTTCAGACGAGCTCGTGTTTTTACCGGCGCTCTATGATTAAGTATTGCATAACCAGGAAATTATTAGTCTGTATTAGCTATACATAAACCAATTTAGATTTTTCCTCAGTGTGATGAGATTCCAATATAAGTCCTATCATATTTTAAGTAATGTCCGATATATTATTATGTGTTTACTTACTAAATTATACAACTTTTTGCCGTCTCGATCTCATTTAAGTTTCAATAATCTGTAACCTGTCCAATGTCGATAGGTTTTTTAACTATACGCGCAATTATGTAAAGCTTTTATAGAAAGATATCTTATTATAAAAGGTTGATAATTTATTCACTGAGCATCTTGTAACTCGAGTAAAGGAGTGCGTAAGTGAAATTCATATTTCTTTTTTTCTCGAGTTAGTAGTTGTATTAAATTGGCCTGGAAACCAGTAATTTTTGCAGCCTCTACTACATTTTAGTGAGAAATTTTCACATAAATTTGCGAATACTGGTCTATCTAAGCATTCGTAAGCCTAGCACATCGGATTGAAGCAGACAATTTGTACTAATTATAACGCGCGAACGACGCGACGCGGCGCGATTAGCTTTCCACTCGGATCGAACGGGTTCACGGATTCACTGAGAAGTTTCTTTGAACAGAATTCCCTTCTGATTCAATATTTTTATCGGACTTTAAGGCCGATTAATTGAAGTTGTTCTTGTACCCCGCATTCTGCAACCCTCTTGTGAGGTCGATTAGATCTCTACGCAGAACAAGTTGATTTTTGCGCATTGCAAGATTAAGCCGCAATTAAATAGATTTACCACTTTTTAAATTATATTTTTGCTACGCATTAAGCAGACATGGTTTTTGTAATAGTTACCTTCTTTTGCTACCAGCACTTTTGTATTCAGTGAGGACTAAAGAGCTTAATTATAAATTACTGGGTGGTATGTTCCTAAATACGTTAGATTCTCGGCAGTTAGATTCATTTGTTATTCTATCCTTGAGATTTCTCGAGCATAGCCCTCTCCATAGCTCGCTGAGCAACACAGTACATTGATGTACCAGTCGTACCGTGAACATCAACCACGTCCCGCTCCGTATGTTATGACAACTTGATGATATGTGCTCATATATTGAGAAATTTCAATACTTCTAAAACTCCAATTAAAACTAGGTAGAGTCAAAGATCTTTTTGTTAGATAAACAACTGTATCCTCATGTTGTTTCCTATTTTTCTTAGTGTAAAATAGCTGAAGTCATAACCCTCATGTCAGACTTATTGGGTCACCACTCTCCATAGGAATCTGCCTTGGTTTATCAAACAGGAGATTTAACTTTCCAGAATTTTTAATATATTGTTCTTTAGGTAACTTAAATCTTACTCGTATCATATAAAATTTGAGTTTGAAAATATATTTTTACGTTAATTCTTAGGCTTTGGTTTACAAGGTTTTATTTTTTATTGATTGTTAATTGTTTTTAACTTGAACTGTGGTTTTTTCTTCTCCGAACATTATCTACCAACCCTTAAAGTGAGAGTCAACGGCCTTTCAAGGCGTAATCAGCCGACACAACCAAAGGCATTCGGCGCGACATATAATTGAGATGGGCTAACACGTGTTGTTGCACGGTGTAAGCTTACCATAGACAATGGCCGCAAGTGTGGATGTCCTCGCACAAGACGCCCCTATGCAGGCTCGCACTTCACACGATGACACGTGGGAAAGGGGGTGACACTCACGGCGGTCGAAACTTTCGGATTTTTATCACTTAAGAGCAACGGTTTGGTTTAAAGTAAGGCACAGAAATACTGCAGGTTTGGCATAATGGGGAAAATAATTTTGGTCTTTTCATAGTTTTTCAATCTAAGTACACAGGACAATGTTTTTGAAAAGGACAATGATTTCCACAATGGTCCTGTGCTGCCCACTTTCAGGCGCTTGCCGCAACCTTCCCCAGGTCGTTGGTCCACCGAATGGAAGTTTAAGGCTGAGTTGCACTACCTAACTTTAACCGTAACTTTAACTTAACAAAATGTCAAAAATCTGTCACACTCCATACAAGAAACACCGGTTATCGTTAAGATATTGTTAAGTTAAAGTTAAAGTTAAAGTAAGATGGTGCAATCCAGCCTTAGTAATTATTCTTTCAACATTTTCAACCGACTTCAAAAAAAGGAGGAGGTTCTCAATTCGACCCGTATGTTTTTTTTTTTTTTTTTTTCTAAGTATCAATCATGGTATACCTACATAAATATTAATAATTCGTCCTAATAAATAAGTAGGTAATTAGTAATTATTATTCTGCTTTTTAGTGTAGGTTTTTTGGAGTCGGTTTTATTTTCAAAGATTCATTTTGAGCAAGTCAAGACAATGACCAAATTCAGTCTATTGAACTTAATGACAAAAACATCTGAACAATGAAATTTACAAATCATCAAAGTATCGAAAACCGTAAAATACGTCATCAAAGATCATTTGAGCTCGGCAAAACAGACAAAGAAGCCGATTCAGAACCCCTTGGAAGAAACCTTTCCAAACTTATTAACGTCGATACGACCCCAAAGAGTTGCCAACATGAAATGGAATTATGCATTCCCCTAAAAGTCGCCATTAGAATTAGAGACAGTTTATTCCGCGTCGCGGCTTGAAATTTTCTTTCAAGTTGTACAAATGTAATCACAGTTTTAAACAAAATAAGTTACAAAAACAATTTTAATCATTTGTTTGAATACTTTTCAATAAAACGCCTTTTTATTGTCTATTGCATAAACAGAAACGTCCAAATTCATACTAACGATCGATATATTTAAATTACGTATTAACTAAAGACGTAAAATTAAGCCTTGAAGTATTAATAGTTAATTGGTAAAATGCTTTGTGTTCATTTTATTATAATTATGCAATTATTGTAACACGACATAAGTATTATAAAATAATATTCCTTCTATAATATTTAATAATTAATGAAGTATTTTAAATAAAAAAATAAAAAGGAAACAAAATTTATTTTTAATAATTTATAATAGGAACAAAAACAGAATAAAGTAAATCGAAGAAAATGCTAGGCATTTTCTTTCACAAAAATGTAATCAATCTCAGACTTCAAAGTATTAACAAATTGTTGATTCGCCAAGAATTCAGAAGTCTTTAACTTGGGGCTGTAAAACGATCCCAATCGGCGGAGACATACAAACACATTAATTTATAGGCACCAGCAGAAACTTTTAAGTCCTGGCAACTTCTACATTAAGGCCGGTCGGGGAAGCAATTATGGTAACATTTATTACACCGACCTGCCGTTTGTTTGATTACTCCCCCCTTTATTTCCGTTACATTTGCTTTGATTTTATGAAAAATACCATTTGAACATTACAGTTCCGAAGCAAAAAAGTTTCTTCAAAACAATTTCTTCCAGGGATCATTGAAGAATTAAAAACTTGCTCGCGTTTTCTGTTTAGAGAATGTTATAAAAACTGACCATATGTGTGTATTTTTAGATTGCAATCAAGCGGCAATATGATTCAGTGCTTAATTTTGCAACAATGTAATTATGTTATCCAATAAACATTTCAACAAAACAAGCATGCTGTCAAATAAATCCAGCAAATATTTTAATGGGCACATGCATCGGCCTCTTTATTGGAGGCATAAAATCGTCCGGACTCCGGGCACTACCCTTCCAGGACAAAGTCTTTACTATAAAATAAATCTAGCAAGTTATCGTCCACAATAAACAGTCGCCGCGGAAGGCTATCGCCAATTCCCACGCAAAGTTGCTGTTAATAAAAGCAACAAAATTATATATTCAAGAGTTAGGAGGTGGTGGTATGGCAGTTAGGGCCTCTACGTGGTCCGAGTTACAATGCAAATTGCCGTGGAGGGGTGCGCCGATGCCCTCTAACTGTGCGACTGGCAAAGATGGCCGCCGTAATGGCGAAATGAAATTATTAAGCATTGTCTTGTGGAATCGGCCGCAGTCGACACCTGAGTCTCGCTCGGGCCCAAACACTTAGCGTGGATAAGCCGCTCGCTCCCGTGCGCCGGCCGTGACGTCACACCCGCTCGCCAATAATGTGTGCGCTGTGCATGTAAAAAAATTACAAAGAATAATTCTTATTATACCAATTGTTATTACGCTCATTTTGTACAACATTTTTTTTACTAACCGACCATTTTCCGCATTGCATTGCATCAATTACATTATTCAATTGTTTTGAAATATATACAATCGGCTTTAATAACAAGACCAACTAAGTAACTATATCAAGAAAATTAATAACTTCTGTAGCAATTCCACCCGTTTCCAACGGCAAGACATTACAACCCTCGACTCAAAGCTTTGTATTAAAATTTAAATCTACTTTGCAAAGTGTGTTTTATACACGTGCTCGTGCAATTTTGATCGTTCATAAACCTTCAAATAGCTTCTATTATTACTCTTACCTTTTGCGGTATTGGGTGTTACACATCTCCCGCCGACATTACGACTAACGCGAATATACTATGCATAATGTTAATATATTATAGATGGCTTAATTACCCTATTGTGGCACACTTGAGGTCGGTGCGTGGATGCGCGCTTCTGTTCATTTAAATATCAGATAGACTAGACTGTGTGAACATTATTACGAATTGCTACAACTTATATTCTCGTAAACTAGAATTTTATCAAGATTGTACGATTACATCATCAAATGAGATCGGTGTTTTTTTAAATAAACAAAACACATGTTTATTTCAAGTTCCCACAATTAATAGTCGTACCTACTTGCCATGATTTAAATAACTGTCGCTAGTGAAATGAAAAGTAAGTAGTGCTCTAGCTACATCTAAGTCATATCTCTGTCTTTGAGTTGAGATAATTTTCAAAGGGTTGCAATATTTTGAGGACAAAATTTAAACTATCTAACTATCGGCAAAAATGTAGAGTCAATCAAAATTTCAATGCATTTTCAGGTAAGTGATTGTAATAACGGCATTATTTTCTTGCATATGTCATCAATTGATATTTGATCTATTTAAAGCTAGAAAAGCTTAGTCAAAGTCCTTTCACGTCTTGCGAAAATAAATTACTTAAAAATTTGGCTCCGATCGCGAGGGCCAGAAATCGGGCCGTATTATGGCGGGAACCGAATTCCAGTTTAATGATAGATCGCCCGGAGTCCTGCCAGCAGGACTTAAAGTACTTCCGGTAGGACGCAAAATTAAAAGATCACAGTTTCGTAAGTATACATTGTACAAATTTCAAATTTACACGAAAAAATAGAGTGTTTCTCTCTCTTTCACCCAATAGTGCCCAAGATCGAAAAACGCGACTAACCGTTAGTCGGAGCCCGATGGCGCACGAGTATACACGGGGGCAGCGCGTTCGCGCTCGCGCGACACATTTTGACGCGCCGGGCGTGGAGTCGGCAACATTTTGGCGATAATATTATAATGAATGTGAAGTATTCCAGCCTAATCAAACATTTATAATTTATTTCTTGTTTTTGTTTTTAATTTGTAGTGTATTTGTAAGTGATAGGTGTAATTTCTAATACAAAGTGACGTACCAAAGTAATTAATTTAAAGTTCCTTATTATAGTTCCTATTAGTTAAGTTGAAAGAAGATAAACAAGTTTATAATATATTAAGAAAAGTAAAATACTGGTTAAACAAAATGATTCTACGACATGACTTTTTATTTAATAAACTCTAACCAAGTGTTTACTACTTCTGGTGAGGATGAGTTCAAATTTGAAGGTCACCGTACTGCTGGAAGGACCAGCAAGCAAACACGTACAAATTGCGTACTGCGGGCAGGACTTGCGATAATCTTCTGGCAGGACGTTTAGAACAAAAGACCAGTCCTTCCAGAAGAGCTTCCAGCAGGACAAAGCACCGGGCGATCTATCATTAATCCAACGCATGCCCGGTCCATGTTTTTAATTGCACACAAAAACGCGCGAGTCGGTGATCAATCAAAACCCCAGTTTCTTTTTTTCTATACTTCATTGCAATACACTTTCGCCTCTCTGTAACCGCTATAAATGTGCCTTTATTATTTTGTTTGCGAAAAGGAAATGGATATGTTTTGAATTAAATTAGTTTGATGGATTTCCCTCGCAACATTGCTTAATTACTTATTATTATCAAAGTGATTCATCACGATCATTTTTAACCGTAGTTTCTTAATTTTTTGGCTCATCGGAATGCGATTTCTAGCTTCGCCTGTTATTTCGCCTCAGTTGTGCAGATTTACAATCATGTTATTTGTCTGTGTTAACTGATTTTGAAGTGAAGTTTATTTATAAAACATAACGACTTAAAGTTTTTACGAAGCCATCATTGCAGTCGTGTCTGGCTCCGATACCGAAACCATTAGACAAAAACATATTTCACGATGCGATTACGAAACTAAAATTTTATTTGACCTGTTTTTACGGTTGAAATTCTTTTCTGGTGTCACATGGGGACCATTGAAAGCTATACCGGCGACGTAAAGATTTTTTCCTATTTCAAAGATAAGATTAGCCTTTACTCGACACCGGCAATCTGCACTAAATCGCATCCCAAAAACACGCAACGTTGGTTTTTAAAAGCGCTCGTAACATCGGGACTCACACTTATCGACACAAAAGTCGCTCGTGATTACGCTTTTTCCCATCTTTTGTGAAATGTCGCCTCCAAAGTAGGTATTAATCATGTAAAAAACATTTTTATCCGATAATCTGCACGTAATTGAATTTCGAGTACTTAAAGCTTCGGAAGACTTTTTGTAAACAAAAAAGCTTAAGGTTTTTTTTGACCGCGATTTTTGGGAAATATGGAGGTTTTTGATGTTCAGGTATTGTGACAGTGAGTAGATAACTATCAGAAACCAATGTGACAGGCTTAACCTTTTTTTACTGTGAAGGAAAACTTGAACATTTTAAAAGCTCTTGACAGGTTTTTATTTAATTTGAAATCTTTTCCCGATTGGAATTATTATCTTGAGAACTTGAGATCTTCTAGTTATGTATATTGATATCTTATCATCTAGTCTTATATTCTTCATAGACAACAAGGAGCTAAGCCAATTATAAAAAATGTTGATGCATACTGAAAAGTTACCTCAAGTGTGCGAGCTAAACTAAACCTAAGTTTAGGTGAAACATATCAAACGACATCAAAATGTATAAACTAGATGTACTTGACATTCATCATCATTACATGAAGTATTCCACATCATACTAAATCTAAGTCTGTCGCGGCCGCTCTACGCGCAAAGGAGACTGTAACACACTGAACAAACAAAGAAACACATTACAAAGCCATAAAGCAAACAACAAAGGCACCGAAGAATACGTGTTGAAACTGATCCATCATGTCTCCTTTTAAAATAACAAAAAACTCATACGATACACACAACAGATGTTTTCGAAAAAAAACCGACCCCTATCGACCCGCGTACGTAAACGCCGGCTATAATTTCTATTAAAAAAACTGTAATTTACCAAATTATCTTTCTATCGTAGACGTTTTAATGCAAATTTCGCAATCTAATGTATTAATGTGGTCAGAGTTTTGACAAATTGGAAAAGGGTCCCATCAAAAAAATGATTTAGTAATCATCTTTGAACGATTTCATTGCCCTTGTCGGTTGTACCTATTAAAGTTTAACAGATTTCCATTTTAATTTGCTAAATTTAAATAAAACTAAAATTCGGGTTATGTTCATAAAATGAAACCTATACTTATTACATTTTCCATTATTGGAGCGCTACCGAACCGCCTACACATTTTCATTACAACTTGACTCGATACATATGAAATACAACCATCAATATCGGAAAGCAAACATAATATCGACTAATAAAGAGTGAGTGAGCATATCTACATGCGAAATTCCAATTAGATTCAGAACATATGAATGTGATAAACCCACCGTTATTGGAGTCGCTTATCTACGTAATTAGAAAGGCACTAAGCTGTAACCATTTGTATTTATAATGGGAACATAAGAGTGCTGTACAATCATCTAATAGATAAGGTAAAAGCTGATGTATTTGTGATTTTGATGGGAATTCATTCGTTCGTATTGTCTTCGTCATTGTTCGCTAGTATAGGAAATATTGAATCTTTACTTACCTACTATTGGACATAAAACTCGGTAGACAATATAACTATGCGAAGATTCTTATCTCGAAAACACAATCATAGCTTTAATGCTTTTGCCCTAATCTCGGACTAATTTTATCTATCATAACAAAATGATCTATGTTAATACCTATTCATAACGGCATTATCATGTTACAAGTCGATAAAACGCATATTATGTAACTGCGTAGTACCTAATATACCTATATAAATTCTTAGTAATGCAACTTTATGGTTGTAGTAAATACCGACTTTCTTGTGCTCAAATGTATCGAGCTACTTACCAGAGCACTCACGAAAACAATCCTGAGCATAAACGGATGAAATATAAATGAGCAGTGTCGAGTGTTGCACGGGGATTAAGGGTAATGGTTGCGGTCGTTAACAGAGACATTCAAAAAATTATCCGCCACGGATCGGGCACTTTCCGCCCGCGCGGATTCGTCATAAGGGAACGGAGCCATCAAATATTCAATTTTAAAACACCCGCTAAAAGCCAAACGTCATCGTCGACGCAAACGCAGCTGGGACTTGACTATTTAGAAATTTCGCCACAGATGGGACACGCACTCCAACAGGAAAGAGATAAGAAATTGCATTAGCAAAAGTGAAAAATGTAAATGAACTTGACAACAAAAATCGTCTCGGATGTCTCGAATTACACCAGTAAACGCCGGTAGGGTGTGCCGGTGACGACGAAAAACGATTCATGTTCCATGAAAATTATTCTGTCAAGAACAAGAAAATAGCACACGGGAGTAGGAAAAATTTCATTAGCGCCAATCAAAATGACGAGGTCCAAAATGAAGCTCGCAAAGAGAGTCGTAATCACGGAGTTCAGTAGGCACCCCCTCGACGTGAGGTCTTATTAAAGGAATAATATTTACAAAACGAGACGCCTCAGAAATCCCCAAATTAAGATCTCGCCGAAACCCGCCCAACTTCCACAAAGTGGAATCATTAAATTAAAAATGTAAACTTTTCTCTTAGCAAGGTAATGGGCATCCCGATGTAGATAAATAGATGGAATAGCTGCAAAAAGGAGCATTTTCCTGTTCATTAAATTTTTTCTTCGCTTTTTTATTTCGACCCCTGGTGCTAATTTTGTTGGAATTCACGCCCCTCAGCTCCACCCGCCGGGGCTCAATCACAGAAATTTTATATCCGGAATTAAATAAGTACCCGACAGTATTACGGAGAAAATTTAATATGAGCTTATTTTGGACGAGTATCTTTGTTAATTAATCAGATATCGCATTATGAGATTTATTTTCAGTCGCCTTTCCTCAAGTTGATACTTCGCTCTACTGCTTAATAAGCTCGCGGAGATAGTCAGAAAACCCATCAAGTTGGGAAATATTGTCATCAACGGAACTTATTTCAGAGGGTGGTTTGTGTTGGTAACTCGATTGTCTATAAGATCGAGCTGTGGATACGCCGTCGGAAACGTCAGCGAGCTCGGTGGCAAATGCAATTATATCGGCTAATATGCCGTCTGCAACCGCCTTGCCACCGCCGCTGCTCCTGGCGACGCCACCCTTAACAGTTTAGAGGGGATCACTTAAAATGTAGTTAATACATTCTTGCACCTGATGTTTATTTTTATTTCTCATTGACTTGTAACTGACTCCGAAAAATAACCCAGCAGAAATCATCAACTTTTTACCGTCTTCAAAATAACATTTCTTAATCGATTAAACACTCGATCGTGAGTTGGATATTTTTCTTTTTGCTGATCGCAATATGTTCATGCTAATCAAACTCTAATGTGCCTTGTCAATTGCCAAATAACTTCCGCCTTGGCATGATATCGAATACCCTTATACGATATTGATTGGTGCAAATAAGGAAATCGAATAATTCAATGTCCGCCCCTCATTTGTTTCCCGGTCCCCCACAGCAGAGATGAAGAAATTCTTTCTGAGTTTTCGATTACTTGTCCAATTAATTTTATAGATTCATTTGTCTTAGACGCTTTGAATTATTTGCCTTCTGCAAGTATATTGCTCTTTTTGTTTGCCGCCGTATCAATTGCACTTGTAATTTTTTGTGTAAATTTGTCATTGATCTAGTTAATCAAATTATTGTTATTGGTTTCACTGACATGGCTATACATTTATTCGGATGTTTATCCCACTTTTTGCACCGACTGCGAAGGCATTTTAATAGGTTCGAAGCTCTTATAAAAAAAGCCATGCAACAAATTAGCAACTTTTCAATGACCGGTGGTGACTCTAATTCTGCATCATAAATGACTACCAGGTATTCTGTAAGATATCTACCCCTTAAGGGTATCTTTGATGAGTGGTCGATTGTTTATAGAGTCGACACGTTCTAAGTCGACCCTGCGAGGACTTCCCTAGGTCCAGGGGAGTCAACAGTTGGGTTGCTGACGAGAGGGAAAGTTCACGTCCCGTTTGTCAGCACGGCTGCCCGCACAAGTGGGTGAGTGCGGTTACTGGCTGAGCAACGCACCGGCCACTCGTGACGTAATTGGCAAGGGGGCTCATTAAACACAAGAATTTTCGCATGATGCACATGTTCACACCTCTCGAGGGTACGAGTGGTTTGATGATTGGTCACCCGATGGTATAAGGTTTATAAAAAATATTGGCAACTTTACCTGAAACGCCTGCTCGCCTGGATTTCTAAATCGCCTATTTAACATAGCCTTCAATTTGAAGCAGTGACCAAAGTGAATCAATTTAATTGTCTGTAGTCGTTTTGACCAATCACATTTGAATGGGCGATTTAATAGTGTGTCCAATTACTTCACGCAGTACGAGGATTTAAGTGCTCACCGCGGTTTTAGGCTTTATTTTGATGCACACACGGCCAGAAGGCATTAGCAAGAACTTTTTTGACAGTTGTAATTCGTAATGCGTAGAAAATTGAGCTCTATGTTGGACAACAATAGAAGTGGGGGGTGTGATTGTGTTAGTGAGACAATAAGTGGTCAAGCAAGGCGTTAGAGAATACCTATTGTTCATACCGGCGTGAGCGCACCGCGCGGGGGCGGCAGATCAAAGCCCAAAGCCGATTGACATTGAGATGTGACCACACCTTCCACCGGACGAAAGATTAGTGTGGATCTTATTGATTTATATTAGTTTTATTCTACTATTTTTCTACCTTTAATGAGAGCTCTACGTCGGAGCCTGCATAATTATTAAATTGCAGACGAGAATAAGTTCAAAAAGGTAAGCATATTATTATTAATTAGCGTGAATCATCTCTGAAGAGGCAAATGTTTGCCATCATACTTATCCGTAGGCCATTTATAAGAAAAAATAAAAGCACAGCACATCCGCAATTAAGCGTATTAGTCGCGTAATTAATTAGTCATTTATATTTTTTAAATATTTTTAAGACATTTTTCAAAAAAATCTATGACATCTGCTCTACATGTCGATTCTCGAAAAAGGGAAATGCAAATAAACACACGCTCCGGCCCCACAAAGGGAATCGCGTCACCGAGGCAAAGTGAACCGACACAGACGGACACCTCTGCGATTCCGCAATAAGCACACCCTAACGCGATGGACGCTACTCTGGAATCACTCGATATAATTATGATATAAATGTTTGTCTCTTGATTTTTGGAAATTGCCATAATAGTATAATAGACACAATAATAGATAGTATAAACAATAGACACAAATATAATATACCCTCTAGTACTATGTAGAAAGTTCTACAGTTTATTTTTGTTCCATATGGTGTTTTGATAGAAACGGCATTATTTTTAATCTTTTAAAAATATATATTTCTGCGTTTCTATATTTTGGGATTATTGAAACTGACGTTTTTAAACTCCTTCAAACTTTCGGAAAAATAACATTCGAAATCATTTGTAGAGCGACTTGAGAATGAATCGCATGAGACCACGGGTGTCAGGGCGCCGGTCCCCGGGACCCTTTACAAAATCATTTCTGTTCCATTTTCCAAAGTGAAAATTGCCCACGGACGGTCAAAGGGTTAACAATTTAGTGTTTATTTGAATTCCTTTGTTAGTTTAAAAGGCGTTAGAATGTAAACCGATCCTTTGTTGTGATTGCTGTACGTTCTGCTGAAAACATTCGCTTTAGTAGGTGTTTTGTTTACCCGCTCGCAGGTACGTTATTTGAGAATAAGAGAATCACCCTAATTGAAATGGGGTTGCTTGTTTTGTTTTTGGAACTTTGTGATGACAATTTGAAACCATGTTGCAGCTTTGAAATAGTGAATTGATTTTTGATCCATACTTATCCAACTTTCAAACTTGATGACATTAAAATATAAAAAGAAAAAAATTAAATGTATTTGAACTATCTTAAGATTATTTCAATGCATCTCATTTTATATCTTAAGGAGCTTATCAATGGCTACTGTGCTGGGTAATAACAAAAAACCAACAAAAGCTATACCGGATTTATATTCGTTTGACTGTCAATAAATGTGTTGTTTATTTTTTAATGATCTATCAGATTAATATTGAGAAGTAATTTTAAGTCTGAGCTTTTGACATTTGATAGTAACTCCTTAATTACATAGATTAATGCAAATTTTCAAACATTTTTGATGTCTGTGGCAGATTTAATCAAGGCTACCTAAGATCTTTCTAGTTTTTATACACCAACCAATAATGTCAAGTCATCCTCCCAGTCTTTTCATTCGCAACAGATGCAAAACTTTTCGTCATCGTATGCAATTGAGACCACTCAGAATGTGCAATATCAACGAAAACAGTGGAGCAAATATTCAGCTTTGTGCTCGCTTTGTGGCTCCACAGCGTGGCTCCAGCGTCAATGGGCCGCGCGGTGGGGCGCCCACGGAAGCCGCCGTCTCTTTTTGTTGGCCCAACGTTTTATCAAACATTTTAATGGCCGGCTTTATGACGCCAACAAAAGAAGCGTGCCAACAGAGGCGTTAAATCCCTTACGATTTGATGATGATCATCACGAGTTTGTCATTGGAACGATTTTGGGTCTCGTTATCGGTCATGCGTGATTCTGAGCAGATGTAGAAATCAGAGAGCCTTTGAAGTACACTCGCATGTTATTATTGGGCAGTTTAATAGAGTTCAGTCTGTCTCATAGTGTACTTATGATTAATAACTATTCTAATAACTTACCACACACGAAGCGAAGGCACGATTCTCAACAAAGTAAAAGTAGGTACCAACCACACAACCATGCTTATACAACTAAACATAAACGACTATCACATTCATTTAACATTTATCTACCATATACTTGTAAATTTATCTGTGATTTGATTGGGAATGAATCTCATAAAGAACTAAGGTGTAACCTGGAACCAAAACAACGACAACTAACATTTCACCCACAATAATGCAGTAAAATAAACACACCACTGAACATAGGCAACCGAACGTGTAAAATGTTCATGGCTCAATCAAGCATTAAAAAAAAAATTAAAGATATTTTATTAAAGTAATAACTTTGAAGGCAAATGAAATGGGACCTACCTTGAATAAATTGCGTGAAGAATATCAATAAAAATAAAATTTAAAAACAATTAAAAGAAATCACACCAATAAGCAATTTTGTAGGAAAAATAATACTGTGCATAATAATCCTGCGTTGCGGGTGTGTAGTGTGGTCTTCCAGGCTACCCCCTTAGCCTTCGAGCGACAGCGGCCGAGCCCGCCCGAACGTTTCCGAACGCAACCGAACCCGGCCGAACGAAACCGAACGCGCGGCGCGAGCTACTAGCGACATACCTGTCTGGCGCTTTCATTGACAGGCACCTGAAATGAAGAAAAAAATCGATCCAATTCGTTGAATATTTTTAAACTTTAACAAAATTTTGGCTGACTACTCGGTCACACAGATAAATTTACATGCAATGGGATCACCTACGAAGCTTATGCTAACAACGCATTAAAGACACCGTCTCCGTCCGTCATAGATTCGCAATAGTACAGTAATAAAATTGTGAAACTTGAAATATATTATAATTACAAATCAATCATCTTTTAAACGTGTTCCCTGCGACAGAAAACATGGAACAAAAAGTCAATACAAAAATTAAAAGTAAACACAAAAAAGAATAAACTGTAATGTGGCAAAAACAGTTAAAAACAACATTGCAAGATGTATTAGGACAGTTGTTAAAATACGGGGTTGTGTGGAGCTCGCCGCGATATTGTGCGCGCGCACGCGATCTCTCTCGTGTTTGCATTCACACACTGCTGCATTACAACGGTTCTTCATTCCATAGATCAAATTCAGAGCAACAACGTTATTAACCCGAACATTAAAAAATTTAAACAAATTAATAAATTTTTCTAAAGGTCGTGTTTTGATACAGGATTTACTTTTTATTTAAAAGAATTCTCTTAAAAAAAATTATACGTATTTACACGTATTTGTACGATTTAACTTCGAAATGCCCATCCTGAATCAGTTTGTCTTATAAAGTTCACTCCAACGTCTCCAACTCTATTAACCAAATATGACTGCCAAGCAATTTTACGCGATCAATTTTCGGTGAAATTACCTTACTTGACCTCCGAATTGAATTGGACAAAATTAACCAACTGCCCAATAAAATGCGATTAGTATTTAGTCAACCCCTCCCTCCGGTGGATGAATTTATTAGGTTATTGCCGGTCGAGTCACGCAAACAAAATCCTGAAATTGCATAACCAAATCAATTCCGTTAAATGGAAATCAATCCCCTTAATAACGAATCCTACTCAATATTGCATGTAGCACACACGAAAGCAATTGAAGTTTATGGAACTGCCCCCAACGTAGTAAGGACGTTGAAATGCTAATATTAATTAGGTAGTTGGATTGGAACAAAAGAGGTCACAAAAACCGGCCTAGTGCAGAATAAATTGAGGACGGCGAGCTGGGGAAGCTCGGATACACCCGATACATTTACTATGAAGTCATGATCATTATTTAATTCACGTTTAAAATTGACTTTAAAATACTTCAAACTCAATTCCTCTTGTGCGAGCTATGTAGGTAATCGTTTTATGAAAAGAGCTTTTAAGTAAACGCGTTCTTTTTTTCCATATGAGTAAGTACCCACAGTTTAAACCCTTATAAGAACGTACATTGAATAAAGTAGTCCAACGGCTCTGAATAATACGTTTCACTTTGCATGTAAAGAGACGGCATGACTATCGTTTTGTGTTATTTTTGATACGAATACATTTCTCGTGGATATTATAATCGGCGGCACTTACCACGCACACACACACGCAACAAAATCAAGTCACCTACTCGAAAAAACCAATCTATCAATATTAGGACACAAAAAAAATGCAAGTCAGTTAATAATCCCGAATCGGCAATCGACAATGGAAATAAAGTCACAGTCACTTTTTTAATAATGGCAACTCAGTTTTCTTTTTTATTGCCACCCTAGGTACGTTTGACATTTGAACTGGCTGATGACTTGGCCGCCATGATTGATCGTCGCGACCCAGTAAATGAGTGCAATTTAGCGTTTATTTTCCCTTTCTATTCAATGTTTGTTATTGTTAACTGCATAAAATTATTCCAATAAAAAACTTACAGCTTTTATTCTCATGATGGCTTATTTCATACACGTTGCTAGCCAGTGACTATTTTAAACAATGCATCGAAGTCGTGCTAATAAATCAAAACTCTCAACACGAATAATAAATATCATATTTACATACAAATTAACTGTTGAACTGTGACTGGTAGTCATTTGTCAATCTGCAATGTCATTCCAAATCCCAGAACCAGACAACAAGAATAGTTTATTTAAAAGCAACTTAAAGTTCCCAAACAATAAGGTCTGAAATAGCATCTTGTTTTCTTGCTTATTCCAAAGTTTTCTCTTGACTTTGTAATTGGAATCAGATCTGTATTGTCTCAGAAATATGTTTCAAATTCGATTTGATGCATCTTAAGAGGCTGGAGAAATGAGTGACTGCATACAATTCATCATCGGGCAAGTATCCGCCCAGCCGTAACGAATCGCTAGTAAATAAATTGACCACAAACATTTCGGTCCATTTCTTTTGAAGCCTCCAAACAATTTCCAGATTAATTAATTTACAGCCTCGACTAGTTACTGTTTTTGCTAATCTAAATAAGCTTTGGACGATGTCGATGGTATTTCGAACAAAGAAAATAATGTTGTTTTCGTTCAATGATATTTTGTAGCATTTCATTGTTAGCTCATGACTTTTAATTCTGTATAGCTTAAAATGTAGGTCAAATGCAAGTAAGTACTTGTCAGTTGAATATAAATTACATTTGACAGCTCTTAGGGCTAGATTGAAACGTCCTAGGCTAAGCAATCAATTGGTAACCGTGTGCCAGGAAGTGGGGGTCTACCAATTTATTGGGGCTGCGAACCAACGAAGCGATATCAAATTATGGACAAATAATCGGCTGTACATGATACTTTGTTATAAAGTAGCTAAATATTTTTTTAGAGAAATAAACAGTCTGCTAACATGAAAGTGATTCATATTGGTGGAGTAAGTAGTTCTTCAGAGATCTACACTAACTTGAAACTTTCATTTTCTACTGTTTTATAGTTTTAACATTTTGTTCAGACTAATTAAGTTAACCAGTAGTTAACACAATTTAACAAAAGTTATAAAAAAGCTTTAAAAAATATTTATTTAGCAACATTTTTATTTAACGCCTCTAAATTTCAATAGAGACCTTTTCTTAACTCTATGATATTTTGACACTGGTCCTAGTCTTCTTCTAATATACTTAGTTAATTAAGAAACAAAAATATATCAAAGCTCATCGGCATAATCAATTACGCTAGGGAGATGATTTGCTCAAGTGTCTAGAAACGCAGCGCTTAATTAAAATGTAGAAATAATTCCTGTGTAGTACCGCCCCACTCGCGAACCAAATTAATAATGTAAATAAAACCCCTTGTCCCTATTCCGGCCGTTTATTATTATTTACATAGAGATCACTGATCACTTTGCATTAATTTCCAGATAATAATTTTCAATCTCGAATGTCATCAACGTAAAAATGATATACATTCATGTAATATTTGCTACACGACTCCTACAAAATTAAACGCTTTATTAATTGAATATGCACAAGTAATAGCTATTATTGTGACATAACATAAATAATAAGATGACGTAATGAATTGTTTTGTTATTATCGGAATTATGTTTTCTTGCTCAAGAAACCAAGGTTTTTTACTGTTCATGTTACATGGAAAGGATAATATTGTGAAATATTTGTGTTGCGGTATTACGGTAAGCAAGCACATTAAATACCTAAATCCAAACCCTCCCGAGCCACCTGCCCTCTAAGCAAACTTTTGACACGACCTTACAAACATTTTTCGGGAAAATAATTGCGCATTTATCCTCCCGGGGCATTAATTTCCCTTCACCTGTGATTCAGCGAAGGAAACAGTCCAATTAGTACATTTCTTCGTACTTACTCAAAAGGGATAAAAAGCCAACCTTCCACAGCCCAAGCGACGCGACAAAGTTGCTAATTGTTTGTATTTTAGGTTCGTTTTCTGTGACTGCCACAGGCACAGTTCTTCTGATCAATCATAATTATCATTTAAATGGAGCAAAATTGTCCTTAAATGTCCCACGTACGTTTTAATTTATGCTAATGCATTTTAGAGCTCAAAACTTATAAACCGAACCTAACACATCGGCTAAGTGCCGGCAAATTAAGATAACAATAAAAAAAGTACTAGCAGCCGTGACCATCACGTAGTAATTATGGTATTTACTATGGTAATATAGAGTCGGAGTTTTCAGAAGTGCGTGTAGCTTTAACACGGAGTAGTCGCCGCAAAATTGCTGTGTAATTTAATAATGTCAGTCTGCGTGGAAACTCCTCGGTCGATTTTAATAGAAAAAACATTTTTACATTTGCAACAAATTTGCCGACATTAAAATAATTGGTGCGCTCATAGATACTAAATGCTGATGACATTTTTAAGTCAACTGCAATTAATTATGTGCATTGGCTAGCCTTAGCGGTCTGTAAGCGTCTTATAGCGTGCAGTGTCGCGCCGGTTTTTGTAATCCCCCTTTATTGCTGGTAGAGGACTGCGTCCTTAAATTTTCTTATTTATAATACTCCAAGAATTATTACTTCTGAATCGTTTAAGTCTTTGCGCTGTGCTTGTAATCCCGAGAGCTGAGATTAAAATGTTCTCCCACCGCTAATTAAAAGGGTAACTTTTTTACGTTAGTGATTAATCAAAACAGTCGCGTACTTACTTAATTATGGTTAAAATGTTTTGTATTGATTTTGAGATGGGTTGTGTTTTTATTTTTTGTCTGATTTGTATCATTCTATTAATAGAGAGGACCAGTTTAAATTGAAGTGGTCACATGCGATGAAGACACCTGCCCAGTGATGGTTTGTGACACTGACCTTTTTCTCGATACTTATGCAATGCAAGTGCCAGTCGGCGACGTTTTTGTGCTTGTTTCATTTCTGCTTTTTGCTCTACAGTCGCGTCGACTGGACTTTACATTACGTCATTAAGATTGGTCTTGAAATGTGTACATTATTCTGTTCCTATCGACTTGAAATGGACTGAAAAATACAATTACACATAATAAAAGATATTAAAAATTCTACAGCCGCCTTACCTGAGGGTTCAAATCAGTGCAAAAGCTCTGTTTAAAATCTAAATTAAGGTAATTGGTAAATTAATATAATAATTATTTTACTAAACTAATGCTAGATTACCTTTGGTTGCAAAAATAGAGTTCACAAAGCAACAGCCTATGGCTCTACATATGAGTCGTACTAAGTTTTGAAAACATTATTAATCTGTGTCATACTGTAGTTATACTATAATATTGTAGCATTCAATTATTGTAATTAGAAGCCGTAGAAACCCATAAAATTTTGCCTATCTGATATGATAACTGCAGTACTTAACTCGACCGTAAGTGCACAGTGAATTATGTCATATTACACGCCCTTTACACTAGATCCCCGGTCAAGCCCACTCGTTGTTATTACTTCGCTAATGGTTTTAATTACATAACATAAGCACATAATTTCTGTACCAAAAACGCAACAAGTTGA
The DNA here is from genome assembly GCF_004193835.3 of Ostrinia furnacalis. Classification (NCBI taxonomy): domain Eukaryota; kingdom Metazoa; phylum Arthropoda; class Insecta; order Lepidoptera; family Crambidae; genus Ostrinia; species Ostrinia furnacalis. The sequence continues at coordinate 94,643 of NW_021137833.1, read as the reverse complement.
TGAGCTAGATTCTAGTCTAGAACATAAATTGTGATCTAGTATACAAATGCTTGGTTTCGATTCGAATAGATACGAAAGTCTTCAAGACAGTAAGGGCAGAATAAAGGCAACAGAAGCAATTGGCCTAAGGCACCCAGTGCGTGGTCACGATTTATTGTACGTCAAACTTAATTAAATATACAGATATGAAACACTACAAGAACTTGAACGCACTTTAATGCTCAGTCATAAGGTTCAGATTCCCACAGCAACTGTTCCATCAAGTGTATACTAAAGTTGGTCGGATGGAGGCTCAACACAGTACGGTCAGGACTGTTTAAGGAAGATACTTGTCTAGAACATAGAACCAGTTACATTGAAAATGAAACTTGGTAAGGTAAGACTGTTTTCGCAGTAACTAATGTTTTGAAACTACACACGGCCGTTTCGTACCAAATGATTAAGTGGACCTCCTTTACAAGTCTTGTCATACCATACCAAGTTAATGAAACAAAAATTTCGACAATCATAAATTATTATACTAAGATAAACAAAATATTAATGATTTTATTTGAAACATGAATGAATAATGATTGATTTTTCAATCACGGTTAATATTTTCACATCAAAATTTTCACGTAACTTAGAATACGATTTGTCGAAATTTACGATTATTTACGGTTACATGTTACAAATTTGGCAGCAACGAAATGTATTCCAAAGCCAATAACTAGCTCATCATATTTCCACCGGTAACAATCTAAGTAACAATGCAGCGAAGGATTGCACCAAGACAAGGTAAATTTCGAACCGTCACACATGGTCTGATAGTGTCTAAACGGCTCCATAAAACGAATTACGTTGTTACGACTGCCAACAAATTCTACACTAAGCTCGCCGCAGCACGCGAGCGTCCGCGGACCACGATAATAACACCGCAATTATGTCAATGGACAATGCAGTCATACACTTTTTGATACCGTTAGACTAAGCTTCGACTCCATGTAGAGTCCTGATGGGATACAAAATAATGAATTCTTCCTGATGACCACAGAAATCGTATACCTAAAGCTCTGTTAGAATTTTGACCATGACTTGGTAAAAATCACAGAATTTAACGTAATTATAATAATTAAAAAGTCATTGTGATTAGTTTTTATGAAATAGATAATCTATATTAACTTAATCAGTAATCTTGGAATGCAATGCAATAAAACTTTTTGCATAGAAGCTACTAACAAGAAATAACCTGCACTGTTATTGTGAATGAATACTTTTCTTGGAAATAGGCAATAATTTTGTTAGCATAAGCAAACGTTTCGCTCATTCTCAGGCTTCCTGCATGCATCATTCCGACGATATTATTAAGACATCAAAACATAGCGAGGGGAACACGCCTCAATTTGTATAATTCAGGAAATCGTACGTTGTGATTTTAGTAAAAGGTTTTATTTCCCTACTATTTGCGTGACCCGCTTTACTTGATTTCAACAAACATTACTTATATCGTAGTTAATATTGCATTATTGATTTGATAATCATTAATGTCAATCTCCTAAAATTATCCAAATGTAATCTGACGTGCCGATTCTCCATTCGTATATAATTAATTAAGCCACCAAGTGTATGATTAAAACAATCATGCATGACTGTGTGTTGAACAGGTATGTTTATCTGTTAATCAACAAAATATAATTGACTTTCGTCACGTAAAATCTAATCGTAGACATTCAAACGAACCAAATAAAAATAATACGGATATAAATAATTCATTGTAACAATCAAATATTGGACGATAAGTTATAAAATGTAATATTAAAAACAGAAGAAAGTGAAGAATCGGTCAGTGGTTCGCCGAACGTAACCGCGGTGTGTACTCGGAATTATTCACTGTTGAATTGACACGAAGAGCTAGCGGCTAGTTACGAAACCGCAATAATTAAAACTGTTAACGAATGAAAAAATACCTGAGAATTCTGATTGCCAGATAAAGCAGCACGATTGTCTTGGGTTGCATATTGAAAAAACATGCAACAGAGATAAGGCGTTACATGCTTGAGTGAGTTAAAGGCATCGCGGGTGAACACCAGCTAATTGCATTTCCTACTGTGTTACTACATTGGTGCATAACGAGTGCACTATTGCCGACACTCACAACGGTTCATTTTTGATAAAACTTCGCTTTTAATCTATGATAGATCTAGGCATCTGATAAGTTGTTTTTGCAAACGAAAATTATACCTATTCAAACTGGACGCTTAACTGATCAATTTGATCGCATGCAGGTTCTAAATTTTTATTACCGCTCTGTAAATATGTTTGCGGAATTTAATCTATGGAAGGGTGAACGACTACAGACTGCTGAATTACAAAAGAAAAATTAAGTAGAGTGGTGCACCATTTTGATACCGAGTGGTTGTGCTACCACTAATCTGTAAATATGACACGACTTTTTAAATTACGGATGGAGCACTGTTTCTAACAAAATCTAAATTTAAGAAAATGCTATTAGCCATTTTAGTAGGGGAGCACGGTAAATTTTATCTGCAACAATCAAATCTTCTTGCAGTTATTCTGCCTTGACAGGTACCAATTTGTACACTTCATTTTCATGACAAAGCATTGGCCACGCTGAATGGTAAATTGAAATTTCCGTTGTTTTAACTTCGCCCGTCATGATTCGTGATTCCTGTTTCTATTTATAGTAAGTTGAAATCTATCTAATTTAATTCAGAGCTAAATGTCTCGAGTTATCACAAAATTTACAAATATTTACAATCAGATAGTAATAATAGTACCTACCTACATGAGTTTAAGTTATTTGACACTGTAATTAAACACAATTAATAACACGTCATTGGAAGCAAAAATGAATACGGATGCATTTGATCAGAGAATTACATTCGTAACTTGTGACAGAAACACTCAAATACTAGGTATCTAAAGCGAGTAATGTGCATCCATTGCAGACAATATGACTCTCGCACTATCTCCTTACGGAAGTTGAATTACCGTATCAAGCTATTTCTTGAACAAACAACCTCCATTGTACTACCTTGTCGCACTCATCCTGAGTACTTTTGCTGGCACCTTTGTGCTTACCCTAAAGTTCATAATGCTTATGTTTGTTTTGTCACTTACTCCGTTTGAAATCATGAATGGACACATTTGATTCTAGAATTCTCGTTCGTGACGCAGCACGATATTGATTTATCTTTCACGATACCATCGTGCAGTAATAAGCAAGCTTACACGTAATATTTGACGGCTGTAAATTTCCCAAATTAGAAGCGGAGCGGTACCTTTGTTACCAAGCCACAGTGATTAGTGTAACAGAGGTTCTATTCATAAATTTTCTCATATAAATGATAAGAGTGAACACACGGATCAGCCCACCGGCAGAGCAGGATGTATCTGTAATCTTGTTTGCTGAGAACCAGAGGATGTGTTTATACCTCATTACAGGCCTTCGTTTTAAAGAGGACACATACTTAAACTAGTACAAACATAATGTACGTAATAAAATGGATTTCATATGTACTTAAAACTCAACGGTACATCTCATAATTTTAACAGATAAGACTACGATTTACACATTTTTAACAAATTATGTTCTATTTTACCAAAACCACAACTCAAATTCAATTCATTATTTAGCTAGTATAATAATTAGTCATTATTATCTGTATAATTTGAGTCTGCTACAAAAAATCTAAATTGCATGTCCGTATTCAAAATTTCAAAAACACATTAACTGAGAGTATAATTAGCAATCAGATGTTACTTATACAACTTTTCAACCCCTATTTTAGCGATAAAAGATTATCTCTATCTTTTTCCCAACTCTAATCTAGCGCTCTACAAAATCATCAGATTTGGTTGAGCGTCAAAACCAACCAAGATAAGAGACGGTGCTCATGATAATAGTATTTATTCCAGTACATTGAAATATTTCATTCATTTCATTCCATCATACCAATCAGGTTTTGAAATTAGATCCGTTAAGTAGGTAGTTCGGGCCCAGCTAGGCGATGTTTACGCGGACATAGCTAACGACCAATTGCTAGAACCGCATAATACATTCGTACGAGCGCACACAATTACAACGCCGTGGACAATAGAGATATCTGATTCGACCGATGCATATGTATAGGAATTTTAATTGGAAATATGAGCGAATGTTGCTTTGTTATGTTGTGATTTAGAACAGTTTCTATCCTGCACTGCAGATTTTAGATACGTACACTTTATTGACTCGTATTACCATACGTAACGAGCTGTAATTAGGTGAAAAAGCACTGACTGATTTCAATCCATTATTTCCTTGATAGTTCAAATAGTAAAAAACTCGCCGAGCGCGTGTCGACAGAGCATTACCTAATAAAGGAGTATTTATTGCTCGCTATGGGTAGTAAAAATATTGGTATGGATTTAAAAACAACGTAAAGCTACCAGTATTTACATATTTGATTCGCTTTTTTCATTAATTCATGACTATTAAAAATTACTTGATTGTCGGTTCTTTTTGAAGAGGATGCTTATTGATCCATCCCTCTCGAAAAGGGAAAAAATATGGCTGTCAAATTAAAACAAAATTAACAGCGAGTCAATTACTTCCGAAACAAAATGAGGTATGTCTGTTATAAAATATGCGAGCCAAGGGTTGGCGAATTTCTTTCCAGCTCTGTACATTTATTTAATTAATTACATTCTTATGTTTGGGGGCCGTCCGAATGTCCGGATACTTAGAATACTTTTTTGGCGTGCCCGACTCGGACTGGTCGATAAAATGTGGCTCTGTATAATGATATTCGCCAAATGGGATCCACATTGACAAATTGAGTAATGTATTTTTTTCTATAATTGTTATCTGAACAGCTGGAAAATTACCTCTAATCACTATTACTAAAACCTTTGGTACTAGTAGCTACTCTTAATATGATTGTCAGTAGAACAAGGTCAAGTTTCAGAAGACTAAATCTAAGTATTACAGATTCAAACTGATATCTCTCTAAGTATTTGCCATTGAACTAGGACTAATTATACTTATTAAACTCTACAAAACTTAAAATAAACTAAAGTGTGGACTATATCTACACTGCAATTACAGAAAAAAGATTTTAGCATGAGAAATGTGAAACGTATGCTTTCTGTTCCGACTAAAATTAAAAGAACACAGACGCAAATTTGATTAGGGTCCAACACAAAACATGAAAGCAGACGTATATTTACAAATATAGTGAAATTAAAAAGTGCAGATTGGAAGGGGTCATATTACGAGTCACTTCGCAACAATTTCGCTTGTAATTATGTTAGTCTCTCAAAAATAGGGTTGGTTTGTTGCCTTCGACGAAATTAGAAGTGGCATTTGATTTATTAATTATTATTTCTGACATTCTAAATCATTTATACAATGAAATTATAATGAACCTCAACCAATACTGAATGTAGGTATTGATACTATCAATACTCTTAAAACAAAAAAATCAATTTTAAAAGACTAAAGAGTAGAACCTTTTAGACAGAAAAAATATCTAAAGCTATACCGAAATTTAACTGCCCAAAAATATTGAAGAAGTCGACAAACATTGGGTCACACTGTAGCGAGCAATTTGGACGTGTCGAATCGATTCGCAGCTCTACTACCCGCCCAGTGCTAAAAACACGCACAAAAATAGAAAAAAATAAAAGTGCAAAATCATATCGCTGTTACATCTCGAATGGGTCTTTTTATTTCAATTTTCGAGGGTTCGGTAATCGTTCGGTACGAACTCTATTATTCGGGTCCCGTTCGATTGTGACGTAAGCATATTCGACACTCAAAGCCCGTTTGTTATTAGAGTAATAATGTATATCATAACGTATTCATATCTGTTATCTGAATGAATGCCAATTTCAAGCACTTTGTATTCGTAAGGTATAAAAATACGTATCATCGTTATTTTTTTTTTCGTTATGGCTTTATTTACTGAGTATAATTATTAAAATATGTTTTTGTTGCACAACATTATTTATTACTTTAAAGTAGGGTAACAGAGTTGAGCTACATTCAATAACTGAATCAGTATGTATAATTGTACAGTAAGTTATATTTATTGCCCGTTTTTCAATCTAAAATACACATTTCATGAACAACTTCATAAAATAATAATGTCTAGACCAGAAGATCATTCATAGATTACTCAACCGGAGAACTTAAAACTAATCGTAGCATTAAATACGTCCAAGTCACGCACAAGTAAAGTAATAATCTGGTAAAACTCAGTAACAAAAACGATTTATTATTCCTTTCTTAACATCGTATTACGTCAGTTTCTATTTACCTCAAAATGTTTCATTTGCATAATAGCTTTTTTTCCCGCCATTACTATTTACGTTAATATTCTGATTCGTTATAACTGGGGTCGCACGCACATAAAACATAAAGACAATCTGTATGTGGTGGCCATTTATGTAAATAAATCCACGATACTCTGCTATTATGAAAATTGTACAAACGGGAGTGGTTCGTATTTACATTTTTGTTTAGGCGTGGCATGAATCCAGGAAATAGTATAATTTAGTCACAGTGATGAAAATTACTTTTATTACTAAACAAACATGGTCTTGTCAGAACGCTTTCTACGTTCAAACTTAGAATTATGTTTAATTAAATAAGCGCTGTTTAAAATCCGCATCCCAAAAGGTACAAGAGTGCAAACATAATAACAATTTCAGTTCATTTAATCAACAAAACATCAAAAAGCGATAAGCTCTATTAAGAGTCCGATAGAATTTCTCATTTCATTCGTCTTAAGTCGTCAGAACGGAGTGCGGCCGTCGTCGGTGGTGTTATTAACGCGTCCAAATAATTACAGGGCACATCAATCAGAGGCATATGCAGATAGAGCGTTTTGTGCGAGTCAGCGCGCAGTCGGCCCACTGTGCAACCCTTTCTTTGATATCTAAAATGATATTTCGAATGGATTTATTAAAACACTTTTGTAATTGTAGTGTAGTGATGGGATGTGTGTATCGATGACACATTACGACTATAATTTATAGGCACTTTTATCGCCAATATGTTTTACTGCCGTAGATTGTATTTTTTACAACTTCACAGTGTTATTGTACTAACTTTATTATGATTACATAGTAACAGGTAACAGGCGGTAAAGGCAGACGAGACTGATCAGTCAGTTGTAGGGTGGGGTCACACTATCGATAAAGCGTAACCCAACGAACCTTTTCCACGATTCACCTCAGTATACAATGATTGGCATATTTCGTGTAGAACGCCTCAAATTGACCGCAATTAAAAGAACAATGACGAGTTTCAATTCCCCAAACCTAATTTCCGACGATGCAAACGTGTAACTAACCGAAATATAACGCTTTTATAAATAAATTAACCGCGTTTTAATTTACTTACAGCGCCGTCTTGTTTTGTCCGTTTGTTGGTGTAACTTTAATATACATTTTGGTATTAGGTAGGTATAGGTAGTCATTCAATAATTTTCTTTAAAAAATGCTTAAGTCGATTTTTCTTTCTCTGTCGAATAAGAAAAAGAAAATTTGTAGGGTTGGTGGTTTTACAGACAGATAAGTTGCCTATTAGACTCTCTCGACTGAGAGGTTCTTAGTTGAATTCCCAATGAGTTGCTATATTTGAAGTTATATTGATCCTCTAATCTAGTTGCGTAATCAAACCGTGTACAATAATAACCATCGCTTAACAAAATCTTCCGACTGCAACGTAATGACTACTCTAATCTTTGAAAATAATAAATTAGCATTTGGCCCTGACGAAGCGATGTGGTCACCGCTATTGGGGCACGCGTCAATGTAGACTGACATCTTTACCCATCATCATCACATTACATGACCGCAAGTTCATAAGTACCCACAGATCACCCCCACCCCGACAAACTAAACCCTAACACCAACGCAATAAAGCCCACTTCATCCAACACGATCCATTTGAAACGAATCGCTATTAGCTATTGATGTTACTCTGTCTTTGAAAGCAGCCTAATTAAGTTTTTTTACGCTATAGAAATTTATTATTGATTGACAGATGGCGCTAGCGGCGACTTAAAATGGATAAGTTACTTAGAATACGATTATTGATTATTCTACATCGAATGTTTATTAATATTTTAGATATGACAGGCGCATTTAAGCTATTTGAGAAACATTTTTAGTTTCTCTATTCATATTGTTCATACGATAATACACTTATTGGTCCGTAACTAACAGATTATTGTTTTCTTCAACAATATTTTCGAATAGGTAGTGTTTTATTATGGTAGCAAATCCTAAATTAACAAAAATAAGAATATTATTAATACTTATTAAATCCTGGCCTTGTGGTTTGAGCACCCGGACTAGAATGCCAGCTGCAGCTGCAGGTTTGATTTTTGCTAGGGACAAGAGTTTTTACATTTATTTAGGTTTATCTCTATTTAGATACAAGTTTGATTATCTAGCCTAGCAGCCATAGCAAAAGCTGTGCTTAATCGGGGGGTGTGATTATAGATATATTAATGACATGATTGTTATGCAAAATGCATTCGGTCAACAGCCGATGGTCATAATGACGCGGGTGACGTGTGCCGCACGACAACGCGTGAGAGCATCGCAGACGGAATCATAAAGAATCCATCAACATCAGCGCAACTCTGATCACGAAATCCGCCATCAATCATAAACATCCGAAAGGATTAAAATCTACGTTGCACCTTCTCGAGTACCCTTGTTTTTCTCTAACCCGTAAATACTGAGGGGCGTAAGTATCGCCGAGGGGCGGTAAATATTATCAGGGGGATGAGAGGGGGGTGGGGGCACTATCCCTTATCGCGAGCGTTACCCTCGGCGGCCGCTAGACCGCCAAAATGTGGGGCAAATCGATTCCTCTGCCCCATTTTTGTGCATCTGGACCACTATCGATTTTCCACATGCATTCCGGAATCGATATCAAAGTGGAAACCGCGCGCTGTTGTTACGATTAATTATCTACGTTTCGATTTAAATTGCATATTAAAATATAGTACGTAGCATACAATTTAATACGACAAGCGATATATAGCTTTGTGCCAAATATTTTCCATTTACAAACAAATAACAAGTTGCATTACGCCTACAGATGTACATGATTATATTAGCTTTACTAAAAATGGAAACTTGATAATTTCATTTATAATAGCACTAGTAACTGCTACGAAATCACTTTTACACAAACAGCACTTAATCGTTTCTTGTTTTAAGTGAAATAATGGCGTATTAAACTATGATTTACACTTCGGGCCCATAAAGGTTCTACAAAGTAATTTGATTGCGTCGATTATTGTCCCTTGAAATGTGTCCGAGGACGAAATGTATTTTATATTAGTTGTAAATTAATTTTAATTGGATTGAGGCGCGCGGTCCTGGCCTTCGCGCCAACCTTGAAAAAATAAAATGGTATCTTTTGCATACAGACCTCAGTCCGCCACATAAACATTTTGTTTAAAGACATTTAAAAGCGTCAAAACACATTACAATCATATATTACGTTATCTTTTTAAAGTTGTATACCTCCCAAAATATTAACGAACGAAACAGACATTACAACAGACAAGATTTCATGCCCAAACCCTTGATTTCATAATTTTGATTAGTTTCGTCATCAGACGGCATGAGTCATGATGCAAAGAGCTTTGGTATTACGATGATAAAAGACGATCTCTATCTAGAGACTAATTTTCAATCATTCAAAGACAGCTCTACTAAGATAAATCTCTGTCAAACAGTTGATTTTAGTAACTTTGTGACGAGTTTTGTCATAACAATCGTGAGCTTTTTTTATTGGCAAAAGCTTTAAAGCTCTGGTGTAGGTTGAACCACTATATCTTCAAGAAAAGTATTTATACTGATATTAAGACTAATTAGAAACCTTTGGGATGTCTATCAACACCAACATTGTATAAAATACAATCTGATTAAAAATAAGACAATTCGTTCGTAAAACCATAAAACGCAATTTACTATCTTTTAACTTTCAACCTCCGCACATTTGATACTCGCCTACTACGGGTTTTATTGATTCCTTTTAAATTGTTGCAAATGTTTTATTGGCTTTTATTATAAACCGTATATCAGCGTTTAACGAGCAGGGCCGGGGCTTAAGTAGCCCTTATCTCATTTTGTTGCTTTGTTGTAAACGTTGCGATTTGTTTGCGTGCTGGTGCTAACCCAGGAACGTTGACTTGCCAGGCAAATTGGCCTATCTCCATAATGCTAGTACAGACTATCTGTGGGATCGGCAAGATTACCTTTGTGATTAGGAAAACAGACTTGTACTCCTTCAAAATTTTAATTTAAAGTAGTCCAAGCAACTCGAACTTAAAACTGTTATAGAGATATAGTAAAGCTTTTTATTTACAGTCTTGATTTTGTAAATGGGTCGTTTTAAGTCAACGAATTCAAAAAAATAACTTCATAATTAATAAATATATTATTATATTACGTTCACAAAATCAGGAAGATAGCGCAATTTGTGTAATGATGATGTTTTACGTTATAATTTCTTGGACACAAAACAAAAATGTCACTCATTGATTGTTATTCTAGTATAAAAAAAAACTATAATGATTAGTCATGTGTGCCAGAATTTTCTTTGTTCGGTTGACAGTAATTCAGTGCAGATTGAAGAAAAAACAAATGATCAATTAAAAGATCTACTATCAATGTGGTATAAAGGTTATAAGACAGATACGAGACGCCGTTTAGCCAGTAATCAAGAGACACTAAAATAACTGTTTACTGATGAGAAGCTGCTATCAACAGCGTTAGACAATTAAATTTGTTAGAACGAATCGATACGGGATCATGGGAAACGCCGGCAAAACCGCTTCAATGGTATCAGTTTGTGAATTAGTTAATTGTGCGAAAGATTTTTCTTGTCGCCACTGTCGAGACGTTGATTTATATAATAACTCTATCGGCCATGTTCCCGAACAATGGTACAAGTTAAGTGACTACTGTCAGCAAACACTAATTTGTTAAACTTGCTAGATTTCAAGAGATAATATCTACAACTTTATGCCTGCTATATAAAAAAATATACAAAACCTTGTGTACAGTTAGCACATCAGATTATATTTTTTTGTTGCAAAATATAACTATTATAACTTACTAGCTTTTGCCCGCGGCTTCACCAGCGTGAAATTTAGTTTGTCACAGATAGTCATAAATTATTATAACCTATATGTTATTTTGGGTTATAAACAATAATACTGTAAAGTTTCATCAAAATCCGTTCAGTATTTTTTATGTGAAAGAGTAACAAACATGTTAACATCCAAACATCCACACATACTTTCGCATTTATAATATTAGTAGGATATACAAAACCTTGTAAAGTTAGCACATACATTTTTTTTTTTGTGAAATATAACTATTATAACTTATAGATTATTGTACCTTGTAACGTTAACTCTACCCGTGAATGTTTAATTATTAGTTTTAAAAATCCTGTATGTTATTTTTTGTGCTTGAAACAAACGTAATAAGATTTTAATTGAAAAAAAAAATACAATGAATATTGTGCATTTCGTTTTCTCAATAAAAAAATGTAGAGTTCTTGTTTCCACACTTTAAAATTAAACAAGGCAAGGCTTATTTTTGATTTATGGTCTGCTCACCTGTTTATATTGTTACCGTTCATAATTTTTATTGATAATCGAACTGTGCGCAATCAATAAAACATAATTTTCTTTTAATTGTTAAGATATTATTTCTCTGGCAATTAATGTCAGATGAGATTCACACAATAGCGAGCTGCGCGCGGCAAAAAAGACATTCCCGTATTTCCGCCTACCATTGTGTTAATACTTATCTGCATTGGATTAATAACCATGCATATAGCTTTGTGTACAGCTAGAAAAAAAAAAGCATTTTCTCTTTAGAACGCAAACTACGTGTTGAAACAATTGAATAATGACGCATGCTTGAATGATTCATTTGTATTTTTAACTAACCGTAATACCTATTTTCCATGTTATAAAAACTTAATCCAAATTATGTTTTTATTACTATGGATACCTAACCCTTTCCAGCAGGAGCCGTTAACAAATCAGACTAGTTGCAATAATGATCTTTATTCATCCATAATGTTATCCCCTGTTAGAAATAATCCAAGTATGAAGAAAACAAACTTTTTATCCTCCGCTCTGATTTTGTTGACCTTACAGCTAAGCTTAACTAGAACAGCGTCTAATCCATCATTTTCTCGCAGCATTTATACGTCTGTAACAGTTCATCTCATGATAAACGGCAATGACTCCTTCTTCTGGCTATAATTAAACATGATTAGAGCTCAACACATGGTGAGCTGCAATTATAAGATGTTACAACGGCTACCGGCGCTACGCTACACGCCATGCGATAGTTTCTATCAACCATTCAATAACTACATTACACGGAAGCGAATATTAAACGAGCTCGTTATTTCATTGTCGCTTTTTGCTAATCGTGTGCCGTTGACCGTGACGTCTTCGCTGAGACAGCACGGAGGCGTGCAAGCATCACCCGCCCGAGTCCCCAAATGCTGGCAACTTGTGGGAAGGAAACGCACCGAATCCATTCAAATCTACAGCCATGAATGAACCGAATGCGAAAGAGACGGCAGGGGCGACAGCCTGGAGGTGCAAGCGGGACGCAATTTCAATAGTACGCGAAACGGAAATAGAGACCGAGATAATTCCGTCTAGCCGGAGGGATTCCCTCGTGTCACTTGTGTGCGTTTTTCGAATTGTACGGAGGTTTCCGAATGTCGGTGTGCGTTCCGAGTGGAGGGTCTGCTCGGCTCGGCTCATTCTTTCCTTCCGAGGCGCCGAGTGCTCCCCAGCTACTTGTTGATCAATCGTAATAAATTGCCTCCGTGATATTCCCATTGTGAACAGTTTGTCGCTTTACTGCCTCAAAGGAAATTGCGTTTCCTTGAGACACTCGAGTTTATTTGTCACTTGGGTGGAAAAGCGGATTGTCGGGACTTGAGACGGCTGTGACATTGATATTGTTTATTTCGTGAAGTACTTAATATGTTATGAATTGTAGGGCAACACAAAATACTTTTGAAAAATTGGTGATAATGTAGCATCGGCTAGCGCTATATTAAACTCCGCTAATCCGCATGCAAATGATACTAAAGACTTCTCCGAAAACTTGTTCTGCTGCAGAAAGTTAGTGACACCTCTTTAGCATAGGCCTTACAAAAAACGTCATAGAAATCTTAATCCCACCCACTTAGTTTAAGAAATCTACCTTCCAACATGTGCATCCGACTTAATGATTTCGTAATGAATGTGTCAGTAGACCATTTGTAATATTGCAACTGCAATAGCAATTGAAAATTAATAACATTTCTAGAAAACAAGCAAAAACAAACGGCAAAATACACATTACGAGCCCCTCGTGTAGCGCAGGCAATGATGCGCTAACATTGCAACACGGATTTGCGTATCTGCAAATAACTTGAGTATCGGTGAAGCGGTTTGCGGAAATCTAGAAAGTTCAGTTACACTGTTGTGCACTGTATTCGAATTTGATGCGACTCGCGAATAGGTATAAAGAAAAACCTTGACGAGACTGATTTACAAATAACCGACTTATCTACATGTATTTATGTTCTATATTCAGCAACAGTTAATCAATATAATAACAAATACGTAATAACGTTTAATGCTACCTATTTTATTATTACTTAGAACAAAATCCATACAGTTTATAGTACAACTTACAATAGTAACCTAATTGTTTCTTAGCTCAATCAATAGGTACCATCAACACACCCACACTTTATGTTATCTAGTCAACTTATTTGCAATAATATCCTTCTTTATAATATCATTCATCAAGTAAAATCTGAATATTTTATAGAAAATCACCAAAAACACAAGTATGTAGAGTCTCTACATTACCATGTAGTGAAACAACAATAAGATAACTTTAGATCCTAACGTAGCTCCAAACAATATTGCCAATATAGTGTCCAACGTTGCACAAAACTATATTGGGTCACCTAATCTTTATAACATTTTTCTAAAGTAAAAATGATGTAAAGGACTGTTCAAATACTTCAAATGTGCATTATCGGTGTCATCGGCAGCGCGTCTCAGGCGCCGCATTGCGGTGTCTTGGTTTAATATTTCAATGAGGACCACCGCTTGGAGCCGCGCCAATGCCAGTCGGACACCGGCCGGTACCTACTCCGCGGGCCCACTAAGAGACGCATGTCGTAAGCCACATTTATTGCATTAACCGCATTAAATTGCATTAATCTATGATTATCAGATAAATCCTACTTCCTATTAAATTTGTGTTATACTTTCATGCAAAAACTACTGAACGGATTCTGATAAAACTATCATATCATTGTTTATACATCAGGATAACAAAAAAAAGTTATAATTTTTAACGATATTAACCAAATCAAACGATAAGCTCGCCTTTTTGTACAGAACATTGTTGTGTGTGCAATAAAGTCTTTAAATAAATAAAATAAATAAGGGTCTTTCTACCACAAACTGAATTGCACACAGAAAAAGTCGCGGGCAAAAGCTAGTTACTAATCATTTTTCATTATACTCTACTAGTCCAACAACAAAGGACTTCTTTTGGCGCCATCTATCTATAGCCATCGACATCTTAATACTATTTGAAATATTCCTTGAAACGAGCAAAGTAAGTAGTAGATACTAGATACAACAAAGTTCTTGGTATCGATTTAGTTGATGTAACAACCATTGTAGGTTTAATAATGACACCCATATTTTTATGAATAGGTATATCTTATATCACCGTTACCTACTTACGTTCTAATTTCAGCAGGTATTGGCTTAAGTTAGTAAAATACGTGTAAATAAGTACTTGCAATGACGTCTACCTACGCCTTTCACTGATAAAACTCAACGAACTTAGAACTAAATAATAAAAGCTTAATAGAAATTCCTTCCTAATCCTTCAATTAATAATTAGAAGATGATCACTTATCGATACATTTTCTTCCCACACTACAAACTACCTACCTGCCTTAAAATCGTAGACGGCTGGATTTTATAGCTATTAAAATGTAGGATCTACTATGTATTGTATCTAACTTTAGAATGTAGAGTGTTTGATATATTTTATAAAACATCACAAGTTCTTGAACCAGTATTCCTACCTGTTTAAAATTTATCTGTTAAAAGTAATTTTAATATTCCTACAAAATGATTCTTAGTTTACATTGATCATCGATCACTAGACTAGAGAGTGTCAAAATTATTTAAAAGCGCTTCTAATTAGTACTGCTTATAATTGATCAAAATAATGATCCAAATGAATTAATTATAATCTAGAAAGTTGTGAGGGTAATTGACATACAACTGTCGTTTACGTCGGTAATATTTATCACGGACATTTTAAGTAAAAGTATCAACGGACAATTTTAAATACTGTCGTGTGTGTAACGCTTAAAGAAACTGGAAACACAAAAAATGTACAAGGTTCCGACACACCTACCGGCTCTACAAAGGTAATGAGGCAGTTATTTCAGTGCTTTGTTTATTTACAAAATATCAATCCGTTTGAAGGCGGACCATCAAAATGAGTCGTAAAACTGAAAATTCCATAAAAAGTCGTGTTGATGACCTCCGTAATTGAACATCGCTCTTTGTAGCAGAGACAATGGACGGCACCCTGGCTCTACCATCGATTTGTAAAAAAAACCTTCATTGACGCTTAATACATTTTTAAAATAAATCATCCAGGATTTTTTAGATTAAACGCAGTCAGAATATCAACCCAAGACTAGTATTAGTTACTTCTAAATGGTCCTAGAGATATTATTATTGATTTAGCTCATTGAAGCTTTAAATCGTCCGCCACTAATTTGAGATCTGATGAAACCGGTATGTAACATTCAATATCGTTGGGTATGTAAATGTTGTATGTAAGGATGGTAATAATAAAAATACAGGCGAATGCAAGCTGCACATTATAATGTCGACTAATAAAAGAGTTAGAGAAATAAGTCAGTCACACCAGCCCGTTCCGTTCTCGGCTCGGCCGGTAACCCGATCCGCACTCGTTTATCTGCTGTCGAGCAATTATTGAAGCGTGAAAAGGAGCGTCCTCCTATTTATTTACAGCGTTTTGTAATGCGGGCGTTCAGTTTTTAAAAAATATCGCATTTCCTAGTATGCCCGACGGCGTCATATNTAACATATCTACTGTTAATTCTAGAATGGAGAAAACACTTATAATTTCATCATGACTATACACCATTAGTTGAATATTAAATAAGTTGCAAAAAAAATTTAACCTCTAAGCAAGTAATTCCTTAGTAAAATTGTTAAAGTCTTTACCTGTTTGAGTAACATTTTCACCCGTCTTGACAAAATCCGCCATACTTAACTGTTTTTTTTAGTGTTTCCTATTGTAAATTTTAAATCTACTGTACATTGATCTCGGAGCCATCTACTTAGTAAATTCAAATCTAACTAGAGTGATTCAAAGTCAGCACCTGACAATATTATTCTTAAAGCGGGCAATCACTACCAGTGGGCAATCACTCTGCACTCTCTGGTTTACCCTATTATACTTATAAAGTGTTTTTTGTGCTATTCAAAATAACACTAAACAAGTTTCCACATTGTGCAAAGTAAAACCTAGTACCTTTTTTAGGAGTCACGGATTTTTCTTGGGCAATGAATTTAAATTTTGGCGCTATTTTACGTTTCGTTCCACTTAATTTGTAAAATTCTCCCTTGTCAATTTGCAAATTACGATGTTTAAAAATGTATGCCCTTGCTTCCTATTTTTTTTTTAGGAAATAGTGATGTAAATGTACAAAACAAAAATATCGATAAACACTAATTTTTCGATGAGTAAAATTTTGATCGGCAAATCAAATCATATACTGAGCAGATGCCATTTTGGTGCGTGTACTCTGTTTTTAGTGTTTAAGTTGTTATTTATTTGTAACGCTTTTAATACTCGCATCAAATAAATNGAAGAGAAGTTTTTGAATTATGATAAATTTGTTTATAAACACAAGTAAGTATAGATTATTACACTAAATTAAGGCATTCTATCAAAAATGAAAACAACCCAAGTTTCAATAACTACTCCTGTAACTTTGGTTTCTTCATATCGCTCACCTAGCAGTATAATGGCACATTTACAAAAAAAGGGAAATTGAGTTTTTACGGCCTAAGTGTTTAAGAGTGTATAATTTATAAAGTGGTAAAACGGCACGGTGTTAGTTTTACTATTTGTCGAGAGAGGGTGTTTAGTGTCATTGTACCACTTGCTACGTTCCCCCCGCTTCCGCGCATAACAGCGGCTTATTTGTCAGTTGTGCGGGGCGCTCCGCGAGGTGCAATCGCTTCTAAATCTGTGTTGGCATAAGTGGAAAATGTGACATTTTATTAACTTAGTATAGTAAGTTAGTAGAAAAACGGTACATTTGACAAGAGAAGATACGTCATGATTAAACTTTATTTTATTTGCTATAGTTTGATTGTTGTATTTGACCACAATCGCACCTGATGTTAAGTGGGATGCAGTCTAGGATGGTACATATCTGCCCTGTAAGTGCTTATTCACTCTCGCCTTGAAGAGGCCCGGATTATAAGTAGNAAAATCCATGATAAAATGTAAAATAAACTCATAACTTCGTTTCAAACATTTGTAAAATCTTTGACCCTCATTTCTGTAAAATAAGAAAAATGTAGATGTGTCATTATACTGCTAGGTGAGCGATATCGGCGGTTTTAATTGACATTTAGGAAACAGATTAATATTCAAAATAAAACCATTTATCTCAGATCGGATCATGCAAATGTGCGCTTTAAAACATTATTTTCGGCTGCCCTAATTGTAAACGCACATACAGAAATAGTACCTATACTTATTTCTGTTACAAATATTCCTTCAACCAATCACAATTTAAAACATTTATTAACGAAATATAATTCTGTATTTTTAACAAACGCGGTAATAGGTATATAGCAATGTAAAGCCCGTTGGCACTGAGTGCCTATTAATGAAATATTAATTTAATTTAATTAATAATGCATTTTAATTATCGTGTGCAATAACTCTTTTTTCTATTTTGTACAGCTCTAACTCAAATTACTCCAAACGAAACAGAAATGTAAATGTACCAAGAAATATTTTTTTAAACCGGACAAATAACAAATACAAATATCTACCTACTTTGGTCGAAAAAAAAACAACAAAAGGAACTGTGTTGATGGCATTAGCGGAATCGCAATGGCGGAAAAATGCCAATACATATTAACTTGATTGAAAGACCGCCGGCTTCGAATGTTTCTTTTTTTCCGTTGAATTGATAAAATGTGTTTTAGAAGTTATATTTTTTAACAACTTGAACAAAGGAATACTTTTTGCAACGGCAAGATTTTTAAACATGAGATGTTTTTAATGAAAAACTTTCCAATTTTAACATTGCAACGATAGTAGGTTATTCATTGAAATGTTTATTAAAAATGTTACTGAAAAATATTTTTAATTAGGTACTACTAGCTATTAATTTCAGTTCATATAATAACAAACAAACCAAATTAATCGGGAAGGCACAAAAAAAAACAATTCGTCCACGTAGCTACGATATCTAGCTAGGACAGCTCTACATTTTAAAAATATTTTTTTAATAAACATACCGTTTGAAATACAGCAAGTGTGAAGTAAACATTTTCAGTTAATTGCACAAATAAATTGTTTTATACAATCTGTAAAATGTTATTAGACGTAAAAACTAAATTTTAATTATTTTATACCGTTACTTCCATTTTTAATACGATTGTTTCAGGAATTTACTAACCACAAATCTTGATATGAGTCAATATTTAAAAACGTTCTTCGTTTTAATTACAGGTCGATGCAGAACAAACTTTTTAACTATTTCGGCAGAGGAGGCGAGAGATATAAAAAATGGATGACATCATGAATCATGTGTAATATTAATGCCTTCGCGATAATGAGCAATGATTTCATGAAGACAAACAAAAATCTGAGTCAGGCAAGCTCAACGAGCGGGGTCCGGGCCACCGTTTCCGCTCGCCAATAAACAGGCATTAAATTAACAAACACAAAGCGTCAAAATGTGAAAAAAATTAAAGTTTACGCGTCCCCAGCGCACACTTCCGCGGACATTACATTTTTAAAATCGCATTCGAGCACCGCGATATAGGCCTACAGCGCATGGCGCTCCCACAACAAAACAAGATTTTTTAATCTAACTTTAGCGTTTGTAAAAATTACTATTTAAAAATTTACGAGTTGGCCGCTAATTAACAGAGATTTAACCCTTCCGTCGCCGAAGCCCACTTGAATATTTAACCCGGTGGAAATATTTGGCGCGTATTAAAATGTTAAAAATTAATGATGCGCTCGGCTCTCCCTGCAGAGCTGTAAACTCGCGCTCTCACTTGATGACCTGCTGGTCTCCTTCCTTGTCTTGCGGTGTAGTAAAAGCAACTCGATTACGCTTAATTAGATTGTGTTGCGTAAATATTGTATTATTCACTAAAACATTCCGGAAAAATGTAGAGTCACGCGAAAACATTATGTACCAAACGGATTAATAAGTAAATAATATGTAACTTGAGACAAAAAAACACAAAAACTAACACTGCAAACAAAAATCCAAAAAAGAAAACAGTTTTGAACGTCACAACAGTAACTCGCGGCCGGATCTGCGACGGAACAAGCGGGTAGAGTCGAAGGTAACGGAACTGATCAAACGGAACACATTCACACGTATGGAGGTTTGTTTTTGTTGGCAACACGTACCTTGCTGTAGTGCAGTCCCTGTAGAGCACGTCGAAGTCCTTGCAGGAGAGCAGCTTGCAGCGGTTGACGCCCGGCTGGATGGCGCCCAGCCCGCGGAGGATGCGCACCTGTTCCACATTGCACACCAGCGGCACTATGTCCAGTCTCTTTAGCTTCGTGTACACCGTGTGCAGCCCTCCGACGAGGTGCTTCAAGAACAGTTCGAAAGCCTGCGGCAGGCATAGCATCGTGTCACCCTGAATGATAAACGCGGCAACTTTCTGCCCACGATAGTCTACCAGCTTGCACTCGTTGGCCGACGGGTCGGAGGTGGAGATCGGCGGCGGGCTGCCGTACCGCGGCGGCCCGTGGTGGTGGGCCGCCGCCATCAGCTCGAGGGGCGAGTGGTGCATCATCTGCAGCGAGCCCAGCAGGCCCAGGCCCGGCGGCGGCAGCGGCAGGCGAGGCGCCAGCAGCTGCGGCGGGCTCAGGCCCCGCGCCGGCGACGCCGCCTTCACCCTCGGCGAGCCCCCGGAGGAGCCGCTCACCTCGCTCGCGGTCGACGCTGAGTCCACGGCGGACTCCATACTCGAAAGGTACTGACTACGCGCACATCACACGCCCGTCGCGCGCGCCGTTCCGCGCAACAATAAATAAAAAGCCGGAGGAAAACGAGGGCGCGGCCGCGTGCGCGCGCCCGCCCCGGCGCCCGCGTGCCATTGGTCCGCCGCCGTTCCGAGTTTAATTTGATTGGGCGCCGACGCCGTCGCGGAGTCTCCGCCCTTTTTTCGTTGCGTTCCGATCCAAGCGCGCGAAGAAACGTTCCTGTTTCTTTTGGGTGTTGTGTGGAGCGGCCGCGCGGCCGGGGGTGTATTGATAAGAATGTCACCGGCAATCAATATGAGCCTAGAACGCCGCGGCCCGCATTTAGACGCGCCACGCTTACTACGCTACGTACGACTGAGTTTATTACTACAGTTTGTACTACGCAGCTGAATTGAACATACAAAACTAATCAGAAAGTTTCATTATTAAGATACTATTACTTTCTTATTAATAAACTTTGTATGAATAAACAATATTTAAAGTTTAAAGGTCCTACAATAACTTTTCTCACTTTGCACAAACTTTGCAAGTTGCGGAAATAGAAGTAGGTTACTAGGGTAAGTAAACTAAGCACGAAGTTTTAGTACATTATGAAGGGGTTAACAGTTAATTAGTATAATTAACGTAGACTGCTTATTATTTAGTATAGGTACGTATTATACTTATTAAATTAGCTTTATTGGTGCAATTTTTAAGTTTATTGATAAGTTACAAAAAAGGAATACAAAGTTACAATGGAGCTTCAACTAGAGTTTATAACTTTTTTATAAAAAAGTTTCAGTTTTATAAATTGGTTGAATTATTTTTTTAGTAAATAGGGGATATTTAGTTTTTAATATGAAAATTGGTTACCTTAATTAATATTAATACCTTATAAATAGGTATCTAATAAAAAAAATTGGTAATAAAAAAATATATTCATTTGATGACTTTAAGATAGTAGAAAATTGAAAATATAGAGACACAATATAATAACGACAAACCATGATCAATTAATCTTAAAAAATAATAATTCTAAGGTACAATATACATATTAGTATATCTGTTTAAGTAAACAAAAATAAACGAGCCTAAGAAAAACATAAATTACTTTTTTTTAATAATGTAGTGAGCACAAGGAAAATTAAATAAAACCCTGATGCTAAAATTTAATAAAAGCTCTACATATCTACTTCAAAAATGTTTTAAATAAGTTGATTAGTTTGCTTTAATAATAATTGTAAATCAGCTAATGTGTTATTATATGATATTATGTCATCGTTTATTAAAGGATGATGGGCACTTTTCTATGGAATCTGGGCGTAAAACCAACAGAAATGTAACTACTATTATTTGTTAGGACTTAATATGAGAAATATATTTTCATATAAATAACTACCAAAAACTCCCGGGTTTGCTTGGAAATTGACATAATGTGTAATAGTAATAGGTGCTTTATTGCGCAAACAAAAAATATTATTAATTAATATACTTATCTACTTACATTTTACATACATTAAGTTATTTATCCATTATTATGTCCAACAGTTCAGGAGTGGGGCCAACAAATGGTATATTTAAACCATGTTCTACATTATATAGAGTTAGCTATTCGTGGAGGGTCACTAATATTAATCAATGATAAATTAAAATGTAAAGAGCGTAAAGATATTGTATCTCTCTCTGTCGAGCGAACTATTGAGCTGTCATGTGCAGAACTGGACGACTATGTTATTGTATGTGTATATAGACCCCCATCTAGTAACTATGAATTATTTGAAACCACAATGGAAGAGGTACTTAGAAGAGTGTGTAATAGTTCAAAGAAAGTAGTTGTATGTGGAGACTTTAATATTAATATAATAGAAGATTCCTCTCTTTCAATACGGTTTTTAAATTTATTCAAATCTTTTAACTTGTTAAATCTTTTCTCTGAACCAACTAGGGTGACTCCAACATCAGCTACTTGCTTAGACAATATATTCTGTAACTGCTTAGTGCTAGAGAAATCAATAATAAATTTTGTTAATTCTGATCATTGCGGTCAAATAGTGTCATTTCAACACCATTTTGTGCCATCGAGCAAGGAAATAGAATATAGACCAGTCACTGCATCCCAGAAAGACAAATTTAAATCTNGAAGCCAGGAACTTGGGACTGGTGTTTGACAGCCATCTCAGGTTTGAAAAACATGTGACTGAATGTGCAAGAAATTGTTTTTATAGGTTGAAGCTCCTGTACAGAATAAGACCTTATTTGAGTGAAAAGCTTAGGATAACTCTTTGTGAGGCTCTTGTATTGTCTAAGCTAAACTATTGTGACACAGTTTATGGGCCCTGTCTGTTAGCAAGTTCAGCGAAGTTGTTGCAGAGGGTACAAAATGCATGTGCTCGCTTCTGCTTCCATATCCCGCCACGGTCTCATGTTACGCCATTCCTCAATGCAGCCAATCAGATGAAGATGGAGGCCCGTAGAAAGTTGCACTTGGCGACAATGTTGTTCGGCGTCATTAATACAGGACGGCCGCAATATCTCTTAGACAAGCTAGTCCGTGCACCTTGTCGCAGTGAGCATAAGAGAAGGGTGATTACTCACGTCTTCCTCACTCCGAGACATCGTACAGCAGCATTTCGAGGATCGTTTAGATTTGCAGCGTCTCGATGCTGGAACGATTTGCCCCCACCACTGCGTGCACTGAAAGTGAGACACACTTTTAAATTACAGTTAAAGAAGCATTTATTAGGTTTACAAAATGAAATCTTCTGATTTGCATACCATCGGAGCACGCACGTCGTTCGTTGGGCTTTGGCGTCGTTCCGGCTTTGAGAACGCTGCTCTTCTTAGTTCCCTTCTACTTTATGCCCTCAGTCGTTCTGATGCTCTCGTTGGGTGGTTGAATGAGATCCCAATTAAATGTATTTAGTTCTCCCCTACTGAACACCCTAAAAAAAAAAAACGTTATTGAGTAAACTGTTTAATTGGACGCGGGATTACTCGTCGAGGTTAGAAAAATCCACTCACCTACCATGTTCTCATCAATTCTCGGCACCTGGTTATGACATTTCTATTTATTTTAATCACAATTTTATATTTTGTTTTTATTTATTTATTTATTTATTTATTTATTTATTTATATTAGGGAAACAAATTTTATAATTTCTATTCAATTTAATCACAATTTTATGATGTTATTTTTTTTATTATTGCAAAAACCAATAGCTAATTTATTACGTGGCTGGTGGACGTGGCAAATGTCAACTTGACAAGTGACATTTTTTTTTTAATTGTTTTTTTTTTCTCTGTCTGTAGCATTGGTTTTTGTTTTTGACATGTGTATGTAATGATTATTAATAATATTGTTATGTTTTAATTTGGAATGATGTATTTTGTTATTATTTAATTTTTTGAATGATTAATTTATGGTTTTATTATTATTATTTTTTCTTCTAATTTCTTTCTTTGTTTTGTATAGCGCTGCAAAAGGCACCCACTGAAAATCAGTGTCTTGGCAGTCACACTGTCAAGATATTACTGAGTGGGTGACCTTTTTTGGCAACTTAGTTATTATTTTTTTTGTGCATGTCTATGTTGCCTGAATTTGTTGTTGCCAAAATAAAGTTATTTTCTTTCTTTCTTTCTCATGGACCTATAAAAAAAGGCGGACGGAACTCGCGCTACAACAAAACTGTGACGCAAAATTTTGGCGTTTGTCTATTGTGTGAGTGAATTTAGGGATGCCATGTTAGCCAAAACATTTTACCCATTTATTTTAAGAAAAACATAGATCGGCAGATGGTACTTAAAAAAGTAGACAGAATTATTCCGGGCCATTTTAAAAGGATGAAAGGTGAATGCGTTGAGGTAGGCGCGAAATTTTCAATGTTCAAATTTTCTTACTTTGATTGCAAGTCAGTGTGTCAGGGTATGTACATAATGTTGATCAAAAATGATTCACGCAGTTACAAATTACGAATCTTGTGTACATTATAATCATAATCTTATGCATCATCAATATATTATTATTACCTCTGATAGATTTTTTTTAAAAACATACATTGAATTTCGCAGTTCCACATTTTTGGGAAGGATCAAATTTGCCTATGAAAATATATCCCATTAAAACACAATTATTATGATAAATTATTTTATTTCCATAGTATGCGTAATAAATAACTAAAAAGTCCTAAAATTATTATTAATTTCCCATATTTCGGGTAATTTTCCCACGTAAATAACTGAGAACACTGGTCTTTGACGTATTATTTTTTCGAGTGAATGACGTTTGATTTCAATTAATTTCAATATTTTAATGTCGGGAAATAAGTGATTGTATTATTATTTTGCCTGTGAAATGTGATTCCTTAATTTTTGTTTGTTCGAACAGAACGGTTTTTACACAATTTCATCACACAAGACATGTCGTATTCGTGTTGTTTTTTCGCTGCTTAAATGTGTCAACTGTGTGAAGTTTGCACTCGAAGTGGTGTATCAGGGTGTGAATGTGTGCGTGCCGGCCTGTACGTACAGGCAAGCTGGTGTATCCTAATGTCACAGTATTTTGTTGATGAGAATCCGTCCAACTTTTTTTATAGGTCCATGTTCTTTCTTTCTTCTTTCTTTATCAACATTGTTAGGTATTACTTTTTAAACTCTACATTGTTATAAAAACAAAAACCAAGTGTTGCAATATAAATTAACGTAACTATTGATAGCTTTTCTTTTATGGAATAAAGGGGTAAAAGTAATGTGTTTTACTTCAATAGACAGGTAATATTTATTTTATTTAAAAATTACATTTAACATTCTAATATGACAAGTTAATTACAGGCCAGTGAGTGCCAATGATTTGTAACTCTAATTTATTCCCTATTTTTAGGGCTCTGTAAGCACCTTTTGAAAACCAGATAGAGTCAAATGCTCACTTGATGAATGGACAAGATGGCATTGGGCTTTTAGGGGTCCGTCCGGTTTAGCCCACTGTGGAGAGCCAATTCGAATTATAAAAAAAATAGCATGGAAAGTATCAAAAAAGACTGACCTATCTACAATTTCAGTTATTTTATTGTTTATACGAGTAAGTAGGTAATACTTGGAATGATCAGGTGCGATTGTGGTCAAATACCTGCCTTGTTATGCATAAAAAAAATGAGCAATTATTTTTTCATTTTACAACTCTAGAAATAATTTCATAAGATAAAGTGTACGGAACTCTACACGCAAGTATAACTCGGACTTTCCGTTTTTATTTCATCATATTGCGACATGAATATTATTGTATTTTTCAAACATTTAACCACAAGTAACTGGTAGGAAACACAGCAATCATTATCCATCATATTTCAAAGATAAAATGACATGTATCCACAAGGCGAGGAATTAAGCACAAAGAGTCGCTTATCTCTATTTACTGAAACACTAATTCATAATGCCTTGAAATCTTTCCAAGTGGGTATTAAAGTGGTTTTTATAACGTAAATAACCTTTTTAATGACGTATTACATTCTTAAGGGGAATACGATATTTTAAACGAACTGAAGATACTGGCAGCAAATAATTTTTAGTTAAAAGACTAAAGCGTAAGAGACAGCTGTTCAGACAGTAATATTTCACAAGTAAGAAACGAAATCGTAAAATAGATAGATCTGCTGATTAATAGAACGTATTATTTTATTCGGGTTTGTGTTTTATTACTACAAATGTAGAAAAACAATTAACTGCTCAGTTCTTAAACTATCTTGATGGCTCGTTGCATCTCAAATAACTGATCAAACGTTACGATTACAAAGATTTATTTAGATGTGAATTATTGGATAGATACGATTTCGTTCGGCAAAATATTTTTCTTAATAATTGATTTATCGTTTTGTCTTCATTTAAGATTAGACAGCTCGACAAACAAACGTGCGTGTCACACGCTAGTAGAAAAAGAAGAATTTATTCACTGACAAGACATCTTTATGATCATTGCAGCAGGAATTTTGTTTTCTTTTGTTAAGTAACTTGTAAGTCATGTTCAGTAAACCTTCAGTCAAAATTTTTGGGCAATAATACTAATTCACTTTTCATAATGATGTCGTAATAACTGATAATTATTTGCTGGTAGACTGATATTAAAATCGAGAGAGATAATTATGTTATTTTAAGGATTGAGACCGAATTTTTGGGTTGAAATAAGCTGATTTTGAACCGGTTTGAATTTTCGTTTTTACTCAAAACTGGTTTGTAGTCCCTGGGTTACACTACACCATCTTGCTTTAACTATAACAAACTTCATGTCTGTCAAACTCGATACAAAAACACAAATTATAGTCATAGTTACGGTTAAAGTTAAAGAGATGCAACTCAGTCGAGTTTCGACCTAACAGCAACT
Source organism: Ostrinia furnacalis (assembly GCF_004193835.3). Classification (NCBI taxonomy): domain Eukaryota; kingdom Metazoa; phylum Arthropoda; class Insecta; order Lepidoptera; family Crambidae; genus Ostrinia; species Ostrinia furnacalis. Next base: position 67,909 of record NW_021137833.1, on the reverse strand, counting down.
TTTGTTCAAAAATTGATCCTTAATTAAAACAACAGGAGATATAAGGACTTCATCACGATTGTAATGGTCTATTCGCCTTAATAATGTTATTATCTGCTCATAAAGCGCGGAATATTTTACCGAGTAGATAATCTCGACTTCCAAGTAACACACAAACAAATCAGCTGGTACCCACCTACTATCTCTATGATGTCTAGTTGGGTAATCTAATAGGTAAAATAAATTACCGGAACTAAGTGAAATGGATAGTCTATACGTACAGCTACCAGGTAATTTGACCAGTATTGAAAGTAAAAATACGTCACAATACGCGACATGCGCGAATAAAAATGGTATAATGTAATGGATGGAACTTCTTGTTCTTATAACAGAGTTTTTCAGTAGGTGTTTAGGTTCATACCTGACTATTGAGTATAGCTGTACCTACAAAGTTACTTGAAATTATTAAATCGTTTTATTTAAAACGTAAGCCTATCAAAGCCTGAGGATTTCAAAGAGTTTTTTAACAAAATAATTCGTAAGATTTGTATTATTAAATAAAAATCTAAGGTGAGGTTACCATTTCGTAATATGCTATCACTGACATAATCTTTTGTTTAACGATTTTAGCCCCATAATCGAGGTATCCTACAAAACCAGACACATACAAAACACAATCCAGATGCATTCATTACAAATCATTTCCAATGACAAAGAATCGGCCGTCACACGTTTCCCGGCCGAAAAGTTTAAAAAATAATTCGAGTGGATAGCCCGCAAAAAGTATCGGAAATAAATGGGGTTTCCCTCGCAATATATCGGGCTCAACATTCCAGTCTGCTGCAGACTGCACCTCGTTAAACTTTATTTTTATATTAAAACGCGTAACTTGCATCAGTATTCACCGGACCGGTGTAATCCCCACTGTGGAACGATTCGTAGATAAATAGTTATTGCAAGTGTCATTGAAGGCGAAGTCAATTATGTAACTTTATTTTGTTTTCAGGAGCAATTTGTGACGTTGATATTGTTGAAGATGTAAACTAACATTACTTACCTTCTTACCTGTGATCATTAGAAGACTACGAATGAAGAGCAGTTTAAGTTTCAAGAGGCACTTTTATTTGGTTTTTCACGATTTCACATATAAACCCCCAAAAGTGTAGAGTTTAGGACCTAAACGCCATAACATGTTAACAGCATTGTCGTGTCTCGGACCGGAGGTAAGATAGCCAGTTTCTCTGTGGTTGAGGATTCGAGGTGAAGCTCGCTTCCACCTTCGGTCTGGACATAACTTTCCATCATGTGAGATGCAGGCCAAAGGCTTCCTCATTGTGGATAAACAAAAACAATTCACCTGAATTTTGACAATAATCTTTGTGTAGGTTGAGCTAGATAGAAGCAGCGGTCAGAAGCTAGTAATGTTTGAACTATGCATGCATTTAAAAAGCTTAACATGTATATTTTACCTAAAGACACGTCACTCATCCACGGACTTAGGTTCACCGCGTAGGCCTTTGTGAAGTCATGTCAGGTAAGCAAGTTTTTGTTCTGAAAATAGTCAGAGTTGACCACCGCAGTGACTGACTTGAAAGGGACCTCGCTCAAAGGCTGAAAGCCATTCAGGCAACTTGCGTGGTCGGGATACAAGTCTCTTCACTGTCGGTTTGAAAAAATACTTTTTAGGGATCCGTAACCTAAAGGGACTACAGGACTCTATTAATTTGCTTTGGCTATCCTGTGTCTCTTTATGTCAGTGGTATATCTATATCATGAGTTAAGGGGATAGTTAAAATATTGACTTTATTAGGGCTAATGTATAAACGTATTTGGTTACTGTTCGCTTTACAATTTTTTTTATCCACAACGAGGAAGCTCTTGGCCTGTATCTCACCTGATGGTAAGTGACGATCAGGCCGAAGGTGGAAGCGAGCTTCACTCGGAATCCTCAACCACGGAGGAACTGGCTATCTTATCTCTAACTGCCGGAACACAATAATGCTGTTAACATTGTTGTTATGGCAACAGACTTAGGTAAGATGGTGGTAGCTAGCCAGGCGGACTTAGAACAAGCCCTACCACCAACCAAACCGAACAGAAAAATCTGCCCCCACTGGGAATCGAACCCGGGACCTCTGCGTCTGAAGCAGGTGGTCTTACCACTAGACCACAGAGGCGGTAAATTACCTAGGTAGTTAATCTAAATTAAAATGCATAGCATTCAATTTTGTCGAAATACGGAATTAGGAACCTTACAACGCAAGTTGCGTGCAAATAAAGTGCGACTCGAACTTGGCCCATTTTTCATATTTTTCATGTAATCTTGACAATCCTATCAACAGTACATATTAAACCTTCCAGATATTAATTATAAAATGTCATAAGATATGTAAGTTTAATTACGTGTGGAATTAACCGAATGAAATAATATTTATTATATTTCGTTATTACTAGTTTATATTTTAATTTATTATGATACTAGCTTTATGTTCGTATATCATTTTTATTTAATTAAAAATAATATTTTCATTATAGATTAAATATTGTAAAATCCAAATGTATACGGTAAGCATTTGTCATATTAATTTTACTTTGATTGATATCAGAAAATATCAAATTAATATTTCCGTCTTGCTTATTAGGCTTTACACGAATTTATTGTATTGAAGACCGATTTTACGCAGTAATTGCGAATTCAGCTGCAAACTTGTAATATCGGCAACATACTAATTATTAAATTATGTAGCTCACGATATCTATGCTTTACTTAGTGGATTGACACCGTGTTCTAATATTTTTTTATTTTCATGCAGTCAACTATCAAATAAAGTACGGATATTATAAATCCCAACGTAATAACCGAATTGCTTTGCTTCTAGGCACAGCCTGTGGAAATGCAGTAAATAATGCATCGTAGATATCCCCGTGCGAACGCGTTTCATACATTTAGTGCGGGTGGCGTGTGAAATTAAATTTGTGTACAATGCTAGCTGCCGTTGCCCTGCTAACTAATTTATAATATCATTCACTAGGCTCGCTGTAACTGGTGTCAGGCACACTTGTAGGTAAAATAGTGCCTAGGATATTCTACAATACAAATACTATTAAATTGTACTCTATATTTAACCCTTTCAATTACCACGTTAACGTGTGAGAACCAACAGTTACTTTATAGATCACTGATCAAGTTAATAACGTATTAGAAAAGCACTAGCGATCAATTGAAAGCTGTTCAAGAAAACAGTTAAAATTAGGTCAGTTCTCACTATTTATTTATTGCAGCAGTTTTGACTTTCCCTGTGGAAGTCAGGAGTAACTTGGAATGTCTTGAAATGTGATCATTGTCTTTAAATTCGATTTATAAGTACCTACCTATTATTTAAATATTCTATACAAATCAAGAAATTTTGACTTTGACTTTGACTAAAAGCCAGTGGTGATTGTAGAGTCAACAGCAAGTTATCATTTTTGTAAATGACACCTACATATTTCAACTACATTAGATACCGCTGCGTCTAGCTGAATAAGCCGTTGTCTGTACAGAATACATCATCTTCTTTCATAGCAGGTAAGATAGTTAAGAACGTGGAGTGGACCAAAGGGAAACCACAGACTGAAACCTATTACTATAAACGGTGTCTACACTCTTGGAAAGCCGAAAAACTGACTAGCCAAATATTTGATGCTTTATACTTTTTGTAATTCTCACAACTATATGGTGTATATTCACCTGGTACACTGTCAACTGAATACGATTGGGCTCGAGGTTCATACAAGTGTGACCAGCAGAAAAGGCTCTACGAGTATACCTTTTATGCCTTAGCGTGTGTAATTGCGCAAAGCTACAAAAGAGGCGTCACTACCGCAATCCATTTAATGTGGTGTTTGCTCGGATCCGACTCGAGGTGTCGAGTGCCAGCTTTGATACGGCGCTTTGATGTAAAAGTCATGCTCTCCCTTCAACCCGGCTCTAATATTGACATGGTCTTCACGGCGCCGCGACACCTTATTCTGGAACTGAAATAAATGTTACTACTTATGCAGATCAGGAATTAATTGCAATAAATCCTTCAAATACGACATTAGATCATAATGACCAACAATACTAAACCTACTATTCACTTGTTGTCTTTTGAAACACTTTTCTGAGGTTTTCCTCTATATCTATGCGAGCGCTTTCAATATGACAAACTGCATAAATGTATAGGCACATCCACCAACGCTTATGTACAGATTTCTCGTAATAAGTACTAACATTGTATTGTATTGCACGAAGACGTTTTAGTGTATGTCAATAAAGCTACAAATACAAATCAATTGCTGAAAGCTTAGTTAATTAGGAACTGGTCAAACAAGTTTCGAATTTCAAAACATTTCCCAGTTCCAATTTATTGATATTCCCAATCTTTAGGGTAATTTGGTTTGACAGATAATAAGTGTGGATGGTGAAGTGTTTTACTACAAAACAAAGTATTATGCAAACACATATTTATAGAACGGTAATAGATAGTCACTAAACCGTAAGTACCGTAACATTAGAGTTCTATTTAGCCTAGACCAAAGAGTTCCAGACCGTCCCAGAATAGTCTCACCACACTCGTACCAAAGGGCAACTTTTATTACTTTTTCCAGTTTTCATCACTTCACGCTCGGTCTGTGTTTTGATTCAGTGGCTGTGTAATGCGGCGCGGTGCATTTATTTTGCACTCTCCTCATACCTTTGCCAGTTATTCTGCCTTTGAAGTCAAAGCTCTTTTGATTTTGCGGGGCGGCTTAGCGCTGACCGCACCTATGAATGTAACTTTTCACCGTGAATAGTCCCTCGCACACCCCAGATTTTTCACAAAGCTGCTGAAGGTACAGTGACGTAAGCGTCGCCGAAAACTGAAAACGATGAAGTGGTTACTTCTCAAAACTAATAACAATCAACTTTGCTCACAACATAATACTTATACATATTCGCAGAATTTAAATATTAACAGCGCATGAAAAATTACTGTTTCAAACGCCCACTGATTTTTCAGTGTCTGCTTTTATTTAGTTTTTAGTTCATTTGCGAATTTAAATAACTTAAAAGAGGTTCACAAAAATAAAATCACTTACCTTGTTCAGCTCTACATTTCAACTCTTCTAAAGAGACAATACAAAAATAACTAAGGTAGTCTCTAGGAAAACTTGTAACTTACCCTCCCAGCCTATCCAGTCAATCCATAAATCTTCCAGGTGTCCAGTGAAAATATAGTTATTATGAACATGTATTGTAGTTGTTACTATAATAATCTAAGCAAAAATCAGTCAAGCATATCTCCGAGACTTCAAGACACCCCATACTTAGGCTGATAACACACCGCCGGCGACGGTGGCGACACATAATGGAAATAGATGAAAAATTATTCCCACTCGCGCGTATTGACTCTACACGCATTGACAGCGCGTGATGCGTCGCGCCCCGGATGCGGTAGGGTTGGTCAGGAAAGAAAATTTCAAATGCTTTGATTACAGATTTTCTTTTCTTTGCGATAATATGTATTAAGATACTGTCATTGGAAACTGAGCAACATTATTTAGTAAATTTAAGTAAAACAACATATTCCTTTCCTGACTCTGGGTAAAGTGCACTGTACTTAGTTAATTAAATAGGTGTATAAAACGTAGCGTATCGATGCGTAAATATATGTACCTATAACTTGTGAAATAATAACGCATTTTACATTTATTGTTCTTGTTGATAATGTTCACTTTTGGAATTGAACAGTGCTAAGTAAATAATTCTAAGTACATATAATACTTTTTACGTTTGTAAGTACGAGTACCAGAGACGTTTTAGAAAGTTATATGATAGGTAACTTCGGTGAAATAATGATAATATTTCGATATTCGACAGCCCTAGCTATGTTTAGACGGGAACTCGGATGTCAGCCCGTGACGCGATCTGAATGTGCCACTGCGCCGTAATAAATATAATATTTTTATCGGCGCCCGCACCCGCGCGCCGGCAAATATTGTAGCCTCTGCCTAATCTCGGCAAGCCTTTCAAAGGTCTGTTGTATTATGGGTACTGCTACTTTTGATAAAGTTAGAGGTAGGGTTAGATTTTCTTTTTCAGACTCTACTTTTGTCGTTATTTCGCTTGTTGGTACTCGTAACTGGCTAGACTTATTTATTTTCTTACAGTACACAAGTATCTGCAAATTCTGCAACTTTTCTTGTCAATTTCGGTCTCTTACAGGAATCAAATTATTAGAAGACTCCTATTTGCCGTGTTGTCATTTTTTTTGTACTAATTCAATCTAAGGGTAAGAAGTTCTTATCATCTGATTTCTATAAAAGAAACCTATTTCTTTTTAGCTTTTTAATGTAACAATTCCTTGCAATAGATATTAAAATTAGGTAAGTAAGTACTGCTATCCAATTTAACTTTTACTCAAGTGAGTGCACAAACAAAAAGCTCCAAGAAAGTTCAGAATCGAACTTACTCCACGTATTTTTTATTTTCTTAAAAGGGGGATATTATAAAACGTATGGTTATTTGCGGTACGTGCCTATCTTAAAAGTCGACACCCGCAGCGTCCCTCGCAATGATCAATTTTATTCGAAAGCATATTTGCGTAAAGCATTTTATTACAATCCGCGATCCATCAATCCGTCACACCGAGCCAATAAGCTTCGACAAGTAATCCCATATTCCGTCTCTGTCACACTCCGATATTTCACAGATCATCAATAAAAATGTGTTTTATTTTTTTAGTTTTCACGCGTCTCTTGAAATGTAGTCGCCAGTTAGATTCGTTTAAACTCAAGTTATTAGTTAAGAACCACTTAAATTAAAATTGCTTAGTTTACTGCACTTTCACGTCACAAAAAAATGGGGTGGGTGTCTCTACCACAAAATATACCTCTCAGCACACGTTTGTTAAGTCTCGCACTTTACCGTAAGAATTTAACAAATAATTTATTTATTTTATGGAGGTTAATAAAACGTTAAAAGAACAATGTACCTACTCGTACAGTACAAATGTCACATTAGTAAAAATAATAAAGTAAAGAAGTAAATCAGAATAACTGAAATTCAGGCGTAGCTTCGTAACACCAAAGTTTATTGTTTCTCAAGTCGGGGTCATGACCCCGGCGAAGGTAAAATAGGTCATGGCCCAATTATAGTAGAGTAGGAGTCGTATCGAAGTCCTGTCTATGATTTATTTTATGGTATTTACGGTCTTTTTATCTGGAAAAGTTAAGTCAAATTAAAGTGAAACGTAAACATATTAGCTAAGCTACTTAACTAAGTTAAGTTTGAAAGTTTCTGAAAACTTTTAGGTTTTCTATTTATGTTAAAACTGAAACTTGGTGTTTTAAACCATTTTTGCACTATCATTGAGAGTTTTACACTTGAACTACTTTTAACTCTATTTTCAAAAATCAGGAGTCATCTTACTGCTGGTTCTGACTCTTAAAGTTGTGACAAATACGCTAGAAGAAGCCACATTGTGTCGTTAGATAAACACAGTGTAAATTGACATTACCCAATGATATTATATTACCTATTTTTATCAACAGAACGTTGATCCATATTCCAAATCTGGTAGGCAGAATCGCAAAGTATTTAATACGACCGCCGCGGCATTACCCACGTACGGAGCTTCATTCAAATATCTTGCAGCGACCTAGTGTGCGGGGGACGGCTAAAACTTTGATTGATCACACCAATCCACGGATAATACGGGGAATCTGCTGCTGTTTATTTGGAATTTGCTAACTAGGAGGTGGCATCGGTTGGTTTTTAGATTAGGGTCAATTTCCCAAACACATTTTATGAGCGGCGTAGCTGAAAATCATATGTTTTTTATGACATAGAACTTTGATTTTTTTTTACACGAAAATATACAGAGGTTCCATTTTGAGGACAACATTATTAATGAGTATTTTCTTTTACAAATTCGACAAAAAATAATTGAACTAAGCGTTTCTAATTTTGGTGCAGTGTCCACATCCTTAATTTCTTACAATATGTATTTTTTTAGCTGAAGATCAAAACAGAACTTAGGGAAAAAGTATATTTTTGGATTATACAATCTATCTATTATCTAAGATTACCAAATTAAGCAAGTTTCCCAAATAACTGTGATTAAGTCACGTCCTTAAGTTTTGTCCGCGAAAAATTTATGATTTTGGTGTCAATAATGAAATAGCTCGTCAGTTTCTTTAAAGATCAAACAGGATTTAAACACTCCCATCATTCGTTAGGTTTAGTACCGCCCCCGCGAGCAGTGACGGCAGACGGGTGCAAGACCTCTGCGTCTTCCCGCCAAAAACGTAAATGTGTTGTTTTTTTTTAAACGGACAACAATTCTGCAATTTTGGTGTCTTTTTGTATAAGATTTCTAAGCTATTCTTTTTAGTTGAATTCCTCGTATAATGTAAAGGAACTGTTTTCATACCATGTGTTAAAATGTTATTGTTATATTTAAAACAGATTTCATATAATTTAGCTTTTTCAACGAGAATCTAATTTTGGTGAGTCAATTTTGGTGTTTTTGGTGGTGCACCAAAGCATTTTTAACCGACTTAACTCCGTCAATTGTGAACCGATTTTCAAAATTCTTTTTTTGTTCTATAGGGTACACTTATGTGGTGGTCCCATTGTCACCAAGTCAGGATCTGATGATGGGATCCTAGGGAAATCGAGAGTAAACCTCAAATTTTGTAGGAATGCAATACGTTTTCTAAAGTTATTCAAGTAGTCATCATCTAATGTTGATGAGGTGATGATGGAAGGTAAAACTCCTTAACGCTTAGGAGTTGGAGGATAATTCTTTAAATATTTTAGGTAGGTATGTACATACAGTTGTATTATTTCAGGTATTTAAGATGAGCTGATGATGAAAGGTCAAACAACATAAGTTAGGAGTTAGATGATACTCAATACTCATTTGTTGATACATACATTGACACATGATACATTGATACTTTTTAGTTGCCGATATTTAAAGTAGGGAGCCTGTATTTTGCTAGGAAGATTATTTACACTTGGATTGTAATTAAGACTATAATTTTCCATTACAAAATGGAAAATTATAGTCTTAATCACATTAAACATAGGTACTGTCCCTCTTCAGTGACAATAACAAGAACTAATCAACTAAAAAGCATGAAAAAAAATAATTTTAACAAAAAAATTAAAACCGACGCCAAAAATCACTTAAAAGTAGAAAATAAGTACGTCGTTATTTATTTATTAGGACAATATACCATGATTAATATTTTTGGAGTCGGTGCTGGTAAATTTAAAACCATTTCTTGAGCTTGGCACTAAGATATGACCGACTGACAGCATATTTTCTAATTTTGGTGCTTTAATATAAATTTTGGTGTTCTCTTAATTTTGGTGTAAGGAAAATCTAAAAAACTACTGGACAAAATTTAATGTCTTAATCATTTTAGAAACAGTATAAGTTTCCAATAAATTTGATCTATAATTAAAGAATAAAAATACATAAATAACAATTTCCACCAAAATTAGGCAAAAATATGCACTTGTTGAAATTCACCCATTAACAGTTAATGTATACTCTTTGCAAATATTTTTGATTGATTCAGTGACAGTACCTACTTGTTTATTATGAACACAATATTCTGTTACGTTAAAATTACCCAAAAGTCAACCCCAGCCAGGCCAGAACGTGAAAAGTTTTAGGCTAAATCCTCCATTTGTCGCTGGTAAATTAGAGAGAGTCGTACTCCTGCAGTAGAGATCAACAGACCTATCTATGTATAAAGATGATGATGATGTTTGCTACCTTGGAATTAATCAAGTATAGTGATGTCAAAATCTTTTTGTGTCAGGAAACTTACCATGACAACGTCGTGTACGGAGTACAGCTTAAAATTTCTCCCGTTTTGAATCAATAGGTTCTATTCACTCATCTTCTACTGCTTCTACCTGCTTGTGTCCATAAATTTAATAAATTGTTAAATAATTATGAGTAACATGTAACTATGCCACACAATCTCGCATTAACATTCAACGGATCGCAGTAATCTACCCGTACCCTAAGCCAATTTTGGGAAATGTCGCGACCTGAATAGCGCCGCATTCTAATCCGTGCAGCGCTAAGCCGCTGCATTTTAGCGAATTTCAGACGCCGGTGTTTTGCATCATACATGAGTAATCTCATTACCCACACAATGGTAGTGCCTAATCTGATGCGATAGCTATAGCGATGCGCTGTTTCAGGGCTGAGCTCATAATAAATAATCTGATTAGTGATAAGATCAGTATCAGCACGGAAATTCAATTATTACACTACGTCAAAACAGGAACTTGAATTTATAATACTATCTCCGCTCTCTCTCAAAATAAGTTTTGAAATATTTTGATGATTCTACTATAATGTAATGTGGTAACGACTTTTGGGACTTACTATTAATTTAGTGTTTTTGAAGATTTGATTCTAGACTTTCTTGGTGAAAGAGGTCTATGTCTCCTGACCCGGAGAGATGGTCCTGATTTTAATTCCCAGATGGAACACATACATTTTCCATTTCCACCAATTCTCCACAGTCCACTTTCCAATTCTAGAAGGACATTGCTTGACTCTATCGAATTTATGAAAATAAATGTGTTTAAATTATTCTTTGGAGGGCAAGTTAAGCCCCGTCTGTTTTCACTATATCAGACTTCTAAAGTCGCTTATTAACTCTTAAACGCGATTGAAGGCCGGAAGTACACGGATTATTATATTTTCATGAGCTAGTACAATTTATTAGACTCTACATCAGTCCAGAACGGAGGACTATATTGCCATAAATTCTCACTTTTCGTATTTAACTACTTGGTTATTGAGTTTTATTCACTCCTCAACACATAGGTAAGTAACCCTAGAAATAAGCCAACTATCATTCCACAATATCCACTCGTAAAAAGCCCACTGTTCACAGATATTCGAACATTTTAAATCTCCGGGGAAATGGCTACTCGAGAATTCGAGATGCGTAATTCGACATAGCGTTCCCCGGTCACCGGCTAAAATGTAAAATGGCTCCCTTGCATTTTTTCCTAAGAGCCATAAAGTATGACATTTATTACGGTCAGATCTGCCTCAACCACTATTGATAGGCAAATGAGAGAGTTTTTTAAAAGAAAAACGATGTCTGCTTTTTATGTGTTCTCTGGATAAGGATATTTTTAAGAACTTGCGACTTGGTTTCTTGCTTGTTATAGCCGACTGTTTTTGTGGGCGTTCTTGGTGCTCAATATGTCTTTCTGAATAACTATTTTCTTCGCTCAAGTAACTTTTTCATGAAAATATAGGTACTCAATCGAATCAAACTATGTTGAACAAAACAAATGATTTTGACTGGGAATAGATTGGGTAGATATTTACGGTCAAGTTTTTTATATAAAAAAATAGATCATCTTAGTAACCTACATAATATCGGAAAGCTGCAAACTCGTTTCATAACCCGTGAAAGAATCTTGAAATTGAGCTATCGTTACGATAAGGCCAATAACTCACGAGCAGGTCAAGCACAATAGTGAGTGCCACCGATAATCGTATATTAAGGCCCTTATCCCTCAAGCACCTATGCGACAATAGAAAGGAATATAATGTCGAAAAGTGCCCACATAAAAATGACATACGGTTGCTATGCCCCCGCGAAGTGGATGAAAAAATATGAGGAATGTCGCTAAAGAGATATCTGCGTTAGCTATTGTGCACTCACAAATTATTACATTAATATGCAAGGAGTTTTATGAATGACTTCCATTGATTCAGGGCTACCATGAACTGATAAGGAAAAGTGTGTGCATACAAGTAGTTGATACCATTTTCCAGTTTTTCCAAGTCACAACTTCTTGGGAAAAAAAGACTTCATTCTAGTCCTGAAATCCGATTTAGTTTACAATTGTTGTAAATTTAGATTTTCAGTAACCTTAAAATCAATAAAGATCAACAAATAGAGTTCGCGAACTAGTCTTCATAAAGTCCCTTTTGTCATAAAAATCTTTGGAGTTATATTTTAAAAGCTCTACTTATATACTATTTCGAAGATTTGTACTTTCCTACTTATGTTATTATTTTTTTACTTTTATTCAAAAGCCAACTTTCCGTTAGTATCAAAACCACCACACACTGCGGCTAAATGTAACTTCCCATCAGGCGGCAAATGCAAAATCGTAATAAAAGTATCCGTATGATATGTAAAGTAGCCGTAATATTGAAAACTTCCAAAGTCCATCAATAAATGTGACGTGGTGAGGGGACGTTATGCTGCCTTATGGATGCTGCGTAGGGATGCGACATGTTCGTATCGATACCTACGTATTTTATAAACCTTTTATGGTACTGAATTATTTTTCAAAAAAGTGAGATTAAATATGTAGATATTAACTGTCGAATCAATTCGTTAGCAACGAACGATTAAAGATAAGGCGATACACATAGGTATTACACCCTTTAACTTAGCGCTGCTTTCGAGCTAAATACTTGGTGAGGTTTTCAGTGGGCACTGAAAGGGTAAAATATTAGTAAATATTATTTCTTTGATGCCAAGAGCTTACACAAGACAATATATTAACTGAGATAAGTATGCAACACCTTTTCTTTATGTGTTAAGCGTACGAACTTAATATCAAATACCCTATCGTCCAAACTGTGTCTTTCTAAAGACCGATACGTTTATCGATATCGATGAACTAAGCCTGTGCCCTCCAATAAAACGAGGCGTCAAAACGTACAGACCGCAACTATCAAAGAGAAATCTTTTCCGTGTATCAATAACGCGCTGAACGATGTCGTCGGCCAGACGCAGTTGCTTTGTGTCGTTTGCAAACCTACGTAGCTATAACGATGCTATTGATAGAAAGAGGGTATGGTTCATTTTCGTAGATAGGTATTTCTTTTTTAAGGACAAAGGATGAATCTGTATTAACAAGTAGAGATGACAGATGACTGCTTGAAATGCCTGAAAGTTTAAAATCCCTATTTAACTCTTGTGGTGATATCATCATCTGGGGCAATTTTCTTATTCTAACAGTCACAATTTCATCAAAACATGTGTAACAAATCGCCCCCAAGTGACATAGAAAACTCAGTTACAAAATCCATTCTAGTACCCCAAAATCACAACAAAAGGGCTTCTTATCAGTGTTGTTGAGAGCGTGAAATTATTTTCCTTGGCGTATGCAGATTGCCGGGGGCGGGGGTTGGATTAGTTCCGGTTTACTTTTTATAGGATTCCGATGATAAATGTTGCCACTCAATAGTAACGGGTGGTGCGTGAAACGGATCTAAATAAGCCCGCAATGCATATTTGAATATTATGATCGGGAGACTGGTGGTTGCAGATAGACCAGAGTTCCAGATGACATGACGCAGTAGTAAAGTTGATTAGGGACTACCTAATGATGAGGTGATTTACATGTAGGAAAATAAACCATTATGCACTCTAATTTCTGCTTTCCTGAAAGTTAACTGGAAGTGAATGTCATGTGGCATTAAATGCGCCTTTTAATGTGCAAATGAGTTTTGAATGTTTAACCTGCCTGGGTGTTTTTAATTAGATTAATGAAATAATCAACAATTCTCATTACGCTCTACATTTCAGACGAAAAGTCTACTAATAATGTAGGGAAGTAGGTTCCTAGGTAACTTTGTGACCCTTTTTATTGTAGGTAGGCCCTACCTACACAAAAAGTGTCTTCAAAACTTCAGTTTGTATATTTAATCGCAAACAAATTGTATCTGTAACGGAACACATGCCGCCACCCTTTATCCCGCTAACGGTTTAGGACTCAGACAAAAAACAAGGAAGCGACGCAGGCGGGCGCGGACCATCGCCGATCCGACTATGATTTATAGATCATGTCATCGGCAATACGCTTTCTATACGTCACGGGACTTGTCATCTCGCGCCCCCGCGGGAGACGAGGCGCAAAAATGATATTTGTTGTCAATAACCTAGCTAGGTATCTGCGTAATACTTGCCTCTTGCATGGTCTTTTCCACCCAGTCAATTTTCAGGCGAATGAACACTAGATAAGGAACAGTTATATTGGACTCATTTAAATGCAGTGCTCCAGAAAATTTGCAACTGACCTGTAGTTACTCCACTCTGAAGGCTAAATTTAAGTACCTACTTAATTAATGATTAATGAAAACTTTCAATCAGTCATCGTTGTACCTAATTACCTACTTTGTTACTTTGTCTTCTGCATGACCCTACTAACTCTGCAGATTCAAAGTTCAGAATCTTACCTAATGAAAAAAGCAAGCATTGTTTTTCTGAAAATATCATTAGGTATCTGAGTTTGGTCATCACACAATAAACATTTATTCTGAAGGTAACTGAACAGCAGTTGCTGAAAGCAATGGAGGATTATTTTTCAAATAATGATTAAAAAACTTTCACAAATACAGCATTTGTATCAAATCGAACAATAATCGCTCATATTGTCAGTTACAATACAATTTGTTTGGAAACTCGACGCGTGAGGGAAATAATAACAAATGATTCGATCCCTAACGCCGCCTGGCGTTGAAAGATCACGCCTATTGCTTTCGTTTTGATGAAAAAACAACATAACTTGCGTCGCAAAATACTTAATGGTTAATGTAACGAATTGAGAACCTACTCTTTTTTGAAGTCGGTTAAAAATAGACGTAGTCACGATCATCAGCTGCAACTTATAGGATAGTAACTGCTTACCTACCGGCCCATGTTGTAATGCTTATTCAGGGTGATTCCTATAAGATGTCAAGCCGAAGGCTGCGGTGCCTTTGATTGGTTTAATGAAATATTTTTATTTAACTACTTAGGCATTCTGTGCAAAAATTAATCGACCTCTGAGCATCTCGTCTCGTTTTACACAAAATTGAATACCGGAGATTGAGTTGATTTACCTAGTTGAAATCCGGTAATCAAGACTTTTTTTATTATCTTAGTAACTTACCTCTAAAGTTCCAGACAATTAGGTACCTACCTACTTATTACTTATTACCGATTCGCTATAATAGGTTTCCGTTAAATTTTGGAACCCGACGATCTCAGAAGAATTTTAAGGTTGCAGGAAGTAGGTAGGTATCTGGATGTGGACCGCGCACTTCAGCGCAGTACCATAGCAAACATAAAGTGAAACAGCTTATCTAAGAGGGCGACTAGACTTCTGTACCCCCAGTGAAAAGGGATCTAACTCGACTTAGATCAAAATTGACTTTATAACATAATGTGAATCTCTGAAAAATTAGGTATTTTTGTATCTAATCGGTATGTTTCTACGACATATAGAAAAGAAAATAATTTTGTGCCAAATGATACAAGTAAGGCTTTGTGAACCAATTTTGAGTTTTCTTTCGTGTATATTGATACATGTCTACTTTTAACAAAGTGTACCGGAGGCTTCTTTCAATTTTTTATTNAATGTTTACTAATTATGTAGCACCTATGTCATTAATTTAGGCTTGAGACGTGGACCAACCAAACAAAGACTGCTATATTTCTGTCTGTCATTAGTTTTTGCAACTCATTGTGACGAATTTGATTCCTTGGTTACAGACATTTTTTAAAATACATTTGAGATTTCGATTCCAACGATGTGGTGCATAGTAGGTAGTGTATTAGCAAAAAGTAATTGCAATAAGTACAAAATTATCATTCCGGTAAATAACTATGTACCTACTACAAATTCAGCCTTATGATATATTGAGATGGTAAATAAAATTTAGATTTTTATTGCCTGTATCGGTGTTTGGTTTAATTTTTAAAACAAGTTAAGTACTTTACTTCTCGGAACTGTATTCATGAGCGAACAAGAAACGCAGTCTTATTAAAATTTCTACGAACAGAAAACATTTATATTGCATTTTCGCCTGTTGTCTTAAAATTTAGCTGCCACAATTTCCAAAAACCAATCGAAGTATGTTTTTATACTCAACTGAAACTTGCACAAGCAGTTTCGACTTAAATTGAATATCAATGATAGCCCCCCACGTGCCCCCTATTGTCCAATATATGTAGTTGCCAAAATCAAAACCGCTTGGTATGGGCTCTAAAAAGCGTCCGAAAAAACCTATCTATTATTCTCTCTGTGGCGATAGTGTCGTAAAACCATTATCCATTTTCAGGTGGGTATTACCATCGCTAGATTGAATTTCTAAGAAGCCATTGTATAAATAGATTGTTCCAGACAGATTGAATATTGTTATTCAGACTTAACTGTTTATTGGAATTGGGACATTCGGGGTCGATGGATGACGCCTTTAGCCAGTCAGTGTGATCGTGCGCATGTATTTGCAAGTAAAGTTGCAACTTAGTTTTTCGATTGTGCCAGTCACTTCGTATTGCATTATAGAACATTTTGCGCGATTTTTAGAGATAAAAGTGAAGTAGGCATAGGCACTTAGTTACGCTTGGATAGAATTAGGACGCTCTAGAAGGCTGTACTTAGTACCTAGTGTCCAGAGGAGTGTGTATTTCTTTAGTACCTATGCTAATTACCAAGCTTTTATTCCTGACTTGCATCATCATAAGCTATGTTAAAGTATCTATTTATTTGAAGATTCGTAAGTAACTAGTAATTTGTGGTGTACCTACAGGTTGTAATATTCGCGTTTTTAATACCATAAAAGTAAATTGTTTGGAGTGGTTTCACCTCACCACTGACACGAGAATCGAAAAAGCGTCTTTTCAAATCGGCATGTGGTAGTCTGTCGCTTGAGCTCCTATCATGTCTATAGCGTACAAATCTGTCATACAAAATAAATTTTATGAAATCCGATTTGTATGAAAATTAAAATAATTAAAATGAAGATATCAAATTTCTGACTTCACCCTACCATTTATATGCCCATGTTAACATGGGCTAGTGTCGGCTCATATACCCATTTACCTAACATCCTGTATAAATCTAGCCTCGTGTTGTTGTTACTAACTTACATGGAAGAATAATTTTGCTACAGTCTACAGGCTGTTAGGTAAATGGGTATATGAGCCGACACTAGCCCATGTTAACATGGGCATATAAATGGTATGGTGAAGTCAGAAAATCTATATCTTGATTTTAATTATTTTAATTTTCATACAAATCGGATTTTATAAAATTTATTTTGTATGAAAATTAAAAAAATTAAAATGATGATATCAAATTTCTTACTTCATCATACCATTTATATGCATATGTTAACATGGGCTAGTGTCGGCTCATATACCCATTTACCAAACACCCTGTATATGCGAAGTAAAGTCTACTAGCGGTGGTTTTAACGTAAAATGTAGTTGACTTGTAAAGATATCCGATACTCAAAAATAAAGTGTCTCACGTAGAATCTTATCAACATGTGATTCCGAAGTGCTTATTTATGTGAAGTCTAGTGTAACAACCTAAAATATCCGAGTTGTCAGTGCGATATCAGTTATCTCCTCGATTTAAGGAAATTCTACTGACCGAAGTCCAATATCGTGGGTTATGCCAAAAATAATAATGGCAAAAACTCAGTAACTAATCTAATTTTGGCAAAAGTAGCGGTTTGCAAACCGATCCCAGTTAATTTTGGGCAGTTTCTTTAAATGTTTCAACAATTCATCGAAGGTCTTGTTTGAAAAAAGAGTGGATTTATATGACTAAGTTTTTTGATACGGGAAAGTTAATTTAATTCCCTGAGACGACTACAACGAAAATCCATGTAGCCGGTTCATTGGTTGAATGCCATTAGTTTTAAAACAATAGGCCGTTTGAGTTGTTTCTCCTCGCCTTGGCAATGACAATCGCGGTAATTGCCAGTCTAACAATAATTAGTCTCCATAGCTAAACCTTTTCTAGTTAGATGAAGGTAGCTACCACCTGGAATGCTACCGCATTCGTCGAAATACAATTTGTTGGTAGCCACTTCATTTTCAAATGAGCGTGTTTTGAGTGTGAGTCACACTGTACACTGTGTCCAGTAATTATACCCCCTAAAATTATTTAGGGGGTACCTAGTAAACGGCTTTTCTATTGTTTTATTTTGTTTTAGGATTGCAATACAATTCAGTTTCGTAACTGTAAAGAAAATCCACTTATCGCCGCGTGATAATATTGTCATTTGCCACATATTCGAGTTTATTTTTAACGAAGTCACGACTGTAGGTCACGTAACAGCACATACTGTATAACGCCCTATGCGCGTGTATCTTACGATTGGCACGTGATTTTCTCAATAGCCTCCTACTGATATAATCGCAGACTTCCGATCTATTTACAAATGAATAATTATTATTAATTATGCTTGCTTGGTAACTTAGATTACATCTCGGACGATCAAAGCAACATGCGCTTCCGAGGTCATGCGAATAAATCATGGACATGGTACACTGTGTTGGCAACAACTTATGCAATGAACTCTGACCTCTAAACTCGAACTTATGACCTCTATCCTGAATTCGATATTCACTACTTGTCTTTCAAACGAAAGCCATTTTATTCCTGAAGGCAACAAGTGGCTTAGTGTTTTTGAAACATGTTCATATTTGAACTCTCTATTATTTTTTTACACCCTGTATATTTTTATTATGATTTTTCAATGTTATTATGATAAATACATCTAGGACTGCTAAAATTTCAATGTTGTTTTTGTTTTATTTCAGTTATTTGGTATCGGGCGATGCGGACGGCAAATGCTACATTTGGGACTGGAAGACGACGAAACTATACAAGAAATGGAAGGCCCACGACGGGGTTTGCATATCGACCCTGTGGCACCCTCACGAGCCCAGCAAGATGCTGACGGCGGGTTGGGACGGCGTCATCAAGTACTGGGACTGAATAAAACAATTCATCCGTTTCCACGTCTTTAATTTCCCCTAACATGAACCACGAACCATAAATATTACGATAAAAATAACGCAAATAAACTATACAACATCTCTTAACATTTTTTTTACATTTTCTTTCATGCTAACATCAATTTGTCATGGCCGTCGGCAGGGGGCGGTGCGGGTTACACCTGCATCGGGAACTTGTAGGGTTCCTCGTACGCGATGTCGACCTTGTACTCCATGCTGCACTCCCTACAGGTTCCGTTCTCCAGGAACTGGTTGAAGCTTATGTTGTTTTCGTGGAACGCCTCGGTCAGGGCGGCGACGAGGCTGTCGATCATCTCGGGCGTGTGGTAGGGCCCGGGCGCGAACCGCAGGCGCTCCTCGCCGCGCGCCACCGTGGGGTAGTTGATGGCCTGCACGTAGTGGCCGCGCTTCATCAGCGATTCTGCGACCAGCGCCACCTTGTCGGCTCCATTGATCGGTACCGGGACTATGTGGCTCACGGACGGCAGCTGCGGCAGCCCTGCCACCAGCAGAGACAGCTTCAGGTACCGCACGATGGCCTGGTGCTTCGCTCTCAAGCTCCTGCCCTCCTCGCTGGCCAGCAGCCTGATGGCAGCCAACGAGCCGGCCAGCACGGGCGGCGGCAGCGCTGTCGTGAATATGAACCCGGGCGCCAGCGACCGCACCGTGTCCACCAGCAGCGAGGACCCGGCGATGTATCCCCCGACGTTCCCGTACGCCTTCCCGAGGGTTCCCGACACGATGTCTATTTTGTGTTGAATTCCTCTCTCCTCCCCTATACCCGCCCCGTGCTTGCCGTACAATCCCACGGCATGAACTTCGTCTACAAAAGTTAAAGCTCCGTACTCGTGCGCTATATTGCACATCTCTTCTAATGGACAAATAGCTCCACTCATGGAATGGACAGTCTCAAATACGACTAGTTTCGGTACCCCTTCGGGAGATTCTTCCAGTAATTGTCTGAGATGGTTCGGGTCGTTGTGCCTGAATATATGCTTCGGTGCCCGACTGTTGCGTATGCCCTGGATCATGGAGGCGTGGTTCCCGGCGTCCGAGTAAACGATGCACCCGGGGAGGATCCGAGCCAGAGTCGACAGTGTTGCATCGTTGGCAACAAAACAAGAGCTGAAGATCAGCGCGGCAGGTTTCTTGTGAAGGTGTGCTATCTCAGCTTCCAGCTTCTCGGTCATCTGGGAGTTGCCGGCGATGTTGCGCGTGCCGCCGGCGCCGGTGCCGTAGCTCTTGATGGCGTTGACGGCGGCGTCCTGCACGACGGGGTGGCGCGAGGCGCCGAGGTAGTCGTTGGCGCACCACACGGTGACGCGGCGGTTGGCGGCGCCCTCCAGCGCCTGCGGATACGCGCCGTCGGCCGCGAGGCGCGACACCTTGCGGAACACGCGGTACGAGTAGTCCTTCTTCTTGGCGCTGATCTGCTCGTTGAAGAACTTCTCGTACTTGTACGGCATGAGCGTCTCCACGATGTCCTCGGTCATCTCCTTGGGCGCCTCCGAGATGATCGCGTTCTCCTTGATGAAGGGACACTTCGTCTCGTCGTTGCCGAGGGAGCGGAAGCCTCTCGAGATTATCGGGCAGTAGTTCCCGTATTGCTTCATCAGAGTTGCTCCGTAATTCCTTACGAAGGCTTGGTTGAGCGATCCCAAAAACGGACAGGGCATTTTATGTAATTCTTGGTAACACTCCGAACTCTCACCACACTTCAATATTACGATTACGGTGTACGATGTTTTTTATTTATGTTAAAACGTTGGCTCGCACTGTAGCCGAACGTTTTACAGAGTAAAGTTCAACTGGGGGCTCCTGCTACGGCACCTTTCATTTATAAAGTTTGTGTCGTCATATCGATTACGACCGACTGATGATAACTCACACACCTCACAATTTTGACCATTTCGCAACCACTTGGAGTTGCCATTGTAACGAAAGTGACGTTTAGGAATAGTAAGAAAATTGGTAATAATAACATTTTGCATTTTTAGGTTACAGAAAATTTGGTGAAATCCCTTGCTTCTGCCCTAGTTCTTAAAATTAATCAATTTAACCACAATTTTTCATTAAAAAATTCAATGTAACGAATGAATGAGTGAATGAAAAATTATTTTTTTTATGACACATGACAGTCAGTTTAGCCAACATAAAGATTTAACTAGTCCGAATCCGTCCGAAACGCTCACCACAGGATTTCGTGGAGCGAGGGTAGATAAAGAAAGCATGGTCGATCTGTTTTAATGCTTTTGTTTTAAATTGACTTTCTAAAGTGTAGTGAAGTGATAAATTTTTAAAAGCATTTAAACACTTTGAATTATGAGTGCATTGAGTGTCAAGATAACTGTTGTGTGGACAAAAAATAATATTTCTGTGTTCAACCGTTGAACACAGTTCAACGGGCCTTTAACTTTTTGAAATAAGCCCATAGTTTGATTGCCATTAAGAGCGTTTACGCGAAGCGCGGCGTTTCAAGGGGCATCATTGGAAATGATTCGCGCGCGGCGTTTTTTAATAGTTTCCAAATGTTTATAGCAAAACAAAAACAATGAATTATATATCTTTTCAAAGTAAATATTTTAAAGAAGATGTTATTTTATTATATTATGCTATTTTTATGTTGAATTAAAGAAGAATAATGGTGTAAAAATCACTTTGATTTTTGGGTATTTCACGTTTTTTTAATTTGTGATTTCTTATTGTAAAATGCTTAAATCTAAAAATTTTCTCAGATAACTATTTGCCCAAGGATCTATGCTATAGGATTTGAATGTTTGTTAAGTCGTTTTAACAGTATTTTTATAAAAATTTCAGCTTGTAAACTGACGCTAAAGTGGAAATTTACAAAACCTGTGTTAAGGACTTATCTTGATAGAATTCTTAAATACTAAACTAGTCGCAATATTTTCTCAATTAACTATTTAGACGATGAAATTGCCTAACTATTTATGCCTATAACATATTTGTAATATTACTGGTTAATGATTGTAACGAGTTGAAAAAGTACTGTTTTTGCGCCAATCGGCGTAAACGCTCTTAAAGAAAGAAGAAACAGAAAGCTCACTACAATTTGTTTGATACACAATGCGCTTACGAAAAAGTTGTGTTTATGGAGGGTAATTTGATTTTTACTACTGTTAAAAAAATCCGACATTATCCAGTTGTAGTCTTGTAAATTCAGCTACGTAACACTTGTGGTTACTTTTTCTATAATAAAGAATCGTGATGTATTGTGTGCTTCGAGAATTAAAATTGTGATATTGATTCAGAATGGAGAGTTACCGCAGTAAGTACTAAACTACTTATCAAATTATGACCTTTAGTTTATTTATGCTTGCTGTAAGCTGTAAATAAGTATCATCAAGCTAAATACGGACATCTTTTATTAATTGTAATATTGTAAGGTAACATAGTAGATCAAAAATGTTTAATCTGATAAGTGTGCTGTTAAGCTCTTGTAAATATTAATGTGTGTGCCTGCCTGTATATCCTGGGCATTGGCCGAAAAACTTAAAATGAAGCTTTTTTAATCTTAAATAAATAAAATTAGTAATTTTTGTGACATTTTCCGCCTTCCTTCTTTACGTATAGGTTTCCTAAATCATGTCATGACTACGGACATTTTTTAATTCACAAAGCTGTTAGTCGCAGGCAACTATTTCAATTTTCACTTAAATTTTTTGAAATACCTACCTACACAATCGTTTTCGGAACGCAATTTAATTTTGACAGATGAGTGTGAACTGAGTGACATTGACACTTGACAGTAAGAAATTATTGATAAAAATTTCGTCGATGTGATTATTCGTGATTACAGAGTGAAATGAAATCCATTTATTGAAATTATATACCCAGTAATCAGATAAATGAAAAATGTTCACATTAAATAATCAAATAATTATGGAATCGGAATTAAGGAAAGTGACGATTTCTAGTCTTGTAACATGTATTTATTTACCTAGTTTAGTCACATTTATTTCGTACAAAGGCTTACTTTATTCCGTTGGGAATGCGTCTTCTTTTTATATGTTAGCTTTAATTTTCTCGGCGGAGTTGCTGAAGTCCCTCTATCTCAATGTATCCAGTGACATTCAAGCGAGGAAAGCGAAAGCCAGCAAGAGCCGAGCGGGAGATATACTGAAGTCTCTATTGTTCCTGCTTGTTGTATTGTTCAGCTACTTTGTCGGAATCATATTGTTTGGCGCGCCGCTTCTCGATAGCCATGAGGAGACACTGATGCTGGCCACATTGATGACTTTACTGACAGTATTTCCATTGATTGCGCACACTGGAGTGGAGGCGTCTATGCAATTGATGTTTGGACTAAAGACTTATGGCAAGGACACAATTATACAGATGCTTATCAACAACTCATTGTTGGCTGTCGCTGGGGCGTGGCTGGGAGCAGTAGTGATTCCGCTGGATTGGAACACTCCGTGGCAGCAGTGGCCGATACCGTGTTATCTTGGCGCCATTGGAGGATACTTACTGTCAAATGTGCTGACTGTATTGAAAGTATGTCTGATGGCAGCAGCTCAGAAATACCCATCTCTGAATTTTGTTGTTAATATTATGAACACTCTTCACAATACCAAGAGTAGGATATAATTTGTTCCCACTGCTATTTATTTATTAAATTTATTTAATAAAAAATTCAGATTATCACTAATAAATCATTGTATTTTTAATCAATTTCCTGTTTAACAGTTTATGATGTGATGTATTCTTTAATAGTATTAATTTGAAGATAACTAAGATTTATAGTAAAACTGCATTTCAAACTATTGGGCTTGTTTAGAAGATTAATGTACTATTCTATTTTTTATTAGGTGCACATAACATTATATTTAATTTGTCTTGTGATTTAAGGATGAACTTCAAATAAACTGCATTTATCACTGTATTATTCAATATGAAGTTTTCTTTGCCTAGTTGTGGTCTTACTGCTTAGATTCTACTGGTAGTAAATCCTTGTACACTGTTATACAATTACGTGCTCTGTGCATTGCACCATCCAGTGTCAAAAGGAAATGCTTGCATACTATGGGTAGTAATAATAGCAATTAGCAGTCTATACATATCCTATAGTTTAGTACCTAGTAAGTTTTATTGTTATACTAAATGACTTGATGATACAAAAAGGGTTGATTGTACTGCTTTTTTTAAGAAATATTTTTTTATATCAACTATAAAAACACCCGTATATTATCCTACCATAAATATTTACACTGGAGGACTTTAAACCTTTATAAGGCAGAAGGAATATAGTTCCCACCATATTTTGAACTTTATTCGCTTGTCAAGGTCCAAAAATAATGAAAAATTTGACTATGCTATGACTTAAAAGGGGATTAAATTTTGTCGCTCTATAAATTGCTATCAAGTCAGATACCTCGTTTAAATTAGGAGTTAAAAATAACACGTTATTAGTAAATTAATAATTTTATTCTTTTATTTGTTAAATATTTACATAGCCTATTTAACAATCTAATTTAATAATAAAATATGAAACTTAACTAACATTTGCTTGATCACATTTTTCACGTAACACCTAAATTAGCATTTTATTTGTTGAACATGGTAATTACACTGGATCTTTAGATTCACGTGTTAACAGCAATAAAATTTGCGACCTAAGAATTATTATGAGTATAATAAAGTAACAATAGTTAACACATCTAAGGCCTTGTTGATATATCTTTTGTTTAAAAGTGCAATAATTCATTAAAAAATGGTTGTAGGATATACAATTTCAACGATTTTTGGGTTCCTTAACTGATACAATGCTAATTTCCATCTCAACTTACTCTTGACCAGTAAGACAAAAATTTTAACGGATTTATGGAAAATGACTTAACTTACAAAAATACGACTGTATTAAAAGTTTAATTACACAATACAGCATTAACAACAATAGACAATCACACATTTCAATATTGCGTCAACGTTTTAACACTACAAATATTCAATCACTGAAAAGGGTAAAGTAGGTGGCACAATGATTAGGTTAAACTGTAGAAAAAATATACTGCTTCTATAACAATATCCACTGTATTTTGTACCATTCGTTCAGCTCATTGCGATGTGGTCTTGTATACAATCGTAATAAAATATTGCATTTCGTTAGCTTCTATTGCTAATTTGCTACTGCGCTAAGCGTCACGGTAGCTAGTTACTTTTTACATTATAGGCTTTATTGGGTCCCGTCGCAATGGTGAACACCATAGGATGGGATCCCTCAGATTCATAACGACGTAGGAAGAAGTCCTGCGATAGCAGTCTTCTGTCCCTTGCCATACTACGCTACAATTATACCGATTACCGACAATAACTTTGAAATGTGGCAGTGGTATTTATCATTAATTGGCAACACTACCAAAACTTATAATACATTTAAACAGAACATTGTAAAAACATATTTCTATTATTGAAATTGATAGGTAAAAAATGTGTAAATATTTATGGGAAATCGACTTCTATAACTAGAAATAACAACGTTTATCATATAATGGAGCAAATAGTGAAACTGTACGTCGACTAGAATCGCCGCGTCTACCGGTGCTCTAGCAAACTGCTTTGTCCTGTGCCGCGTGTTGGGCCCAATTCTGAGACGGTGGCTATTTCATTCTTTAATTATTGGTAAGACACATTACACAGGCCTCAGAACTGCCAAATAATAAGAAAGGCAACCCAGGACAGACTGTAATACCGTCTTAAAACAAGAAGAGCTGATCCCAAACAATGGGAAAAAGGGCTAGGGAAAATAAGAAGAATGGAAAGAGAGAACGACTTTAGTGATTTGCAATTTAAATGTTAACGGTTTTTTGACAGTGTTATCATGTTATTATTTTTATTAATCTATTCAAATTTTAGTAACATACAACAGTCTCAGAATCGAGCAAATTGTAACATTGCTTATTATTTTGTAACTAATGTTTTAGTACATCGTAATTGCTTCGTACAAACCACTACGAAGTCGTGGCACACTTTTACGATTACAATGAAAAAATTCAACAGCGTATTTACACCGATACTAACTTTAAGCCTATTCGTCGAACACCTAATGTAAAAATAAAAATCTCATTCGCAAAATCATCAAGCACCTTTGTAAAAAACATAGTACAACTAGCCACCACAGGCCAACCGTCTCTCCTTAAACTAATAATTATGAGAACTACGCGATTGATATTCGTATTGAACAAAACTATTGACGTTAAATGAATACCCTGTCACAGGATTTGAAATGTAAGTCAAGTAAATGATCAAACCGTGTTCTAAGTACGTCGTACAAAATAGCACACCGTGAAATAACTAAATAAAAGTCCATTACGGACGACTAAAAACCTAAAGTAAAAAAGTTAGACACCATAAATTGGATTTGACACCCCGGGGTTTGTCGTTCCGGGACTACAATACAAACGCCCGAAACTTAACGTTATCTCGTTACAGTCACGTAATATAAAAATGCACTGCTAATACTAAGTTACACGATACTATCAACAACCTCATGATTCCGAGTGAAATCTTCGATCAACTTTGGCTACAAAACTCTATTAAAAACGGTAATTAGTAAAACTGATATTATTGCGTTTAATGTCGATCGGAGATGTCACTCGGAACTGTAACAGCGATATATTCCGACCCGTATCCGCTCGGGTCGCAACTGTAACAGGGATATATTCCGACCCATATCCGCTCGGGTCGTAACTGTAACAGCGATATATTCCGACCCATATCCGCTCGAGTCGCAACTGTAACAGCGATATATTCCGACCCATATCCGCTCGGGTCGTAACTGTAACAGTGATATACTCCGACCCGTATCCGCTCGGGTCGAACGCAGTCGCCAGCACATCAAACTGTCCATTTTTGTTGCAGAATAGCACCTATCACAACTAAATAAGATGCCCCAGTGTTCAGTTCGATGTGCCGTCGTTCGTACAATATTACGGACATCGGTTTGGTCACAGCAACAGACAGTTGCCAACGCCTTATGGTAATGTATCTTGCTACATCCAATCGTACCTAACGATACTTAGTAAAGCGTGTACTTTTCTATAAACTCTTCATTTATACATTTGGTACAGATATATTTTATATCTATTCAATCTCATAGCTGATATTTAAATGATCACAAAGGTCATTGATACATAAGCAGGATTTTTGTTAATAATTTATAACAAGAAACGTTCCATTAGTCCGTTTGGCAATGACAACTTACAGTGTTGCCAGGTAATATATTTTAGTAGTTCTTCATGACATTAACAATGTTGCCACACGAAATATTATCTTAATTGGTAGTTTATTTGATAAATGTGGATCACTGCTGCGGCTTACGTGTTGTTGGTATCAGGTTGGAAGTAGTGCAGGCCGTTTATCTGGAAGTCAAAGAAATTATTTGTCAAATCGGCTGTTAATATGCATTTAAATTAAATTAGCCACCATATTTCGTACATTGCCTAATTAACCAAACCTAGATAACAAAATGACAAAGATAAAGATAAAAGATCATTTATTCACCGAGACAAGGTAGATGTTACAATAGTTTAATACAGTTCAGCTTATCTCACCAGCAAGCTAGTGTGTGATTATTAATTTTTTTTTGAATTGATTGATTTGAATTACAGATTTCCAACTTCTCATCTTCTATAGTTGTGACAAATTCAAAAATTCAAATTCAAAATTTATTTATTGGAAACAAGAAAATTTGTACATGAAAAAGCGTGTACGGTAATAGCCGCAATAGTTTCAGAGAACTGTGGTGCGACTACTAACGCCCACTTCCGTAATGTCTTTACGTGACTTGTCTAGTCACTCTTCTCTTCAAGCAGCCAAGTCACCATAATTCTGAACTTTATTCCGTAATGTCAAGGTAGCCAGGGTATACGAAGGTGATGAAGGCGTAGATAGCCAACTAACCAATACAAAATGATAGATTTTTCCAAAGGATTTTAAACTTATTATCTTAAAGGTCCAATATCTATTGGCCATGGTTGTGACAGCAGACAAGTAGCCGCACTATTCTGAACTCTATTCTCTTATATTAAGGTGTACCGACCGTCATGTCGTACTCGGTGACGAAGGCGGGCAGCTCGAGCTGGTCGCGCGCCATGACGGAGTACAGGTACTCGACGCCGGGCAGGCTGTGCACCTTCGCCTTGATCGCCGGCGCCATGAACGTCGTGAACCACCACGTCATCATCTGGAAGGGCAACACGTGTTATACGTCACATATTACGTCATCAAACTCAAACATTTTATTTGCCATTAAGTAGGGTACAGGTACAGATGGAATACAGGAAAAAAGCTCATTATCCTACTAAGCCAATGAGGGCAATCGTTTTTATACTTAACAGTTGGCACCCCTGGCGATTGACAGGACCTTACTCTACAGTGGCGCCATCTTGATGAGTGCAAATGCGATAGTCGTCGTACCACTTTAGCGCTCACCAGTTGGTGCCACTGTCTTCGCTACTAGCAAGTGACAGGACCTTACTCTACAGTAGCGCCATCTTGATGAGTGCAAATGCGATAGTCGTCGTACCACTTTAGCGCTCACCAGTTGGTGCCACTGTCTTCGCTACTAGCAAGTGACAGGACCTTACTCTACAGTGGCGCCAACTGGTGAGCGCTAAAACGATAGCCCTCATTACATATTATCATGAAGCAATTTCAATTTACACAATTAAGAATTAAGATTTTATATTGAGCATCAGGGGGCTTAGTGTGTTTACGTCAGACGCATTCGATGTCAAAAAGGGAAATTAAATGTATGACGGGTTGTACAGCGCCCCTAGCGGAAACTTGCAAGAACTAAAATCTTCATATATTTTTTTAACCGCTCGCTAGTGACGACGTTTGATGTAAACTCACATTAAGCCCTCTGGTCATTTGGTCTCCACTGCAGAAGCACGGGTATCTAATTTACCAGAGGCAAATGGAGGATTTGGCCTACACCCTCCACGCTGGCCAGACGGGTTGGCGAGGTACAATTACATGCCATAATCATAATATTAAACTTCGGTTTCGCGATCATAACGCTGCGGTATGGCGGACACAAAATCGCATGAAAACGTCTAGATCGTGAGACCAAAGACACAACATATTATGTGTCACATATTAAGTGCCACATACATCATATTTTATATTACTTACAAGTTTAAAGAAAAAATGCCGTGTGGTAGGCAGTTAAACTACACAGCAAAACGTATGTTATATTATAATTATCGCAAATCGAAATTAATAAATTATGTATGTTTAATAAAATATTATAGTAAATAACTTACTTTTGTCCAAAACGTGGGGTGAACGATGTAGAACGCTTTCAAGTTCTTCTTATATCTGTAAATAATAAAAAGATGTCATGAATGAAACGGACCACACTAAATAGACTTATAATATAATTAGATCAAGGCCGAGAGTCGATCGGGCCCTACATTTGCTATTTAAAACTCATGAATGTCTTGACGACATCGTTTCTGTACTGTTAGCATAGATTAATCATTTTGGTATAGCCTATCCTATAGTAATGAAATAGCATTAGTGCACTGGTATGAATGCTATTCTATGTATTGTATTATCTATGGCGGATAAACATTCATTCATCATTAAAGTTTGCTCCCTTGTGGAATAGTCTTCGCAACCGAATTGGTTGTAGAACTATGCAGCGATTGGGTTTACATTATCAAATGCCTATTTGCTCAGGCCCAGAACAGACGGTGAAACGCAACTGCAACGAAACTGCAACTGCTAGTTACTTTTGAGTTGCTACAAAGTTTCTGCCATAGCGTCCGTTGAGAGACCACACATGACGCGACCAGTTTCAGTTTCATTCATCAGAATCCTCAGAAAGTTGCAGTTTCGTTGCAGTTGTGTTTCACCGTCTGTTCTGGGCCTAAGGGTGAGTTGGACCATCTTACTTAAACTTTGAAAAACGTAAAAATCTGCCAAACTCCGTACAAAAAGTACCATTAGTGTTATTTTTACGGTTAAAATAAGTTGGTACAACTCAGCCTTAGAGATTAGCATTTTTCAAATAAGAAAAAATAATTTATTCATAATATTCATCACATGTCTAGTTTACATGTTATGTTCGTATGAGATAACCGACGTTAATAAACCCACATAAAAAGTGGAATGCAAATTAAGATGTAAGTGTTGATTGATTAGCGTCTCTTAAACTAGTCGTGTTTTTTTAAAGAATATTATTAATTTGTATTGCACAAATTACTAATAGACCTTTCGGTAAAGTAAATATACGCTTATTGTTGTTGTTAAAGGTGGATTCATCACAACACAATAGCAGAGTAAATACAAATGAGTAGGTCATCTCATCTTCATAGAAACGCCCGAGCGCGGTTTGTATGTGAGCGCGCCAATACGTATGCAGCGCGCACGCACACACTCGACAAAATTCGGGGCAACTCACCGCTAATCCACGCTAAAGGACATTGTCAGAAACCGCCTAAAAAACCGCCCAAAAACATTAACCCATCATAATTATTTTCTATTTTTTTTAATACATTAAGCACCCTTTCATTCTAATGGACACTTAAGCATTGAAAAATTAAATAAATAAGTCTTTTAACGTTTATTCTATAATACTATTACAACTTCCGGACGTTTTGGTGCGTGGCATGGTCTAAAACNTCATAAAATAATTAAAAAGACACGGTAAGCGGCTAGCGGTACCGTACGGTACCAGTAATTTTGACATACAGTATTTCCCATTATTATTACCTATCGACGTAATTTTAAATCATTTCACAATAAGAGCACTTATGGAGAATACAAGATTGTAACAAAATCAGTATTTCACTATCACACAAAAAAAATATGATCACTTACTTGAATGGCGCGTCAATTTTTAAGAGAAAATTTTGATGCGCTCACTTCAATCATTAATTACACACAACTGAAAAGAATAACTGTCAATATTTATTCCCAGAAGCATAGACCATATCTATTGGCTACGATTTGCATCAATCAGAGCACTGCATCTTTTCATGTATTAATGTATAGAGCCAAATTAAAACACACAAAAAAATGGTACCATATGGGACCGCTAGTCTATAATGGGTTAATTTCCATTCTAAGAAGTAGGATATAATAATAACACAGTTCTTGATTTACATTAAGATAGCTACAGATGTTTTCCAGGAATTTTGGATGGAACGGAAAGTTCCTATAATGTATTTTTCACGTTAACTCCTCCGTTTGAAATACATTTTATTTGTATTTGAGAAAATAGATGAAAAAGTGTGCTAGATCTACGAAACCTTAATATTATTACACACACTATATTATCTTTTAGATATAGTAAAAACAAGTATTATCTTCGAAAGACCATACATACCTTGACAAACATAAACTACTGTTTTTTCAGTACCTACTTAGTATTAGGTAGGTACTTAGGTACTTCAATTTGCAATCAACGATAAGTTTCCTTAAATCAATACATAGACGAGATAAGTAGCTCGGTGTTAATGTTTGTAACATTGTCAGTTTCTATTTTGATTCTGGATTATTATAAAAAAAATATCCTACCCGTTCGTCCCACCAAGACTGGTGGTGGGACGAATGGGAATAAAAATTAAATATTTTATTAAATCCCGTTCGTCCCACTGGTGGGACAAAGCTTGGTGGGACGAACGGGAATAATCCTTTGATTCTTGTAGTATTTTCACAGGTTCAGTTTTACCTTAATTCCTGAGCGCATCCATCTTCCTCAGTCCCGTCGACGACCAGGCACGCTTGCCAGGTTTGCTGACAATCCATCCATCACCCTGCTGATTGATCACCAGGAAATAATCCGATAAACTTTCCAGCATATTTAGAGACCTGTTTTTTTAAGTTGATTTTTTTTTTATTTACTTACTTAACATTTCGCTCTGGCAGGTGGTTACAGAGATGGTGGTTTGTAAATCTATCACTAGGGTGGAGACCTGGAATAATAACACGGTCTCACGAACACAAAAAATGATAAGGACACAATATCTAGTTGTGTAGTTACAAGAATTTGACTTGTATGGGCGAATAGTTTGATTTCTTCTAGCAATAATGATGAGCGCCTTCTGAAGCTCAAAATTAGAGAAAAATTGACGCGCAACTTGTTGCTTTCGAATAAAACTAAATGTGTAGGATCGGCAAATGTGCCGTAATTTTATAATCTACTATCGGCCGCCCACGACTGAATTCGTACAAATTCGTATGCGTGGATCCCGTTTTACCCCCTTAGGGGTTGAATTTTGCAAAATACCGTCTTAGTGAGCACCCACGCTACGTTCTAAAAAGAACCTTCATACAAAATTTGAAACTCCTAGCACTTGTAGTTTCAGAGATTTCATGATGAGTAAGTCAGTCAGTGACCTTTCGCTACTTATATGTTTAACGTAATACCATATTATTCTGTGGTACCTAAGTAATACGTTAGGTAACAAATACTATAAAGAAGATTCAAGCTATACTTTGGTAGGTATCTTAGGTTGTAAAAGATGCTATATTTAATTATATTGTAATGTACTGTACGTACGAGTACCTACATGATCGAATTCATGATAATAGTATTTTTGTCACCTCAAACGTAACTTTTCCAAGTAAATATCCGATATTGAAATAAGAATATTATTTAGGTGGATATCGGGGATTTGGTTCCTAGAAGCTTTTGCTTCGTTTGTTTGAAAAACAATATTTTGATAGTAGATTGGCTTCTTTCTTTGTCTTATTTTGGATAGTAATAGTGTAACTCGTTTCTAGGAACTTATCAAAGGAAGGACTGTCCATTGTTGATTGATTTTCGACCATTGTGCTTTGACCTTAGGTACTGAGAAAAGTGGTATATCAGATGACCGATTGGTATTGGTCAGTTCCACGATGGAATATACCTAGAGTTGAGTTTTATATTCCTGTTTGGGTTTGGGCAAATAACCTTGCCATTATGGGAATGTTCCATGAAAATCATTGCCATGTGGACTTCGTGTAGCCATTCAACTTGGTTAGCCACTTCATCTCTATCATTAAGTACTAAGAGTTAACATCACTGCAAAGTATACTCTAAGTCAAGCACATAAGAGCTAAGTCCACCAAGTCCACCTACTTGTAAGGCAGCACGGTGTAGACCTCCTTCAGCCACGAGAAGGGCGGGTGGTTGGCGGATGACGCCAGCGTGTGGAAGTACGCGATGACGTAGTCGCCGCGCACGATCGGGTCCAGCAGCTTGATCAGGTATAGCAAGGCCTAGAACAGAGAGATTTAAAGATAAACAACTGTCTTAACTATCCAAGTATGTTAGAAGAGGCCCCTTCCTAACGGAGGTTGTGTCAGATGAAGCTATTTCTTGTTCAATTAAAAGAAACTAATAATAATAAAACAATAAAACTTCCAAATCATCCATTTGCCTCTGGTAAATTAGAGAGGGTCTTGCCTTGCTTCTGCAGTGGAGACTAATTTACTGATGATGATAATGATGAAAACAATAAGAAAAGTGTGCCATAAAGGTACACAGCAAATAGTTATGATGATAGACTATGCCATGACGCTGGTTTTTAGCAGATGACCCTTGTGAATCTTGTGATACTGGGTTGGAAAATATCGGTTGTGATGTGATAATAAAAATGAGCCCATAATTATTTTAGTTTTCCGTGTATTATGGAGATTGAAATTGTTTTTATATGTACATAGTAGGCATTTAGAGAAAATAATACACAGTTGATCTTGAAGAACATCTGTGCATCGCATACAAATCGCGGTGTTTATTTCTCGTATGTTTATCGAGGTCGCCGAACCAACGTCTTTGCTAGTGCACAAAAAAGGGTATGTGGGGTGAGCGCCGTGGGAGCACACACGTACGCATAGCTCAGATAACTCCTTTATTGTTTTGATTGATGATTTCCAATTGTGATCAAGGACGGTTATTGATTTATTATTGACAGAGGATCTTTCAAGTCGAAATAGGAAGAAATCCTGAAAAAGATGGTCGGTGGAAAGTGGCAGGATCTCTTGTTACATGTCTTTATGAGATTCACGAAAGAACGCTTTCTCGAGTGGATTATCATGTCACGGTAAAAGCCAAATGGCGATGAAGATGCAAAATAAGCCATATGAGGAAATACCGTTTTCTAAATAAATCCATAAACTTTAGTTCTAGCCAGTCTACTTTTAAAGAACATTCTGAATTTTAGTCGCAGTTGTCAGCGTCTGGCTTTGTATGGAGGAGATGGATCGATCCAAAGTATTGACACGAGTAGTCCTGCTTCATAACCTGACTGATTCATTGCCACCATATTTTGAACTATATTAATTAACAGTACAACGCCTTCGAATTAGACTTCAACATGCCACACATAAAGCTTCAAATCAGCAAACCCACTCACCTTATCAAGGTCGATGTCTCCAATAGGGAACCACTTCCCAATGAAGATGACGACGGGCCTGCCGAGCCGGTCCACGCCGCTCTGGTAAAGACAGCCGATGCCCGACACCTCGCTTAAGTCCTCGGTGCGCGCGCGCCGAAGCAGACGCTCGTATCTGGAAACAAAAATAGGTTGAGTTAGATCTCTTGTTGCATTTGATTAGATTAAGGGCATTGGAGGTAAGGAGGAAGCCCTCTTATAGTGGTCCATGTGCAAAACATGTGAGGGGAACTAGGAGTCTAGGACCTTAATATGACCTAGGCTTAATATGAGTATACATAAAACGTCGTCACTAGCGAGCGCGTTAAAAAAATAAATGAAGATTTCAGTTCTTAAAAGTTTCCGCTAGGGGCGCGGTACAATCCGTCATACATTTATTGTCACTATTTTACGAAGTCGATATCGAATGTGTTAGACGTAAACTCACACTACGCCCCCAGATTGTAAAGTAAAACATTTACCTATGTCGAGTTTGTGCCGAGATTTGATTGTCTCCTTGGTGAACAGGGAGCTCTTCCTATTGTCTCTTCATCTTTTGGGCCACCACTTTTAGACAAACAATAAGTTTAGAATGTGCAGTTAATTTGAAACGAGCTTGCTTGATGTGATACTCTCCTCTACCTGATAATTACCAAAATCTGTTGAATTGCTTCTTCCGTAGTTCGTAGTCTTTATTAGTAGCTTTTGCAGTTCAGTATTAGGGTGCTAAAGTATGTTGAAGTGTAGGCGTAATTTGAACAGTCATGATCGTAACAATACCTACCCAATGATTTAATTTTAATGATGAAGTCATTACATGCCAGTCCAGCATTGTACAACTGGTTATACTTATTAGTATGATGCGCACAGGATGTGAGACCGTGAAAAAAATGGATGAATGTCACCCGACAAGTTCCAAGACAAACATGGGAATATTTGCACGGATTCATTCATTGCCCTCAATAGTAATTAGCTGCGTTTGTTCTTCACACATTTTTATCTTCCTAGGTGCATGCACGCGAATGTAGATTTTATTATCACGGCTCACGGGTGTATTTGCCTCCGAGACAGTTTGACATTGGTGTACATACGAGATTCGAGTCAGTCGACATGTTTTGAGATTTTGGTGCCGAGATTTGTTTGCGCTGCTAATACCTATGTAATTAACACCAGTCTGATGATACCGTTTTGAAAACTTTCTTGCTTTCGATGGCATTTTGTATAAGAAATCTTCCAACTCATTGTATTACTTTTCAACCCTTTATAAATGTCTGAAGATGTTTAATTAAGTAAGGATCTGGCTGGCTGACTGGATAGGGATTCTATAGGACACTTTTTGTTCTAGGCAGATACTAGATTTAAATAATCAAGTTACATTACAAAACCAAATGAACAAGTAAACGAAGCCCGAAAATTGGGTGTGGTTATCATAGCTATAAGAGAGAAGCAATCACTCATATCCAAAGGAATAGTGGTCAGATCTAGATCTAATTTATTGGTCGCGTGTTTACTAACCACAAAGGCAATCGCGCCGCAAATAGAGTTATGCGTATGAGTAATGTGACATAAGAGTATTTCTCAAAAAAAATGTACGTAACGAAATAGTAGTAACGAAATAGTAAGGCCATAAGGCTTGTTATACATTGGCGAAATATTGTGAATGCTCTTCATTTATTCAATTCAAAATATTTGTAAGTATGCACCCAAATACGGGGTAATATTAAGGGGTTAGAAATAAAATAAGGGAGTAATCATTCATACTATTTTAATAAAATTATTTTTGTTCCATCATGTTTATCCATTTTGAGTCGTTCTCTGTAAGCTTTTTGCCTTTCGGCATTGGTTTTTGGCGGCATTCCTAAAAAAACAAAAGAAGTAATCACATAAAAACGTAATCTAAATGATTTGATAATTTTTTGCTGGTGGCACTTCTGTAAAGCAGATAGTATCCAATCCTTTTGTTATTAACGCTCTATATTTTTTGAAATAAATTAAGTAGTGAATATTACTATGCTTAGTCAGGTAATAACAGTATACACTCAGCATTATGTTGTACTTTTTCGTAACGTAACGAAATTCGTAAAAAACGTAACGAAATATTAGACAAAATGAGATCAGAAACAAGTATTTTTTTGATAAAATTTGTTACAGCAAATATAAAAGCTTACTAAATGTTCGTACCACACGTATTACAAAAAATGGTTAAATGAAGACTTACCGTTCTATATAAAATCGCTGATTTTACTGCCTGTTACGAAAAAGTAATCCCACAAAACACACACGTTTTCACTAATTTTCGCGATAGATGTTATGGCGGAGACGTCAGGCCAACAGCCATTCAGAGTGCAGCTATTGTTGTCCGTGTAAAATAAATACGGAATTGTTCAGAAACCATGGGAAAGTAGAAATAAATCGTAACTAAAGAGTAAATAACGAAATAGTAAATGAGAGCGACTCATTTTGTTTTTTTGCTTTAAATTGCCAATTCATTATGACACCCCATAGAAAATCAATTTGATACAGAAACTGCGATTACTGTAGAACGATAATACAAAGAAATTTACAATAATTTAGTTACGTATCGCATTTTATGAAACAAAAACACATGAAAAAGCTAGGGTGGCAAACAGATTTTTGTATGAAAGGTAAAAAAGGACTATTTTTAAAATATCTAAATATTTGGTAATAAGTAGGATTATAGCTATAATTCTTCGTTATCTTAAAGATTAATATTCATCCTTCAAAATTGTGTGTGTGTTTTTTTTGTGTGATGATTTATAAATATAAAACTTTTGAACTGTTTCAAAGCACACTTTTTTTTTTCAAAATGTACATTTTTTTTGAGAAATACTCATAAGCGCTTGTATCTTGAATCTTGACCTATATCCACTATTAGAACTACGCAGATCCGCCGGTTGATTTCGTGTGAAATAAATAAAAGCTGTCCGTGAATGTAGTAGTAATACGAAATATGCAATAAAAAACTAGATTCAGATGGTTATAAAGCGAGAGATCTAAAAAATACTTTAACCTCGATATTTAAATATCGCTGGTTATAAAATATTATGAATGTGTTTATGTTTACAACATCTATTTATCTGACTGCGCCAGAAGGAGGGTTATGTTTTTTTCAGGGTGATTTTAGACTCCACAAGACAGAGTAAACAACGACTCTACGTAGACTTAAATAGACGAGATCTCTAGGTTTCGATACGCAATTAATTTCTCTACCATACCGATGAAAGAAAGCAGTCTGAATAGGATTGGCGACAAAAATAGAATAGAATAGAATAGAATAACGTTTATTTTGCTGCCACATGAATACACATACATACATAAAACAAACGGTCAACATTACAGAACCAGTCAAAAGAATGATAATTAAAATTAAAATTAATCGGGACAGTTACTTGGCGGCGCTGCAGCAGCAAAAAGGTCCCCGTCTCAGCATGTGTCAAGTGCATACCACATGACGCTGATTTTCAGACGGCGGCCGTGGTCTGAGTTGCTCGGTGTATCAGGATATGAATTTTATAAATGTCAAATTTAATGTCAAGTAGTAGAAGAAATTAATACAAATAAAAAATAATAATAATTAAACAACATTAATATGTATAATTAAAGGAAATGTCAAAATTAAATGTCAAAAACGATAGAATTGTAGATGTCAAAAAGAATCATAAAGAACAACTAGAGGACTTGATGATACTTAGCAACGTGTCATTTTTTGAATGCTGAGTAGGTGTTTTCTAAGTTTACTTTTGAAAGTAAACTTAGATTGAGCTTGTCTAATGTCTAAATAGTGTGTGGTGTATCCAGGGCAACTCATTAACGGGCCCGCTAGAAAGCAGCCCCTAACGAGCCGACTCGGGCACTCTTAATTGATTGCTAATTAAATACATCGCTTGTCGTTTTGCTCAATTTGTAGTAATGCTCTCTTAGTGAGAGCATTATTCATGTTATGATAATTTCAACTTTCTTCGCTTCAGAATTGTGGAGATTGTAACTTGTTCAGAAAAGTTTTTAATATTCTCGCATGAAAAGAATATTTTTACGACATTAGTGATTCTCTTCATGTTTTCGCAGTTACTCGAAATAATTCGCATTCGCATTCATCTTCTACCATCTACAAGACCGAT
Source organism: Ostrinia furnacalis (assembly GCF_004193835.3). Taxonomy (NCBI): domain Eukaryota; kingdom Metazoa; phylum Arthropoda; class Insecta; order Lepidoptera; family Crambidae; genus Ostrinia; species Ostrinia furnacalis. Next base: position 29,580 of record NW_021137833.1, on the reverse strand, counting down.
GATACAAAAAGGTGGAATTTTTATAATGTGAAGCACAGACAGATGGTATCAGGAATTCAGGGCATTCCAGGACTTTGATCAAAATATCTCATACACGCGAGTGTATATTTATTTAAAAAGTTAATGGCTAACTCGACCTTCGACCTCATCAAAGGAGGAAGCAAGAGTTAGAAGCCATAGGAAGTGATATAAAACAGATTCCAGGAACTCCATTGGTAAACTCCGCTTCGTCGTATATGAGCTTTTAAACTTGACTAAAAGAAAATAATCGTCTAATCGACTTAAATATCAGCTCCGACTATGAAAGGAGGAAGCAGAAGTAAATATGTTATTGCTAATCCACTGACATGAAACAGATTTCAGGAAGCTTTTGCGGTAGACGCCAGTTAAATTGAATCGCAATTATTTGATTACGTTATTATCAGTTAAACAGTTTATATTTGCGAGCCCAAATTAGAAGGATGTTTGTAATAGTTTGTATATTCTGACTGGATGGGTTTTAATGGTAAAATGCTATTACTATCAAATAGTTCACGATTTCGATTAGCTATTTGTTGTAAAAGGTCATCTGCTTCGGTTTCCTCAAATAGTGTACGAAAATAGCCCAGGCGTCGATGTAACTCATCGCACGTCAGTAGTGCCCACGTCACGTTATATGTTTGGGGAGCACACGCATGTTTGTTTATTATTCAATGGCAACCTTTCACGACTATACGTTTGTGGGTTTATGGAATAAATAATAAGATAGTAGTAATTTGTTGTGGGGTGTAAAAATAGTTCTGAATGATATGGATGGTACTATTGATGTCCAAGCGAAAGGTCGGGTAGTGGACTTCGAAATAATTACATTACTCAATGTTATGGCATATTGTTTTGGCCATCAAGATTCACATCAACCAGCCCATTAATGTAATCAACAAGGACTTGAAAGGGATTCGTGCGTTGTAAGAAATGGACCTATCAAAAGAACGTATAAAGTATGTCCCAAATTATCGAAGTTGTATATGAAACTTGGTTGGTAGGCAGATGTAAATCAGTGTAAGTCACTTATTCCTGTACGGCTGCTGCTAGTGCGAACTGCGCATGTCCTCGACGCCGGGTCATTGCCTCTGCATCGAATTTTTCAGCTATAATTAGCATCTAACTATTGTGCAGTTTCGGCACATGCCCAGAATTAGCTCCGATTTTACAAATCCAACATAGGGTGATAATGGATGTAAAGTTTTGTTTGTAATCAAGTTCGAAGCTATTCATATCTTTAGTCCATCGCTGAGTTCTGGCTGGACTCCAGCAGCTCTATGCTATGATCGCTGCTTTTTAATCGAATAATATATTTCTCACTGTGTCAATGATTGCCACACCTACTAGAAAAACAGCTTGCAATCTATTACAGTTTGCACCCCGCATCCATCACTGTTCATATCGAAATTAATTCCATCAACACCAGGGGGTGCCTTCAGCAGGGTGTCGGCGCCACCGAGTCGCCATTGACGTGACGTCACCCCCCCTGCATTGCTATGCATCACATTTAGAGTTATGTACGAACTACGGCCACCTAATGCCTCGAACCAAACAACGATGGAAATACGAACAATGCTACGTTGGAAAATACGACGTCCATAAATTTTTTCGCTCGGAAAGTAATAGGCGAGAGTAAACAGTGGGTGGGGAAGGTCCTTCAAGGTCTTATTACGAATTGGTGGTGCATTTTCTAGGCATTATCTATTAGTGGGTAGGGTGGATAGTAGAATAGTCGACGGCACATCATTCTGGACAATGTTATTGTAAAGTCGCTTTAATTTCGCGAGGAATAAGGTTACCAAGTTCTAAACATTACGTCATAATGTTGCGTGTGTAATGTGCTTAACGCGTATTTGATTGAGTAGGCTGTACTTATTCAAGTTTACGTTTGAAATTACAACACAAAATTGAGATTTCTGACGAGTTTATAAAATAGGTATTCTAATTCAATGTCGACTAACAACACTCAATCCAATTCTGGAATACATATTTATTTTTCATCCACACGAAGTTTAATCGGATTATTTATTTAATCCTAAGCCAGCATACATAAGTTACGTCAGTCAGACCTATTTCAATTGGCAATGTATTCAGCTTGTGAATAACACGAGAACTGCGTATATTCCAAGGGTAAAAATAATCCGTTTTTTTAACGTAGGTAAATATTTCGTCAACATTGGACATAGCAAATTAACCCAAAAATAGAGAAAGAGAAGGAATGGAAAGAAAACAATGAATCTACCATCATGCATCAACTTTAGATTACCAACTTCGATACAGGTTTGACTGTCCTTGACTTTGATTGACCATCTACACTAATATTATAAAGAGGAAAACTTTGTTTGTTTGTTTGGTTGTAATGAATAGGCTCAAAAACTACTGGACCGTGTTTAAAAATTCTTTCACTATTCGAAAGCTACATTATCCACGAGTAACATAGGGTAAATTTTATTTTGGAAAAACATAGGATTCAGGGGTCCACGCGCGCGAAGCCGCGGGCGGAAAGCTAGTAGGTATGTCATATACCTACCTATATTGGTTTCGAAAACCGTGGGGATAATACAGCTCTTGGAGTGAAGTGATTTTTGACAAACATGATTTAAGTTTACGAGGATGGTCTTTATAGAGCAGAACAGCTGTTGTTCAATAGTTATATAGAGCAAGTATGAGCACAGCTCGCACTTGACCCGGGGCGGGACTCGCCCGCCGCATTAACTTTTACGGCCCTCCACCGTTCAGGGTTGCCAGGTGTCCGAGGAATGTAAGTGTTCGCAATAAAAGGTCAAATCCAATCATTTTTCACGATATGATTCATTTGATATCGACAGAAAAATTTATGTGTTATTGCCACAGATCTGCTGGTCGTTTCTACGATCAAGTTGCAACCTTGTTGGTTCCTAGTTTGGTTCGAATTTTGCACTAGAACACGAGTGTGATATGGGAACATTAAAAAGACATCAGTTCAATATCGGCAGCGACATCTATCAAATCTTTATTGCTCTAAAAAATGACAGCCCTTACAGATATCGCTCATCCCATCAAATTCTCCTTAGCGTATTGTAAAAAAAGATGTCATAATCGTTTACCTGGCAACCCTGACGTAGACTTGATAGCGTCTAGACTTGTCTACGACACTTGTGTCGCCTGTCGTAAAGAGTGGAAAATAATGAAAGCGGGTGGGGCCGTGCTGCAAGATCATTCGAGTAGGCGCACGGCCTTACCTATTCTCAACCATCCCATTTTCAAGAACTACATTACGTGCCGGTTACTTTTACGACTGAAAAGGATATTAGACTTCCCTTTTATAGTAATAGCCTTCTCATCCGGACTTTTTGTTTGGGTCTCGTGTGGGGTTAAAAGAAATGATGTCTTTAATAAAATAAAACAGATGAGGAGTTTTTAGATAAGGTTGTAAGTAGTAAAGTTGTAGGAACTATATCAATGTCGTATAGGTTTTAATAATAAATGAAGACATCGCCCAATCGGACCAAACGATTTAATGCGGCAGCACTTCTTCATAATTCTTTCAGGTTGATTCAAGCCTGAAATGACGTATCATCACATTATTTCTTAGACACACAAAGAAATTATCCTATTTCTTATACATATAAACGCGTACAACTTTTTATTTGATGCAGTATATGATATTGAATCCTTTCTATAGTTGTGGCACAAAAGCTTTTGCAGGCTCCAAGTACAATTTATTTACCGATCTTAACGTTTATTATTTTGAAGGTTTACATTACGTTTTTTCTGATCACGCTGATACTTCTACACCACTAAATTTTAATCACCGAAAAAAAAAATTCTGGGTAATGAGTTATTGATACTGATCCCATTTGTGCAAAAAAAAGAGTAAAATAAAGTGACTCAAAATATCCTCCTAAAATTGGTAATTTATTGACACACGCGTCGCTAGCACTATTTAAGTACGATAATGTAACACTTATTAGAATTAAAAATGGTCTAAGTTAGCTAGGTATGTAATAATAACACTGGAAGCGTGGTCGAGGCGTGAGCGAGACAGACAGATTGATGCAACGTGCGAGCGCGTACGACTACTCTAGCGAGCAGCGGAGTGACCCAGCTGTGACGCGTAAAATACGGACTAACGAAAATTTAATAAAAAAAATAATTTCATGAAAACCATTTCTTTTTCTTTTGCTTTCAATATTCCACACGTTTCTACATAACCTGTTAAAATTTTTTCGGTGATAAAAATTTAGTGGTGTATACTTTTCAAATTGCGTCAGGTGTCAAAGCCACATAGTCACTAGACAGTCACGTGCTGCATCGACCAGCCGCGGCCACCCGACTGATAGCAGCGACCACATGTCGGACATGACCGCACGTTTGATTGCGCCCGCGCAACTACACCAGCTGAGGCTAGATTCTAGACATTCTAGAACAATCCTTGGAGGATATAGAGTAATCACTTAGTGTTTAATGTAAAGAGGTTAATTGTCATGTGCATAAGCTCCTGCCTTCTGAGCTTTTTAATAGTATTAATAAGAAGGTACATATTTTGATAACTGAGATAATGTTATCGGTTGAGATCGTCAGTTAGGTAGTTTTCTTTGTCTCTATGACAAGGGTAAAAATATTTTTGGTGTGCTTGTGTTGTCACTACAGGAGAAAATCAATTTTCTGGAAGCTTCCTGAAACTGACATCTTCAAATGATGTCAAGAGGATCTGTGTCAACGCCAAATTAATGAAGGGGCCGCGTATCAACGCTTTCTCGAGAAGCGATTAACCTTATTACCTAATCCTCAATCACTTGGACACTGCCACTAGATCAACAGGCGGAATTGGACGCCGAAACTCCCAAGGCAACGGCAGTTTCCGACCCAATTAACGTGTTTACAAGACATATCTTAGGAGTTCCGTACATTAGGGACGACTGAAGAAAGGAAAAAGGTTAGGTAGGTAATTTAATATACCAACCAACATAAATATTTAAAAGATGTGGAATTCGGGAGCATCGTTTATAACTGTCTGGAAGACGCGAGGTAAACTCATAAAGGAGAATCACGTACAAGCGATCATTCACCATGTCGCTTCAATAAAGGTGCCGATGTATAAACTCCGTTCCGAGTCACAGCAAGCGTGCCGCTGTCACATAATTTATCCGATATTTTGGGAAAAACACTCTTGTAGTGTCCTCAAGTATTGGATGTCACAAAATCTATTAATATGGCTGAAATCCTTCTCTATTACATTTTATACGTTGTAGATTATGTAGCAAAGATCATCCATAAATAAGTACAACTACATCGTTCGTTTCAGCCGAAAGACGTCCACTGCTGGACAAAGGCCTCCCTCAAGGTTTTCCACAAAGACCGGTCTCTCGCCGCCCGCATCCAGGCACCTCCCGCAATGTATGTATGTGTGTGTAACAACAAGTAGTATGAGAATTTATCTAATTGCAATCATTGCCTACATACACACCTTAAGCAGTTCGTATCGTAACGAGCATGAGAAAATAAACTGAACTGAAAATACAAGATTCAGATAAAGCAATTTGCTGAAAATGTTATGAGAAAGCTTCCGAGCAGATGCCGTACAAACAAATCTGCATATCATCACCATATCTGACGTAAGACTTGTTGCTTTGTCCTTAGTTTGCCCGAAATCCACTTTGCAGGATTGACAGGTTTCATTAGAATGATGAGTTTTTTCTACGTGTTAGCAAATCTCTTTTGGTGAACAACTAATACATAAATAAATACATAAAGCGAGTTATACCTACATGTATTTAGCTATTCCATTAAGTTAGAAAAGATAATACTGATAATGGGGAATATAGTAAAGTGGCGGATCAATGGACTCATCAAATATTCAAAGCCATTAACTTTGAAAAGGGTAGGTAGGTATGTGTGTGGATTGATACGTCCCGAAGTTCACACAAGTTTAAAAACAGTTGGCGCATGTCAAACGGTAGTCGTGCGTTATGATGGGAGCATAAACATAAGTTTTTAAACGAGCAATTTCGACGAAACAACAATTAAGGCAGCGCACGAAACAATTAATGCTCGTCGCTAATTCGCTGTGTAATTAAACGGCTAATAATAGCTTGTAAACATGTAATTATTTAGAAACCCATTTTAGCGACAATTTTCATAATCACTATTGTTTTGGTTGTGTTGCTTTCTCTGATAATGATGTGATTCTAGTAATAATTAAATTGCGTCAAAATATTGGTTAGGTTTATAAATTATTCATTAGTTTTGAATTTACAATCAAGAATATGCCTTAGCGATCTTATTAGAAAGTTCTTAATCATAAAACTCACTTCTCTTCTGGCGTTTCTTCTACAGGAGGAGGAGGCGCGTGCGCCGATAGGTCGGGCATCTCCACTGCCATCGTATCCATCGCCATTTTGCACTGGTTTGTGTTCGTTATACCACACTATTTATTCACTATTGTCCGGACACTCATCTACTTCGTTTAAATTATAACTTTCAACTATTCTTATGACGATACTCAAAACTGTAAAAGTAAAATTGACTTAACTGAATGAGGATTTCCTTCAGTGAAATAATGTATGATCTTTGCTATCCGTACTTGACAATTAGTCGTTGTTTGGAGTTTAATTAAAATTAAATTTAAGTACAGCAGTAATAAACTCTCATTAAAACAAAAACCTGTGTCGTTACAATAATATCGTTATAGTGGATAATATTGAAGATGTAAACGATGTTTTATAATAAGAACCTAGTGATGCGGGAATCAGTCAACCGTGTATAATTCACGTCAACCACAATGTTAGCTCTAACCCTATGCGACACGAATGCCTTGTTAATATTTCTCGTGTAATGTAATCGCCGATGACTAAGCGTCGTCAAGTGGTACCAAGGTGAAGTATGATCCACCTAAATGCTAAATTAAATGCACTGTAGACTCAGCTACTGAAATCGTTTTATTTCAGGAAGTGCATGCTTTGGTAACGAACAATAAAGACAGGAATGTTGAAAGTGAATGCAACTATTACGTGATGCATAGTTTGTGTATCGTAGCATAAGCATAGTATTGTGATTTTCATGGTTTCTGCTGAAACAAGTAGGTACTCAACATCTACAATCATGAATTCATAATATCCCAGACCGACCAATCAGGTATTACACCAGAAAATAGTAGAATTTGTCTTTCAAAAACTAGGAATAGTGACCATTTAGAGGAAGTATAATTTTTACGGAAGTGATACAACTAATCACAACCGTCAAGCAAATAAAGAATTAATTATGAAAACCAATAATGATTTGAGGTTGGTTTTCATTAATGAAGATTGCTTTCGGTTAATTTCTGTGATCACGCGTCGGTAAAACTTGTTTATTATTAGGTCGAAATTGAATCCGGTGAATTCTGGTGGTTCTTGGTCATTTCGATGTACCCAGGTAAAAGCTATCGATCTTAAATCCTAAGCCGATGTAGGTAGGATTACAATCGCGAATGCAGCAAGCACTAGGCAGCCTCAGCCAGTTGCGACCAGTCCAGCCGAAGTGGAAGACACGTCAACACGTGGAAACCCTTGAAGTACCAGAACGTGACTCGGGCGCTTTAGCGTGCTCGTTAACCGCAAGTTATGGCGTTTATCCACGGTAGCCGCCGATATCGATGCGGCATTTGCGAGGGAAACAATGGCCTAATCTAAAGGTTGCAGACTAACAGCGTTACACTAATTCCGAAAGGCCATCGCGTCTGATATTACTGGCTGTTTGATGTACAGTCGATATCACATCAAACTATAATACAGTTGGGAAATAGCTATTAGAACACATTAGATGCCACAATGTTTAGGTCAATGTTCTGTCCTCTGTATAATACAAAATTTTACGACTAAAGTAGAAACAACGCGAGGTGATTAGCAAAAAGTGTATTTCGCGTCATTAAAGAGATTGTCCAAGAGAGAATGGAAACAAAGGTTACCTACGGTGACTAATCTTGTAACAAAAATTGAGAAGGGCAATATCAAATCTTAGGTATACTTTGATAAATACTATTGAGCATTTATCAGAAATCCATCAAGAGATAAAGATGAATTCAGTGACAAATCGGAATATTTGTCTTGAAATATCTGATTCTAAAATGGAACAACTGAAAAAGCTGTAAACAAAGACAAATAATGTTCAGGGTCATAACTAATCATGCTTAATTATTGTGAGTCAACTATATAAATAACTGAATGACTGCACTGACCTGGTGCAGTACAATGATATCAGAACATCTCAGTGACTTGATAGCCCTCGCAGCCATTATTGCTGCTTTGTTACATGACACGGGGACGTAAATTGCCGGTATTCTCCGATCTTAGATCACAATAGGCTATCGTTGCAACTTTAGAATTATTCAAACATCTTATATGTAGATCCACACATAATGAGACAATTTGATTTACTGAAACGTGATACGATGAAATTAAAGACACGGTTAACCCTGAAACTTCTCTACGTAGAAATAATAAAGAACTGTTATTGTGAATTTAAATACTTTAGCTCTACTTTAAGGCTCTAATGGAAATTTTAACGTACTATCTGTTAAGACAGTAGTTTCTTATAATAACAATAAATCTTACTGCAAATATGACTAACAAAAGTAATGTGACGAACTGCGTAAATAAATAGTAATGAGTATGAGTAATAAATGTGCGCAAAAGTACGTCAGTTTGCTGTTCCAAGTCAGACCAATTAAGATTCTGTTTTTGCTTCCGGTTTTAAAGTCTGATAGCGTTTGACAAAAGATACTGCAATGATTGTTTAAGTATTTGCGGATTTTGTTACTATTTTTGAGAATTCGAAGAGTCAATTGGAAACGAATATTATATTCACAAAATCCCCTCCCCTCCAGTCGTCTGGCTAGCATAGGGAATGTAGGGCAGAATCCTCCATTTGCTTCTGGTAAATTAGGGATTCGTGCTCTAGGAGTGGATACAAAATGACCTGATGTTGATGGTAATGATAATATGCCGGACGATTAGTATAAACCAGAATCGCAAAAAAAGATATAAACAAATTAATGCGATCAAATTATCTTGTAGAGTTTTAGTTTAACAACTAGGAATTACAACATTTGAAGTGCACTAGCAGTAAACAATAGTTATGTAGAAATTAAACACAAAACGGTACATAATATTTACGCAAGAGTGTGTCAATTTGTTGGTTCGCTATTTAACTATATCAGGGTCACGTGTGGTTTCCGGCTCAACACTGTTTGATAAAGGTCAGACCAGGGAAATGATCTGAAATGGTTGTACAGGCGACAGCACATAAACTGTGGTATCTTATTGTAATTGTAACAGGTGCTGTTTTGCTACAAAAAATATGGTCTAACGTGCAATCGTTGTAAAAATACGGTAGATACAATTGGGACCGATGGACTCGCAATGTTTAAAGCCGGAGGCGCAAATAAACTGCAAGATAAAAGTAGAACATTGGGAATTGTGGTGAAACTAAACAGACTGGGTCAACTTGACCAAACGATTTTGATATAAATGGGTCCACTTTGGAAACACCTCTGAATTTGTTTTCAGAGAGGGATATAGACAATATTGGACATAGTTTTTAGTCCTCTTTAATGGGCCATTCATGACAAGTAAGTGAATGCGTGATACAGCACAGTTAAATAAGCGAAAGAGTTTGTCAACAAATTCGCGACCTGACTCATGCCCTGCGCTGCATTTTGATCAAGCCCAAATAAGTCAAGGAAATGTACATGCGCACATATTTCTGGAAAGTGCTCAGAACCAAGTGCTATTTTGGGATCGACAATTTATAAAATCATTATGAGTATTATAAGAAATGAGAAAAAATTAAACGAAAGAATTAATTAGCAAGATTAAGAACAATTACAATCTTGAAAATATCTTTTTAGGTAAATATAAATGTGTAGGTACGTGTTAAGTTTATGATAATTAACTCCACTTATAACTCAAGAACGGCTGAACCGATTTAGCTGAAAATTGTCAGGGAGGTAGTTTAGAGCCAGGAGAAGGACATAGGATACTTTTTATCCCGTTCGAAATTTAAAAAAGTCTGCTTATTTATTGCCATTAAGGCGGAACAAAGTTCGCCGGGTCAGCTAGTGTTATATAATTACAATTATAATGAGAGGAAAAATTTTAGTTACTTAAACCGTTAAAAATAAAACTAATGTCGATATTAATCTACTTACGCCTACAGATGATTTAATGAGGATAGACAAAATGTATAAATATAAATAAAGAAGAAGAAGAAGAAGAAGAGCAGGATAAATCTTTAACGATCAATCGTATCTATTTATAAAATTCACAAAAAATAAGGATTCAAAATGGACTTGAAATGGAAAATAATAACCGACTTTTGCCGGCACATTTGTTTGCGATACATTCGTGTATTGGGCGCACACAGGAATCAAAACATGGTTGTTGGAGCCGGCTTCCGCGGCGTTATGTTTGGCCTTTCGATTGATTGAGTCAACTGAAGGAAATGCCTCATACAGTTTTGTCAAACTAATTTCGAATATAACCTTAACATTTAAAAAACACTCAAATATTTAATTACAGATATGCGATATCTCCAGTCTCCTTAGTCCTTGCACGTTCCAGATTTTTAAATTACAGATTACTCTTCTAAAACAATTGGATTAGGATTCGGTAACCGATTGCGATGTTGTTTATACGCGCTAGGGGCGGTCGATACGGCGCGGTCGTGTGCCCTGCGCAGTGGTCGCGGTTCGACTGAAGGAGCATGGCCGTCGCGAGATGCGCGGATTGGCGCGCGGGTGTTTTACCCGAAAATGGGGTAATTTTGTAGCTGAACATCGTAAAATTTTACGACTGTCTATTAGATATTATTCATCTACATTATTCTGGTGTCGTGTGAAAGTCTAGACTAGATTCAACGAAGATTGCTTTTGTGACTTCTTATAATGCCCTCGTTGATGAATAGATATAGATCATCTTAAAATTACATTGTCTCAATGTTTTGATGCATTATCATAATGTACTTTCTTACGAAATTCTTAATGCTCAAAAGATTTCAAATTTTCAGGAAAAACTACTTAGTGAAATTGATTTTCAGGACATAAAACAGATACTGTTTCCAAAGAACTGTTACCAACTGTCGTGTCTGGTGGTGAAGTTCTAAGAATGTCCTGACAACACCGAATTTCTGTTCGTAATAAAAGGGCACCCTCCGGCACGCCCTCCCTGTGGGGCGGTATCCGACGATCGATGGGGTGACCGGTCGGAAGACGGGTCTGGCGGTGACGTCACCGCGATTGAATTACCGTGACGTTATCCCGGCTGGATGACGCACTTCAGGGATTCAGACGGCTACAGATAAAATACAGTAAGGGCCCAGTCTGGGATTTGCAAGGTATTAATTGTAACTTTCAGAAATATGCGGCGTCAAATAATGTAGATTTTCACAGACAAAATAATGTTTTCCAAAAGGTTAATGGTGTTTGATCATGAGATTGCTCAATCATTCATCACTGACAAGAAAATACCCCCCAAGTCATTAACAGGAGGAGGCTATAATAGAAAGGTTATGTTTCCATGGTTGATGCGTTGTCAGCTATTGTAAAGGTGTCAACTGAAGAGACAGCCCCATGGAATAAAGACTGGAATAAAGACTCGGTTTCTGTCAAACTCATTGTTTATAGGTACTTATGATGCACGTCGCGTGTTCATTATACATAGACTGGAGAGAACTTTGTGCCAAGTGTGAGGTGAGAACACACTGATGAAGAAGAAAAAAGACAAGGTAGGTACTTAACCCATTATAGACTGAGTTTTCTTAAAGTGTCAGATTTTTGTTTTTTTTGAAATATGTTCATAATTATGGTCTACATAATGCTATACAAGCATTAAAAAAATGACCCGACCTGTAATCTAGAAAAAAAATGCTGGTACCATATGGTACCGCTAGCCTCTTACCGTGTCAGTCGATTAAAACATAACTTTATCATGAACTTTATAAAAATAGGGTAAATTATATATTTTATTATTATTATTATATGTATTAACTAGCGGCCGCCCGCGACTTCGTACGCGTGGATCCCGTTTTACCCCCTTCATCTATCTTACGCGGTTTAGATTTTTTCATACAATTTTTTTTCCCGGTAACTCCCGTTCCCGTGGGAATTTTGCAATATCCTGTTGTAACTAAGATTAAAGTTTACTAAGGTACCTGCATGCCAAATTTCAAGCGTCTATATTACGCGGTTTAGATTTTTTCATACAAATGTTTTTTCCCGCTAACTCTCGTTCCCGTGGGAATTTTGCAATATCCTGTTGTAACTAAGCTTTAAGTTTACTAAGATACCTGCATGCCAAATTTCAAGCGTCTATCTTACGCGGTTTAGATTTTTTCATACAACATTAATTTTATGGCAAGTGTCCATCAGGAATCATTGTTCTTACACACAGAATCGTATTATTTCGCTTTCGGGTAGTAATATGTCAAAATTGTTGGTTCTTTAGGCGAACAATGTATGGAGAACGAACATTGTCCTTTGCAAAGTATACTCTAAGTCAAGCACATAAGAGCTAAGTCCACCTACTTGTAAGGCAGCACGGTGTAGACCTCCTTAAGCCACGAGAAAGGCGGGTGGTTGGCGGACGACGCCAGCGTGTGGAAGTATGCGATGACGTAGTAAGAGTTAACATCACTGCAAAGTATACTCTAAGTCAAGCACATAAGAGCTAAGTCCACCAAGTCCACCTACTTGTAAGGCAGCACGGTGTAGACCTCCTTCAGCCACGAGAAGGGCGAATACATTTCAAATATTAAGTACCTTTATAATGTATCGATAGAACCAAAATGATATCCTCTCAGCTTGGAAAGGGAAAACCCAGGATTGGGGGAGCGCTCCAGGCAATTTTTAGAACATTTCATAGGTGGTAGTAAATAATATTTATTTTATTATTAAAATTGAATATTTTGATATTGATAAAATTGAATATATCTTTCGATTCAAATACCGAATATTTTTCAATCGATAATAATTATCGAGAATTGTTAATAATATTCAATTAAAAGTTGTTCAATCCCTAGTCATGCATAGACTAAGACGGTAACCATGGAGATAGTTAGTTTGGTAAGTCACGTGTTAAATGTCAAGAGTGGAAAGTAAACATAGGATTCATGTTATTTATTTACGTGCAAAATGTAAGTAAGTAAATCATAAAAGTGGAACGCCGAGCTATTTCCAAAACCCGTCCAATATTATAATACAATTTGGCTGCGACAACTACAATACAGAACATCTCCCAAATCGATGTGCATAAAATAATACAGGGTGTTTGGCGCATCGTGTGCCAAAATTATTTGGCGGATAGAATGGGTCATTTCCTATATTTTCAGCCCCCATAACACGTTCCATGCCAGGCGGCTACTTTTATATGAATTTTTTTAGTAATTTCACCAAAATACCCAAATCGCATCATTTAACCCATTATAGACTGAGTTTTCTTAAAGTGTCAGATTTTTGTTTTTTTGAAATATGTTCATAATTATGGTCTACATAATGCTATACAAGCATTAAAAAAATGACCCGACCTGTAATCTAGAAAAAAAATGCTGGTACCATATGGTACCGCTAGCCTCTTACCGTGTCAGTCGATTAAAACATAACTTTATCATGAACTTTATAAAAATAGGGTAAATTATGTATTTTATTATTATTATTATATGTATTAATAAACAAGCAAATAACAGAAGTGATATTAAATGTAGAAAAAACTGTATATTGGGTAAGGAATATTCATTTTTATCTTTGAATATTCAAAAATTTGGAATGGAGCTTGGCATTGCACGCTGCCCTTAGCCCCACGTAACATTTCCTATACTCTAATATTGTTCGAGAGTTGCAATTATCTCGAGTACGTTCTATAAATATCTGCTTCGTCTTGGGACCTTCATCGTCCTCCAAAATTGCCAATGTTTCGTGAAAGTTACATCTAAAATAAATAAAAACCCATGGTTTTGTAAAGTATAGGAAACTATTTTACTTTATCTTCCTGTATACTTTATGTACCATTGAATATATCGCATGCTTCCCAATAAATACAGTAAAAACTAAAAATCATAAAATAATTAAAAAGACACGGTAAGCGGCTAGCGGTACCGTACGGTACCAGTAATTTTGACATACAGTATTTCCCATTATTATTACCTATCGACGTAATTTTAAATCATTTCACAATAAGAGCACTTATGGAGAATACAAGATTGTAACAAAATCAGTATTTCACTATCACACAAAAAAAATATGATCACTTACTTGAATGGCGCGTCAATTTTTAAGAGAAAATTTTGATGCGCTCACTTCAATCATTAATTACACACAACTGAAAAGAATAACTGTCAATTTTTATTCCTAGAAGCATAGACCATATCTATTGGCTACGATTTGCATCAATCAGAGCACTGCATCTTTTCATGTATTAATGAATAGAGCCAAATTAAAACACACAAAAAAGTGGTACCATATGGGACCGCTAGTCTATAATGGATTAATGACAATGCAAAAATTGCTTGTCCTGAAAACTGGCAAGCAAATATTTATTAAGTACTCGTATAAGCTACTCTCATTTGAGACTCTTTTTAAGAACAGTCTTTAAACGTGGCTTAGAATATGATGAATAATGATTTATTAATCATTAAACAAGACAAAATAAGATGCATGAGATAACTAATATCGCTTAGGACAATACCATGACGTGAATTTTCTCTTAAAATTTATGATCAATTTACTATGGTCATTGGTTGGTCAGTTATAATAAAAAACCAGTAGGTATATTTTCCTCCAATGTCTAGGATTCTACATGATTATTTCTTTAACGTGAAAAGAAAGCCAAGAGTTTCCCTGTTGTAGTTGAAAAATGGGTTCTCCCCACAACGGTAATTGTGTTATTTTTTCCGTCAAATAAGTAACTTTTGTGTGTGTACACGGAAAAGTTTTTCCGTAGAGTATGTCCTCACCCTAACGTCCTACTTCGCCCCATTGAATTAGGTCGGGGTATTCTTCACCAGACGGCGCACAAATGGGTTGCACTCACACGGCTGCATCTCCCTTTTAATTAAACGCTTCGACAACAATGTACGAGAGGCGCATTGTTTTCCCTTCTCTGGATTCCGGCACATATGTCAATTAGAATGTGAGAAACATGTCATTTTCTTGGGAAATTAATGAAAAGTGAGTCACATTGTATTGGATCGGAAGATTTTACTGTTTTTCCATTTTCTTCTTACTACTTTCATAGAAACATATAGGTAATATCTAAATCCTAATCCTGTGATTTATGAAAAAAGATGACATTCCAGAACACTTAAATAACTTGATACTACTTTCTACATCTTAACAAGATATAGTCCAGCAAATTACAAGCTATTCCCAGGGGAAGTAAATAAAATGGGAACGTGGGCCAGTGTCGAATTTCGTCCATTACGTTTGCTTCCGGCGACTGATGATAGATCTCTGAATGATGGAGACAAGACAATGTATGTATACTTACTTTGAAAGAGGGGCGAAAGAAGATTCATTTATTTATCTAAAATAGTGAGAGTACTGCAGGAGCATGCACTCCCTCTATTTACCAGAGACAATTGGATGATTTGGTTGTCCTACATTCCCCACGATGCGATGGCCAGACAGGTTGGAGAGGAATGATAGTCTACGACATCTAAGGAAAGACTGGGGGTGGACCTATTCTCCTCTATCAGAACCAATAAATAATGGTGACAAAAATCATATTTACTAAAATGTGTGCCCTCCTTTGTCTTTCGGTGGTTATCATTGTGCTGTGTTATGTAAAGTATTCATCTTACCAAGACTATGCAAACTTTTTTCATAGATCAAAACACACAAAACTAACAGGCCACATTGTCGCAGATAAGGCATTCGTCACGCTGCGGCTGTCACGCTCTATCGCTGAACAAACTCGGCGACGTGTTTGCGATGGCAGGGTGCTCTGGCTGTGTGCTGATCGAATCTGATTACGTGTGTACACTGCTGAAGGGTGCCTATTAATAACTAGGAAGGATGCGCCGTTGAAAACAAGTCGTCAGTGTCGGAAAATATTATAGTTAAGGCTGTTTGACAGTAATTTAAACATGAATTTTCATTCAATTTTGTCATGAAACGACAATTTTCAATCAAATTAACGAAACTAGGTATTCCAAAATGACACATTTTGGTAATGAAGATATTACAAATAGTAGAAGTTGTAACATCTTCAAGCTGGAGAATAAAGAAACTTATTGTACAATTTGGAAACTAATTACATCTCACTTGAACAGTGTAACCTAGTGTTTATGTCTTGCCACCTAATGGAGCACGAAATATGTGAGATACCAGAGCAATGGGAACATGAACTCAACATTAATCTCTACAAGAGGGAAAGGGATGACAATTATGTATATTTTCCACGTGACTTTTAACGAATGGTATGTGAAAAGCGTATTGTATAAGTATGTTGAAAGGGGACCGAACTGTATCGAATGTTCGACGGGAGCACAGTTGACGGAGCACGTTGTGTCGCTGCGTGACGGGACTACGGGAGTTACAAAGTGAGGGGTTTATTAATACAAAATTTAAACACACTGAAATGTGTAATACTGAAAGGGGAACAGTTCACACGTACTGAATTTTGTCTCGTTTTTACATATCGCGATAATTA
The DNA here is from genome assembly GCF_004193835.3 of Ostrinia furnacalis. Classification (NCBI taxonomy): domain Eukaryota; kingdom Metazoa; phylum Arthropoda; class Insecta; order Lepidoptera; family Crambidae; genus Ostrinia; species Ostrinia furnacalis. Next base: position 12,898 of record NW_021137833.1, on the reverse strand, counting down.
ATCTTCATAACGTTCAAATATTCGGGAACTCAAGGCTGGGCTGCATACAGTGCAGTCAAGTGTCAGTTTCGGAATGACAGATGACAGGAGGAAAAGTTGGTGAGCGTCGCGTAGCACTTATTTTTATTCGAGTCATATAGTTATTAGTAAGTACCTATGAAGTGTTCTATTTATGATTTTAAGTCCACCATTCTGTTCATAATGGTTACAAATTAACCTGATAAAAGCTTGTTAAGTTGTGCGTGTTTTATTTTTTATGCGTAGAGTGTACGTACGTATTAGCTGAAAGGGTGAGTCTCTATCAATCAATGTTCGACAGCGAGACAGTTGACGGAGCACGTTGCTTCGCTGCGTGACGGGAATACAGGATTATTATAAACAGGACTTGATTCAACATAAACATCAACATACAGTGAATTACAGACAAGTTTAATTAATTCGTACCTACAATATTATAAATGCTAAAGTAAACCTCTTGTCTGTCTTTTCCGTTGTTTTAAAAGGGGACGCTCACGCAGTAATGTTTTTCTAAGACCGAAATTCATTCGGGCGGACTAAAGTTAGTTAACTATAAACTGATTATCCCCGTCAGTGTGCACAGAGCTTAAAACAGCTCAATCGATAGGCCACACACACACTAGCAATAGTTTGTCAGCCATTCAATTATTCACTCGGGGCCCTTTCCGTACACGAGCATGACTAAATTCGGCGGATTTTCCTTGACAAAACAGAACATTAAATAAAACGTCCGAATCTCGGTTATTGGTTAACTACTTAGTTACTGGTTAAACGGAAGGTACAATTAATAAATACTTAGTTCATCTAGCTGTCACCATAACTGGACGATCAGTTCCTTTAGGGCCTAAAGGAGGCCTATAAGACATGGGGGCTAAGGCGTGCTGAAGGGTCACCCTCTGACAGGCTTTTTAAATTCTTCATCGAGAATCCTGGTTTTAAATTAGTGACTCAATATTTCACACAAAAAAATAAAGCTGTTGTCAGCAGACTAGGCTTTCTAGCTATAAAAATCACCTATTCTAATACCAATAATTTTATTTTGATCCACGCGTGACTCACATCAACTGCAGAGCGTTCAAAAGATAAGAAGCAAAACAAACATGTTTGCCGCTTGTGGCGCAGTAGAACCATGATTTATAGCTTCAAAATTAACTGTTTATGATCCTTGGTTCCCGAATAGCACGCAATAGGTTTATTTCTACTATGCCCGGGCGTGCCCCCCAGTTTTTGTTTGCGTGGAATCCGATATTACACAACTGATTTGACGATCTTTCAGGATACATAAAATTTTCACTAATCTGATTTTTAGCAAGTGGATCTTTGGAACATACAATGCGTTATTTTGTCACGAAAATCTTTGCATAGATCGCTCGACAGTCAACCTGCAAAATCTTTTCAATTTCATGGATAGAGACGTGCTCTGCTCCTGAAAGGGGTCGACACATTCTTCGATTTAATTGAGTAAAACTTCACCAGCTCCCTTCAAGGGTTAAATTAATCTCATCTGGGAAAAGCATGTGATTTGCTTACGGTTCATCTTAGAACCAAAATTGAACGTCTCTATATGCGCAATAATAAACAATAGCTTTTCATGACGTAAAGTAGGATTACAATGTCCTAATCCCATCCCAACTAATCCCAACTAATATTATAAATGCGAAAGTAACTCTGTCTGTCTGTCTGTCTGTCTGTCTGTCTGTTACGCTTTCCCGCTTAAACCTCGCAACCGATTTTGATGAAATTCGGCATAGATATAGTTTGAGTCCCGGGAAAGAACATAGAATAGTTTTTATCCCGGTTTTTGAAACAGGGACGCGCGCGATAAAGTTTTTCTGTGACAGACAAAATTCCACGCGGGCGAAGCCGCGGGCGGAAAGCTAGTTTGTTTATATTTTGTGCAATAATAACCTAAGATTGTCTGAGAGTCAATTAAGAAATTGTTTCATTATTTTAAAATGATCGCTTAAAGGTTTGGAACAAGTGACATTCCCTAAAGTGATACAGTGGAATAGTTGAACAAAGGAATTTGGAATGAGTTTCAAACAAATTGTCCTGGGTGACTTATACAACATCTTTCGCATTTTCCTCTCTATTTAGACGTAGAAGAGAGTTAGTAAAATTACACTTTATTGAATTGATTCAGAGACGAGAAATATGCGTACACTTGTAGGTAATGAAAAAGGATGACTGTACACAAAATATGGTACAAAATAGGGCAAGTTGCTACTGTGGTAATAATAGTGGAGGGAAGTTTGTACTTCGATAACTCTTTTATCTGGCAGATGTTATCAGTAACCATTAACTAAGTTGCTAAATTACAGCCGTCTAGTTTAATATTATTTACTTTTATAGCCGTGATTTATCAAAATTATGAGTTTTAGTTATTTCCGAATAAAATATATTGATAAGATTGGTTTCATAGCTCATAAGTGAGTATTATCAACTGTAATCTTCGAATCGGTAGTCCAAACTCCTGGGGCACCAGACTGTTCTGACTCGCATGATATTAAACTTATATCGGAGAATTTTCATTATCATCATGAACGTCTCAGCCATAGGACGTCCACTGCTGAACATAGGCCTCCCCCAATGCTTTCCATATTGCCCGGTTCGTAGCGGCCTGCGTCCAGCGCCTTCCTGCTACCTTTATGATCGGAGAATTTTACATAATCTGTTTCCAACAAATTCTATTAACACATTTCTTGAAATATCTCTAAGCTTACTATCGAAAGGATATCATAAAAATACCGGACGTTCTTACAGCTCACTTTCAGCGAGGGGGTTATTTGGAGAGCTCTATTAATATCGACTGTAAGTTCACAAATCATTTTCGACGAAGTGGCGATTGCGTGGGTGCGCACGAGTTTACGCACGTGGGTATATGATATACTACGCTTTAGGTGTATGGAAAATGAGGGTCACGTGAGATTATTTTATTTGAAATACCGAAATCGAAGCTTTGCATCGAAAATGGAACATCAAGCAAGGCACCGTGACATCGTATGTAGTTTTATCTAATTCTATTTAATATTTCTAATCTATTATTTTAGTGACATGCAGTAAACGGTAACTATAGACAATGGCAGCTTTGATAGAGTAGAATATCACCTAGTAATAATGATGATAAGAGCCAAGCAATTTTGGAAATTTGGATGATATTCGTACCCATATTACAAATCATTAGTTGAAGACCATTACAGAACACAAAACTAACATACCAAAGTAAACCACATCACGTGACTGGTGTCTTTGAACGATTTATAAATACACATTTGGCGGTAAAATCGAAATTCTCGGGAAAACGTTTGATATTTACCCTTCAAATCAAACACCAGCTGGTATTTTAATAACCCAAATAACATAAAACCTGTCACTCGTCGCTGTCACTGCGCAGCAGAGATAATTTTGACGGAGGCAAATATTTGCGGCCCGCTGTGAGGTAATTAGCGTTTTATTTTAATTATTATGGCGTTTAAATTTAGTCGTATTTGTATAACACAGCTCATATTAAAATGACTTGGGTTTCCGTGAGATTTCCGCGTGAATAGTATTAAGGTAGGATTGGTTGTTGCAGCGATTTCTGGGATAACAAATCAGTGAAATATTTTTAACATTTTTTTTTCTACTTTAAAAAGCGGTTATCCACGAACTTACCGGTAAATATCTCTAGGTCTATGCCAAGTAACGCCCGTTGTGCAATCATAAACTTAGCGCCCTCTAGTAATACCAGGGGCGCACGGTCTCAACCCTAGGGATTAAGCCTTAGGCAACTGAAGTACGGATATTGGTAAGCAGTATGGCTTTGCTGTATGGCGTATGCCTTTGCCTTTTCTTGTTAAAGGAAAAAAAAAACAACAAATAAAGCCTACTGCTCATCGTTATACAAAAGCCGCAAGTCATTAAGGCGCGGGCGCCAATAGCCGCTGAAGAGGAATATTAAAAAGCTGAATACACTCTCGGCTGACGTATGCCTTTGCCTATTCCTGTCATAAAACAAAATCTAAAGCTAAGTACTCACTGTTCGTGTCATCTAACAGCAGTCGGTCGACGTACGGCACGGGCGCGGGTGCTAACAGCAGCTGTGTGTCGATTACATTCAAGATGAATATTATAAAGCTCTTTCGGCTGTTTGGCGTATGCCTTTGCCTATTCCTGTAATAAAACAAAAACTAAAGCCTTGTACTCACTGCTCGTGGTCATCTAACAGCCGCCTGTCGGCATACGGCGCGGGCGCGGGTGCTAACAACCGCTGCGTGTCGATTACATTCAAGATGAATATTATAAAGCTCTTTCGGCTGCATGCCTTTGCCTATTCCTGCAATAAAACAAAAACTAAAGCCAAGTACTCACTGCTCGTGGTCATCTAACAGCCGCCTGTCGACATACGGCGTGGGCGCGGGTGCCAACAACCGCTGCGTATCGGGTGCGCAAGCGCGCGCGAACGCCGCCGCTGCTTCCACCGCCGCGTCCTCGTCGCATAGCGACGCGTCGTCTTCCGCTGTGGAAGGGTTAACAGTTAGTGTGGGTCCAGCTTTAGACTTGGGGGATGAATCTGGTGAAAGAACAGAGACCGCCGGGTATGGGGATGCCCGGCGGGCGCCTTACGAGACCCGTGGCGCACCAGTGTCCAGTGCGCCGTTTGCGGACGACCCGAGGGGAATCACTATTCCCCTCGAAGCCGGAGAGGCTCGCCCAAGAGCGAGCTGTAGCCTGAGACGGAGCCTCGGACGAATGTCCAATAGGACAATAACTCGCGGCTTCGTATCAATGGCCCCGGAGGACACAGGAGGTTTTAGTGGATAGCCCCCGCCCTCCCGGCGGGGAGAGTCCCACATAACCCACTGACTGACTGTCCCCATCAGCCAGTGGGCATGCGCAAAGCATTTCCCGACGCAAAAAAAATGGTGAGTGAACAGAGTCAAACCATGTGTCCTCAATATTGAGAAATGTCAGTTTTTTTTTAATTTGTGTTAAGGCTGCCGCGACATAAGCAGCAGCTGCAAGGAACAATATTGTCTGTGAACCTCTTGTTGGCAATAAATGACTTTACTTTTACGTATTTTTTATCTAAAGCGCCGAACTCACTTAAGAGTTAGGCGGTACTGGGAACCTTTTGGAGAAAAGTCTTTATTTCGTTGCTCAGGATCTGGGGGTGGTTATGTGTACATAGTTTCACAGTAGTTACTTAGTTACTAAGCATTTTTTCTTTTTCTAGTAAACGATCACAGATTAGATAAAACTATACTACACGTATCTTCACACGTCATTTTACTATAAAACATATCATTGTATATTCATATCATGTAATCTAAGCTCTACAATATTTACAAAACATAAACTCACATTTTCACAACCTAGTGTGATCATAGATAATAAAAATCTGCAATGCGCAACTGATAATAATATGATTCTATTAGGCACACCTGATTCTCTGTCAAATATTAACTTACTATTATAATATTCATTCATAATAATATGTTCAACAAGTTAGATAGTATTTTTGAAGCAAGTCAAATTGCAGATTTGAGCTAGGTATATTTGATTATTTTTTGCTTGATAATAGCTCAAAGACGTGAATATCAGTCGATATAGTGATAAGTATTGATATAAATTGGACAATGAAAGACGGGAGTTTTAGTTCTATACTCTATTCAGATAGTTATACATAAGTTTATTTCAGTTCCAGAGAAATTACAGAACTCTACAAAACCTTTTGCTTTAAAATACAGGAAACGAATCTCGATTAAATACGGACGTACTTTGGTCTGTAATGATACGGTACAGTTTCAAATATTTTTCGTTTGTTTGATATGCAAACTTCCTGCCTTCAACAAAATACCGATTTAAATAAAACTAACAAAGAAATAACTTTGTGTTCTTAGGTATTTAGCAATAATGATATTACATACATTATTTGTGCTCTACGTGTTAAAAAACACGGTTTGTTTAGCAACGCCTGATACGTATTATCATCATGACAGTAAACAACTGCATTCAGTTGTTATCACATGCAAGAGAATGGTATGTTTTTTAGTTATAAGTTGTTTTATCAGTTCATAGAATATTTAGAAAAAGGTATAAATCGTTTCAATAGAGCCGGCTAGTGGTAAAATTTTTGTTCGTGTAAACGTGACTATCGTAATTAAGTGTTACTAATTATTACAATTATGATTTAACGTATGATTTTATTCTTATTATTGGTGAAACTAACGTCATTATTTACGCGATGGAAGACTGCTGTGGACGCACTCTGCCCCATCTAGGGGACGTAGGACATTAAAGAGAACGTCATTGATACTTGATTTTAAAGTTAAAACCTAAGTTGCTCTTGTGGAAGGTTTAACTGTCATTGGACCAGCAACGAAATTAATCAATAGAAAAATATGGACGCAGATGTAAGGGAATTAGTTTTAATATACCTACGAGTGATATATCAAGAAAGACTTGGACATTTATGTACCATAAAGCAAAATATCAGAAATGTACCTCATTTAAGCAGTCAACTTTGTATGTCTTTATCACAGAGAACGTTATGCGTTTGTTTCGCATGCCATTATAACATTACATTATTTTGACACGTATGCAAATTCATACAAAAGTCCATTGTCCTCACATCATCACTAGGGTAGGAACGTTATCGGTGCTTTTGGAAAAGTCAGAGCAAACTTTGACAGACTTACAATCGAACACGAAACCCTCGTTGAACATGTTATCTTTGACAGCTACCGGAGACAAAACATTGTCTTGGCATACAGCTTGCTTTACTTGGTGTCTTGACGTGCAAGGTTCCTATTTTAGAGCCTTCAGTTCCAGTCATAAGAAAACCATTATCTGTATTGTAGTCTTGCACACTTTTGAGACAGTCAAAAAACATATCACGCGCACTAATTTACATCGAAGTTAATACATGCACTAGTATAAACATATCCGGAGTTGATCACAGTTTTTAAACATTTAAACTACACTAAAATTCCACCAAATTTGGCACCACTTGGCACATATATCACACATCCTACGTCTCACTAGAATAGAACAAAGCACACAGAAAATTTCAATATTATACTACCGATAATTACTTAACCGCCAAATTGCACACTCGAGTTTTAAAACACACATTTTCGTCCAAATCATCCAATTTGGTTAAACAAAAAGTTTTTTACAAACTGTTTTGTGTATGAATGTTAAATATGAGAAGCACGCGCCGGTTGATAAGTCAAGTTATTAGGAGCGCGGATTGCCAAAATATGACCGTACTAGGCGTAATAAACTCGTGCGCATATAAGGCGTATTTCACGCTGTGTTAGTTAGTCCGAGTACACACTAGGACTGAGTTGAAATATGTAATAAAATCTGTCGTCAACTAAATTTAGCCATAAAATTCCCAACGTTCGGAGATATTTTAGATAAACACATGATTTAACTAATCATGGTAAAGCCGACGGGAATTTCAATGCAGATAAATGGTCAATTTTAACGCGAACTGATATTGTTGCATAGTTACAACTCATAAACGACATTAAACAGGTTAATGATAACATTGGTCATTTAAAAGTTGCATCACTATTGTGACATATATTATGTAAATATTTTTAATATTTTAATTAACGTGTGATTTAAAAGTAATTTAAAATTAAGAGTGTTGGGCTCAATTTGTGGTAATGCAATCAGCTTTTTTATTTGATTTCAAGTAAGTTATTATAACAAGTTTTAATGTATAACCTGCTTTATTCCATGGTATGATAAGGTTGTATCTCTGTTTTGTGTACCTAATAAAAAAATAAATAAAAAAAATTAACCCACTGCCACTGTAAGCCGTGTGGTGACGGCAGAGTAGAATACATTTGTCACCAACCCCTACTCTTCCCGCGGGTGTCGTAAGAGGCGACTTAGGGACTACACATCAAACAGAGAATGGGCAGCAGCGCTATCTGAAAAACATCAATCTTTTAAACTGCGATCTCCAACCCGCCTGCCAAGCGTGGAGATTATGGCAAATCCCTCCACCATAGTGGAGGAGGCTCATAGTCCAGCAGTGGACTGTAAAGGGCTGTTGATGATGATGATGAACCCACTGCAGATACGACCGGTCTTGACATTTTTTGCAATACTATGTAAGGTATTATTATAATCAGTATTGATTTCAGGATAGTCTGTAAGTCACCACTTTGTTTATGACACATGCATTTTCACCTAAATCGTAAGTCAGTGTATTGTTGACAACTCTTTGTGTTGTTTAATAAGTATATTAATCGTACTTATTCGTATTGAAACGTTCGATATTTCCATATTCAAGATTATACTAGATAACCTTGATTTTATTTTGGCATATCAGTGCTATTATTGGACTTTATTTAAACATTCTAGATTTACTTACTAATAGGAATTTAATAACCAATCAAACATCTACTAAAATAACTAACATTGAAAATAAAATGGGTTTTTTATGGATAATGTAGTATAAAATACACAATAACTAAGACCTAACCGGAAAAACGGATTATCAGGCGTCACAAATACAAATTACATTTTTAATAAGCCAAAAACGCCTTTGTGAAATACTTGTTCTACATATTTTAGTAATAAACAAAAACTTAGGGTGAATTATATTTCTTCGATAGTACTAGTACAGTGGTCAGTATTCCCGCCTGTCACGCGGGAGACCGGGGTTCGATTCCCCGCCGGAGAGCCTAGGGCGGACGGTCTGCGCGTAGGTGGAACAGGTCGGGAAAAGCCTCGCTACACCGGCTCCCACCTATGCTCAGCGAGACGGCGATGGTGGATTTTTAGTGGGTAAGCCCGTCCCTTCTGGAGGGGACTTGACTTACTTGACTTATGGTCCTATGTCCCCTAGATGGGGCAAAGGGCGTCCACAACAGTTCTGGAGGGGAGAGCCCCACATAACCCGCCGCCTAACCTGACCACAGTGGCGGGTATGCAACTCAATGCATTTTTACCACCGAAAAAAATGGGTGAATTATATCGTGGCAGCCAAAAGATAGGAACAGGTCACAAAAGCTCATATTATTCATACATTTTTTTCAGTCGATGAGTTTCGTCATACTATCAAGTTTATGTTGTGTATTTATGACGCATCATTATGGTTTGATACGCAATAAACATAAATAATGTACCCATATGAAATTTTACATGTTATACTTAGGTTGAGTTGCACCACCTAACTTTACCCGTAACTATAACCGTTGTTTTTTGTGTAGAGTTTGACAGATTTGACGTTTGTTATAGCTAAAGTAAGTCGGTGCAACCCAGCTTTAGAAGTTAGAACAATGATACTCGTATATTTAATTATATCATGTAACAAACACGATTTTCCTCATTCAGGAAACGTGCAAACGGTTACATTTCTAACAGATTACTTTGTATTTAACATTTCAAGTGCAAGAAAACAAACAAAAACAAGTGAAAAACTAAACAACAAAACACTAACCGGTGGGCCTAGGCTTGAGCGTCTTCATATCAATGGTCACACTTGCCACCTCCATTGTTTTAGTTTGGCTGGTCACAATACACTGAATGTGCTGCGGACTCGATAGCCGAATGCGTCAATCGATAAGCCTCGCTATCGGAGATAAGCGATGAGTCGTATACTCGTATTGCAAAAGGAGTCACCTGTTTTACGTCAGTATGAAAATTAAATAGTTAGATGGAGCATCGATTAGTCAGTCATTTGTTTTTGATCTAATGAGGGTTTGGAAAATCCGCCAGATGGCAATACGTAGACGCGAGGTCCAAATGCTGCATGATTGGTTATTTTTGACATGACATTGACAGATATGTCAAAATCCACCAATCACGCAGCAGTCAGACCCCACATCCACGTCCCGCCATCTAGCGGATCTTTCATTCGCGAAAACCGTCATTGAATTTTACCGAAACATACCTAACTGCCAGAATACAGCGGTTCGACTCTTTCAATGCTATTTCGTGTTTCTGGGTCTATCTGTGAATCACCTTGCTGCAAATACATACATACAGAGATTATTATGGCGCAATTTTAACGGTCTTATTAGAACGTTAAGATTAAATATATTTTTTACAAACTGGGTTTTAATCCAGGCCTTGAAGAGTTCCAAGGCATTTCTGATGGTAGATTGGGCCATCTTTTACCTTATTTCATTTATTCAACTATATTCAATCCAGTCCACTTATCGACAGACATAAGGTATCATTTACGCTACATATACATGGCCTAATTTTGACATGATACGTTGTAATGAGTTTGCGATAAGCGCGTGATCAATAAAATGTGAATAAGTAGGGTAGTAGGCGATATTGAAGTGTTGTTTTGTTCTTTTGTTTTCAGCAAATATCATGGAATGTGCAACGATTCCATGCTGGAAGATTAATTCTATTAGGAAATGTTAGATAGGTAACACTATGAAACATCCTTCTCTGGGATAAAATATTATTGTATACCTGAATTTCTAATCTATAAATCGATCTTCATTTTTTTTATTAAAAAGTCGCTTTAAGAGCGTTTACGCCGTTTGACGCAAAAACAGTACTTTTTCAACTCGTTACAATCATTAACCAGTAATACTACAAATATGTTATAGGCATAAATAGTTAGGCAATTTCGTCGTCTAAATAGTTAATTGAGAAAATATTGCGATTAGTTTAGCATTTAAGAATTCTATCAAGATAAGTCCACACAGGTTTTGTAAATTTCCACTTTAGCGTCAGTTTACAAGCTGAAATTTTTATAAAAATACTGTGAAAACGATTTAACAAACATTTATATCCTATAGCATAGATCCTTGGGCAAATAGTTATCTGAGAAAATTTTTAGATTTAAGCATTTTACAATAAGAAATCACAAATTAAAAGAACGTGAAATACCCAAAAATCAAAGTGATTTTTTCACCAATATTCTTCCTTTATTCAACACAAAAATAGCTTAATATAATAGAAGAATATATTAATAAAATTAATAATATTTGTATTCATCTGGTCTTACTTGACTTTTACTTTACGTATGTCATGCACGATGACATTTGTGTCAATATTTGTTTACGTCCCCACTAGGCATAATTGGGATGTATTTTTCTAATTTGTCATAAGTTGTGAGAAAGCCTGTAGCTACAACTGGGAAAGTATGTGTCACCACTGGTGACAATCGATATTATTTATGCCATTCATCCTCAGTGGCGACAAAGCTAGTGTCGACAACCGAGAATAGACGCCAGTTGCGAGGTGACCATAGGTCCCAAGGGGAAATGTACGTGTACGTGCACCACGAGAGGTGGAAACCAAAAGGTAGAGGCTTGAGGATCTATAGTCTTTTTCACCTAAGATGATCCGTATGACACTTCAAGGTTATCCATATTACGCATACTACATATGCAGAATATTTTTGAAAAAATATTTGTATTTTATTAGCAATATAATTAAAAAAAATTAACTACATGTCTTTAAATAAATAGTAAAATCTGAGTCTATTGATTATATTTTAATTAAATACGATGTAAAAATATTTTTTATATAATGTACGCAATGTGTGAAACGGAATATAATTAGTGCTGGGGTATTTGTTGTATAACAAAATCGATTATTTCCGCGGTTCATTAATCGATTGCAGTGAATACTTAGTTATTAAAAACATCACAAAAATCAACTATATTTTTCGATTGTTGACTTTAATAAACGCATTGAAAATAAAGTAACAGTTTTTAATTTAAAGAAATAGAACCAGTACTTTTTAGGAATCTTTTTTTGAACACGAAGTCCATGGAGTTTGAATATTATCAATAAAAAATTGTTACAAAAATATTTGTAATTAAAAAAACATGTTTTTTGTTAAATGACACCTATACAAAATATTTCTCTAAAAGTAGGTTTTACTAACTCTTAGAAAAAATCGATAGATAAATCGCTATGGTTTAGTTATGTGACATCTCTATAACTTTCAAACTCAAAACGTCATACGGATCATCTTACGTGAAAAATACTATAGGCCCTAGAGTGCTGAAGGGTACGCCTGGCCGTCAGCCAAATTTTACGTCGCACCATAGAGGCAGTTCTGCCTGTATTAGAGGAGTGGGTGCGACGGCATGATCGCCTCACACAAAGGGCGACCCAGGTTCTACCGGGCCATGGGTGCTTCGGGCCATTCCTCCGCCGTATAGGCCGAGAGCCTGTAGATGGTTGTCAGTTAACACTGCAGTCTTGGCACGTGAGTCACTGCAGCAGACTGACACGCTCCAACAGTGCCCAGCCTAAGCGAACGAGCGGCGGTTGGAAATGACCTTTGCGAGTTCTCTCTAATATTTTAACGCGGTCTTGAATAAAAGATATGAACTGATCACACGTAGGTATTTCTTTATCACCTACAGAAATCTCGAAACTCTGAAGCGTTTGAGAATCAATTTTCCTCAAACTACATTGCAAAATAATAAAATCTGCTAAGTTTTCAATATCTAATTGTTTGAGAGCTGCAATAGATGAAGATAACTTCTCAACAAATGGATTAAGACTCGCAGCGGTACCTACACATGTTTTAATGTCCAGGATGTTATTGACGTAGTGAACACCTAGACTACGCTTATCTTGGTACTTTTTGACGAGACTATCCCACAAGATATTATAAGTATCGCCGGTAGGAACGATACCTGCGGTCATTTTTAGGGCGCTGTGTGTTAATTTACTCATCAAATATTGCACACGTTGTGAATCCGTCAGCTGTTTATTAGAATGTACGTTAGTGCGGAAGATTTCATAGAAAATAGGCCAATTTTCAGCCTTGCCGTCGAACGAAGGCAGTTCGATTGGTGGCAGTTTAATATGAAAGGAACCATTTTGCGTATTACTAGAAGGCGACGTCAATAACAACTTATTGCGCGCGTATTTAACGCTTGAATATAAA